>NW_024582373.1:3454970-3753136 GCF_018398535.1 Haplochromis burtoni
CCCCCCCCAGTGTATGAGAACTGAGGTGGTAACTCGAAGGAACGAGTTGCCCGGTAAAGCTTTTTAATTATCTGGGAGGGTTGTCTTTGTTTACGGTGAAAATTTTCAACTCACCAGGAGGCTTTCACTCCCCAGGAGTCCTGGAGGGCCGGGATCACCTTTTTGCCCCTGGGTACCGATGGGTCCAATTTGGCCGGGCTCTCCTGGGCGACCCCTCTCGCCCTGAACGCCTCTTTCTCCAGGAATTCCTGGATCACCCTGTAGCATTAAAAAAAAGTAGCAGCTCAGATATATCTCACCTGTGTATGATGTTGAGGCACCAAACATGTGAATGTGCTACAGCTACCACTCCTGGCTAGAAAAAGCTGCATCAGTGTCACTATAATCTTCAGGTCCCGCTGTAACTTTACATACTGTGCACAATGACCCATTTCTCCTAATGTGTCCAGTTAGTTACTGGTCCTGGGGTTCTGCTGCCAAACATAAAGCTAAAACCTCATTTTGCATCCTCTATTAAAGGCGTTTGCAACAGATTACTGTGGAAGTGTGACCAAGCTTTTGCAAACACAATAGCAAACTGCACTGAGCGTTAAATGCCTTTATCTAGCGCTTATGTGCTTGTGGGGATTAGTCATATTTGTGCTGAAGTGAAGACTTTCATTACTATTCATTACTATTCATCAAAATCTTTTTGTTGTGTGTTATAGTTGGAGTCACAAAAATAGCTTCCTTTTAAGAAAAGAGGAATGCTTACACGCTCTCCTTTGGATCCTCGTTCTCCTTGTCTACCTGTAGCTCCCTTAGAAAGGAAAAAGGAAAAAATATAGTTATATAGTTGAGGTCTTTGTTGAGGAGTAAGAAGAAAAAAAAGGCAGTGAAACAGTAAAAGGAAATTATTCTGACCCTGAAACTTTTTAGTAGCTGCACACAAAGCATTGATGTTTGGGATTGTGTAAGGGCGCGAGCAACACTCAGTCATTCTATTATGTTCATTTGGAATTTGTTCATTTGAATTTCTGTTAAATCCACTATAAGCGATGTTTGCAGAGGATTCTTATGAATTATTTGACTTTGAGGAATGCACGCTTTTCAGTTGACGCTGCACTGATTGCGTCTTACTCAGCTCAGGCATAATTCCTCCCCGTATAGTGTTTCACCTTCTGCAATGTCACGGATCCTCTGCATCACTCCTGGTTTGTATGACGAACGCCTTCCCACCAGCTGCCTCTACTGTACAGAGGAGCAGGGAGAAAATACCTGTCTCTGGTTTCGTGTCACAACATCTTGTGTCTTCCAATCCCTCTCTGTCACTCCTCATTGCTTCCCTTTACTCTGCTCACAGAAATACCTTTGGGAGCATCTTTGTATCAATTTCCTGCTGGATTACAGGAGCCATGCAAAAGACAATCTGGCATGATGTGGTTTTTGAAGCGGGCATCGCTTTGTGATGCCGTTCTCCCCTGCCTGCTTTAATCTGCAGTACTCTGTATTCCCCGCTGCCTGATGGGAGGCTTAAATCTATCATCTTGCCCACTGAAATGTGCTTCCCTGAGCATTACATTAAACCTCAAAGCAGTGTGCAAGGAATTTTGCTAAAGAAGGCAACTATACCATCTGCTAGATGGCACTGTTGCCCCACCAAAAAGTCGTGCCTGTCTATAGAAAGGCTCTGTGTGATGCTGAGATTATGAACAAATGGAAGGAAAAAAAAACAATAAAGTACTCGGGCTGTCATTAAGGTGTAAGGTGAAAAAAAAATTGTAAATCAGAGCAAAGCTGTAATAATCGTAGTCAATCGAGTTTGGGTATTAGATTGTATAATGTGCAGTGAATGGCAATTCAAGCCCATACTGTGAGACCATTCTGTGTGATTATGTAGTAAACAGTGTAGATTTGATCAGGTACATAAAAGTAGACTTTTATGCATATTTATTTCCATTTTGGCCAGGTTCATCAGGCAGAAAAATGCATATTTAATCTGAAGCATCTACTGCCCTCTATTACAAACATTTTATCATTGCCTGAAAGCATTAACTGTATAATGAGGGTGAAAAGACTAAAAGTCAACAAAGCCTTAAATCTGCAGGATTCCATTTAGGTTTTTTTTTTAATCGTTAAAATCTCAAATATGCAAATAGCTTTAATGCAGTCAGCACGCTGTAGCTTGAGGGGGGATAAAAATCTGCTGTGCCATCTTTCTGTAGCTTGGCTGATGTAAAGCACTTTCTATAAGGGGATTTGCGACGCGTTCGCACAACTCACCTGGTATCCTGGAGTTCCATCTTTTCCAGGTCTCCCCTGCTCAAGAAGCGCAACACAAACAAAGACATCTTGTATCAGCTCCCGCCTTCGATTGGATCAGCACTGTTGCACTCCTAGTAATCTCCACAGTTAATGAGATATCTCAACCAAGGGATAATGATCCTGATTGCTGTGCGAACATTGTTCCATTGTGCGCTTACAGGGAAAATTACAGAAACCATCTCTGATGGTAATTATGTGGAGCAATGTAATCATCTACAGGACAAGCGGAAGCTAACATATGTATTTTATTCATATTGTCCTTGAATCGTGTTGCTTTTCTTCCAGACACACACTACAATGGTAAAACAACTATGCGGCCATGTTTTAATAGCACTGTTTCTAGTGTGGACATTATTGGAAGGTGCTTTGTCAACATCTAGTAGTGATAATATTAAGGGAAGAGCGACAGAATTTGTGTAGCATCCTTACAGGAAGACCTTGGGGTCCCTCGGGCCCAGGGAATCCTGTCTCTCCCAGCGGACCCCTCTCACCCTGTCACAGAACAGAGACAGCCAATGTGTCAGTCGGCAGTGACAAAGGAATGACGCACAGATTGACAGCTCAAAGAGAGTTAGAGGCTCAGGCTCACCGGCTCTCCTGGGATCCCTGGCTCTCCACGAGCGCCGGGCTTTCCCTGTCAATCACAAGTATGGGAGAAGAACAGACCGTGTTTGACAGGTCCTCGATAGTGTGATATCTACAGCACCCCTGTAACCTTCCATTTAAAATACAGAGACCAGCATACTAAAGCTGCACAAAAGAAACCTTCCCAACAAAACACTGCACAAACAGACTGCAGGTGTAAGGCAGCATTATTAATCGAAATAGTTTGGTGCTATAGGAATTGAGAGCTATTATTCTGTCTACTTTAAAAAAAAACATCACTGACTTGTTGCCAGAGGCAGACTTAAATAACATAAATGACTGATCAGAGAGAAGCATGTCCTAAATTAATTTTAAAAAATGGAGGACTTACTGGAGGACCTAGCATCCCTGGTGGACCAGACAAACCCATATCCCCCTGGAAGCACAACATATTAGGTAGATAATGTACACATAACATAAAGAATACTATAAATCACTGTCACATCAAGCAGACACACAGATAGTGGTATCAGAAACTCCGTATAATGAAAGCTGCTGGGCTGCTATGTGTCTGGACAAGTGCAATGCAAAAATCTGAAACACTTAATAAAAAACTATAAATATCTCCTCAGAAAAATCACACACATATATTTATTATAAATGACTTCCTTAAGATCTTCATATTTCAACAGCAAATGCTTTGCATATGTCAAACCTTTGACAGCAGGCCCTGAAAGGATAAATTACTCTGGATGTCAGAGAAACTGAAATATTCCACCCCCATCAACCTTCCACAAAACACACAGTCACACACCGCCAATCAGTGGAAACACTTCTGCACAGAAAAGGCAGGAAGTTGTGAAAAGATGCCTCTAGGACTTTTTTTTTTTTAATGAAGGAAAATTCATTAAGTAATCGTGCAAATTATTAATTATTACATGAATACTTTGGCTCCAGCTCAGAAAAATGTGGAATTCTCAGAATTTAACAGGTGGTCATCGTGAAAACTTTGTATCTTGACGTTTACCTTAGCACCCGGCAGCCCTTCAAGCCCAGGTAATCCCATGGGCCCTGGTTCCCCCTGTGAGATAAAAACACACCAACTGTTATGTTAAGACAAAAAAACAAACAAAAAAAAAACCCCCAAGCCTCCTCGCTTTCCCCATTTCCCAACCAAGAATGAGGTTATTTCTGTCTCACAGTCCTAGAGTGAGGCTGGCGATAAGCGACTGGAAGGTAACAAGTGTCATTATAAAGCGACCATCATGCATAAATGAGCAGATATAGATCAAAAATGGATGAAGGCGAATAAATTTAATTCTGCACGGGCCAAGATTTTACACATTTCCCGCTCTCATCTTGATAATCTCGGTCAGGTATTGAGAGGACAATACTTCAAATGACCTAGGACACATGCTGTCACACCTTGAAGGCTTTATATCCATTAGAAAAACGAAAGCCATTTGACAATCACAATCACACCTGCTTTCTTCACTAAAAATAGAGAGCCATTCCCAGTGCTAAAGCAAGTGATGGCCTCTATCCACCTCATCTTGCTCGCGCTGCCATGGAGAAATGCCATTACACAGAATAGAGGGGCGACCGGCACTGACACAGACGGATTGTCCAGGTAATTGTCACACATGTAGATTGTCACGAATACGTTACTCAGGCTACGGGAAGAGCGGGCCAGCCAGAGGATCAGCTGTGAGACGGATTGGGGCAATTCCACCAAGGCATTGCGGACGCTTGAGCAATTTATTAAAATGTCAAATTAACATGCCAGTGAAAAATCACTGTGAAACAAAACAAACAAACAAAAAATAAAGAAAATTTTAAAAAATGCAACTGGGCCCGAGAAAAATTGATGATTCCCATGTCTGTGTGGACTGTTTTCAGGCGTCAGAGTTTGGGGGATGGGCATTTGAAGTGCAGTGAGGGTTTGTGGGTTCCCACTGGCAAGACAATATGGTACAAAGGTTTCATATTTGTAGGAGTCGAGATCATTTTTTTTTTTTCTGTGTGTTGGAGTTCTTCTGAAAGTGGTTAAGTGCTCGGGCTTGAGGCTGTATTGACTTATTTTATCCAGTAGAAAGCCATAGAAATAATTATAGCAAGCAACTGGCAACTCTGACTTTTTGCGAGGAGCACAAAAACAGCCAAATGCCTCAAAAAATATAGCCCACGATGAAAAGCTTCAACTTACTGCAGGTCCTTCATCTCCTTTGGGACCCTTAAAAAGAGAAAGAGAGGGAGAGCGGACATATTACCCCCGTGAAAGTGACAACTGCTTCCATAAAAATCGTAAATATCATCTTTAATGGCATGTGGTTACTGTATGTTATTGTCATTTAAATTTATATTAGTCATTATTACTTGCCTTTTCTCTTATTTTCTGTGTGTAAATCACGCTAATAGTGTAATATTGTCTCAAACGCAATTAAAATGATCAGGATCATATAATCCAGTCAAAAAGGCTTAAAACAACACCAGCCAGCAATTTTCCACATTAATAAGCACAAGCAATTATTGATGAATTGAGCCGCTTATCCTCCTTAACACTGATGAAGATGCTCCTTTATTTAGATTGCTCCTGTGGTGCTGTTGGCCTGTGATGGATGCAGTACCGGGAGAAGCATCCTTAAGATGTAGCTATGGCTCATGTCCATTGTGCACTGGGGATAGCAGAGTGTCTACTTTTTGTCACCACCTTAAGTGTTCGTTTTGGTGGATGGATCCCTGCAGGGCCTGTGACTGAATGTCTCTCAGGACTGGACAAGATTACAAACTGTCTGATAAGGAGGAGCAGGGGGAACCCGATAAGCAAATCGGGTCACTTCGGCTTGGCACTGTGCAGAGCAGCCGAACTTCTAAGTCCATTTTGCATTTCAATGATGTTGTGTGTCCTGGGGTGGATAAGAGGCACCTGTTTGAGAGTCAGGAAGCCTCTTGGCCTTCACCAACCACCAGATCTCAATGAGCATGATTGACTGTGATATAATAGCCTTAGAAGCCAAGATAACACCAGAGGGCTGGTCAGGCTATTTGTTATTCAGCTCTCCCAGGCTCTGCAGCTCAGACAGTATCCACATGCCTGTTTGCTAGTGTTACTCCACAATTCAGTGTAAAGGATTTGCTTCAGGCACAACAATGATTATACTTACCGGAGCACCGGGAGCTCCAGGGGGTCCTAAAATAGCTCCACCGCTCTGCAAAGAATTTTTTTATACTTTATTACACGGGCCAAAAACAACAAGCACAGAATCTTTTTCTAGCAAATTTGACTTAAGGCTCTGCACAGCACCATGCATTCAGAAGATCACAATGACAATGATCTGAAGTTTTTTAAAATCTTTACCTGTGGCTTGTACAGGCTGCCCATTCCGTTGCCCTACAACACAACCCAGAGTAAATCAGACATCTTCTCTAAGAGGCTCTTTTCATTGAATGTAAGTTCTAGGCACCGGGAGTCCTTACAGAAAACTGTACAGTAGGTCTGAAGCAGTTATACACTGCTAAGCCCTTAAAAGCTACATAAGAGAGATCAATAGCTCATTTGGTGATTACAGAGAGAGAAAGGAAGAGAGTGCGAGAAAGAGTGAGACGTGAAAAGAGGAGAAAAAAAACATAGAGAAGCGTAGACTTAATAATCCTTGAGCCAGTCGTAATTCCAAAAAGACGAGTGCCTCAGAAATACAAAAGAGCACACTGATTAAAAAGATTTGGGTATGAGAACTAGGTAATCTGCTCTTCTTGTATAGTATTAGAACATATAATGATGTTTTTCCCATGATAGATTGATAGAGGGCAGCTATTGTAAACGTAGAAGGAGTCAAGGTTCTCATTTAGAAGCAAGTGAATACCCGTGCCCTTTTCAGGCCACTGAGCCATCTCTTGTCCTCCCAGACTGCAGTTTATGAGGCCAGGGTGTGAGGGGAGGGGGGCAAGGCAGGTTCAAGGGGACAGCTGATGAATTATAGATTTGCCTTTGGAAGCGCTTACTCACTTTCCTTTTAAAGGAAAGAAACATAACTCAATGCCAGCGTGCAGGTCGTGACGATTTCATCGTATTTGTACCTGTTTGTCATTTATGCTTTTCCTGATACAATAAATACTGTTAGACTGAGGAAACATAAGTGCTGAGGACATGCATTTAACTCGCTAACCATAAGAGTGTTTCCAAAAGGATAAAGTGCCAGTAACAAAATAATGTGTAATCTATTACCCTAATGTAGGTTTTGAGACTTATTATCAACAGATAGCACTTGTTGAGGCACCAGGAACTTACCGGAGGCCCTGGAGGCCCTGGTCTACCTGGAGGTCCTTCATTTCCCTGCCAAACACAAGCCAGAGGAATTTTTAAACATGTCTGTGAAAATGCAAATGTTTATCAGCCACAGTCCCATGTTAATGTAATCAAGTGAATCTCATTTGCCGACCCTGGGAAACAAAAAAGAATCTCATGAGACGTCTATCTGCTCTCTAGCACTTTGATGCATATATTAAAATTTGGGGAAAATCTTAAATTATTTAATATTTTCAAGTATTCATCAACTGCAGTTTTTTTTGTTTTTCTGTTTTATGAATCTGTCTTTAAGATTCATGATACCACACATGGAAACAAGAGGACAGTGCAATTTCATTAATATACTCTGTCAAAACAATTTACCGCAGGCTTTAAAGCAGTGGCTGAAAGCACTCATGTAACCAGCAGGTCATTTAATGTGCGCTCCCACTGACAATACACTGTATATAAAATCCAGAAATTCGTGCACTCTGCCTGTGGTATGCAGAAAAATACAGAAATAGTAAAAACATTACTTTATCTCCTTTGGGTCCAGGCTGGCTCGTTGGACCTGGTCGACCCATGAGTCCCTGCAAACAGAATAGCACACTTATTTTATTTTATGAAACAATTAAAGAGATTTTGCATAATTTTAGACCACATGGAGGACGGATTTCTTACCGGGGCCCCTGTTCGACCAGGCACACCTGGTAGCCCTGGTGCTCCTGAAGGCCCCTAGAGGAGACAAAATTAGTTATTATTTTTTAAAATTTAATTCTTATTATCATCAAAAGAATTATTACATTAATATTTTTCCGCATCACTAGTGGCTTCATAATGTAGTGGTTTACACATGTGCAGAAATAGTCTCTGATTTCTGTGCTTACTTCATGGATTTCTGGTAATAACTGTCTGTAGCTCTGAGTTCTGGTTCCTGCCTAGTTCTGAATTTTGATTTGTATTTCACTCCAGTTGCTACTTTCAGTTTGTTAATTGTCTGTTTAGTTCTCTCAGCGTTTCCCAATCTGTTCCTCCTTCTGTCTTTGTCTTCCTGCATTCCCTGAATGAGCTTATTTATGTTTTGTTCATCCGTCTTGTTTCAGTGTCTCCTTGTTACAGCTGTGGCCACAGAGAGCACGAAAACTGGCTTCTGAAGTTCCTCTTTGAAGCTTTCAGATGAACGTTTCTACCATCACCATCTTGGTTGCAAAAAAACAGATGTGACAAGAAGGGGTGGGTCTGACTGTGAAACCGCACACTCACTGGCTAATGACTTGTGATTTATTTTGCTAGCCAATGCACACGTGGTTACATAGTATAGAAAATGTCTCCAATTTGAAACATACATGGCCGAGATTTACAAAATAGACTTAATTTTTTATTTAGTATGAATCAGAATGAGTGAGTGAGCCCATGAACTCAGGAGGAAAGTCTTTCCAGAGGTCAAGACGGAAAAACATTTCTCCATAGACTTCACAAAGTCTTATTTTCAACCACAGCTGGTGGCTTTCACATAGAATGTAGATTTTGGGCACTTCTGCACTGGCTTCATTTTCCTGACCTGGAAGCTCTTTGTGGCTTGTTGTCTGTCGTTTCTCATTCTAATTTTACTTCCTGTTTGTGCCCTAACTAGTCTCACCTGTATTAATTATGTTCAGCTGTGTCCTGTTCCCCACTAGTCTCCAGTTTCCTATCAGTGCTCAGTGTGTGTAGATAGAGCCATTCCTTCAGCCTGTGTATCCTTGTTGTTCCTGGCTCCCTGTGGTTTTCTAGGATCTCTATTAACTCCCAGTTGGATGTAGTTATTGGACTTTTCTGTCAACTTAATAAAAGGCATGCCTTTTATTATTTTGTCTACCTTGGAGTTCTCTGTTTGGATCCTATATTGTACGAACACTATAGTGCTGATGGAGAGTTATGTGGCCATGCTGAACGTCAGCTGTGCTGCTCCGAGCACATCAAGCATATATTCTTAAAATGTGGATAAATTAAATTATTGGTCATTGTGGTGTCACATCTGTTTTGTTAAAATCTATGCTACATTTTAAAGGATGAATTCAAAAGCTTTTCTATACACTGTAATGACTTCTGAGCTTATGCTTGTATTTTCTTTCCTTTAGAGCTTATCTGAGTATGCAGAAGCAGCAGAACATCACATTTTCTACTGTGGGGCACTTCATCATGCGACAACTTTATTAATTTATTTGGCGACTAGGCCCTATAGTGTATTGTTTGCTATATTTTAGAGATGCCATTGCATGCATTTCTTTGATCACTGAAAGAAAAATAAACCTGCTATCTGACCAAAACATGTCTTTTATTGAGCTGTTATAATCTAGTAGCAAGTGTGCCTGCTAGTAAAACTCTTCTGTCATGGCAGTTCAGTGCTGAAAGCTGACCTATGGGAAACTTCTCAGCTGCTTTCAACACTGTCTTTTTTTAAATGAACACACACAAACACGCAGGGCAGGCTTTGTTCTTCATAAAGTAGTTCCTTGGAGAGCAAGAGATAGGGCATAGTGCAAATGCAGCTCTGCGGATAGCTTTTGATAGCTTCTTTTGAAAACAGACTCTCAGAGCAGACAGACTTTAAGATGAGGCCAACATTAGAATATATTTACATCCGTTTGAAAAACCTCTTTCTCAATGTCACGGTGACTTCTGACCTGGTTAGATAACCACTGGATTAATTTGTTTAGATTCAACTTTTTCTTCACTCACCTCATCACCTTTATCGCCTATAGGGCCTGGGAACCCTCTCTCTCCTTTTACTCCCTGCAGGAAAGCAGAAGCAACAAAGTAGGGAAAAGTGAATGTTTTTCACAAGGAAGAAGGGAAGAAAAAAAAACAAACCTTAAACTAAAGTCTGATGGGCATAAATTTCAAAATGCATCTTCCAGCACACAACTTGAAATTGCCTAGCCTATTTCACCATGGTACAAGACTGTATCCATAGCAACAACTTCTGCAGTGAAAACCCAAGTGTGTTCAGAATAATATGAGTTGTGGAACAGCTACTTAGGCTTTCAGGAATAATGCAAAAATAAATTCATGAAAAGCTTTTTTTTCAGTGCAAATCTTTGTCTAGCAGATTAAATGCACATTTAAGCAAACAATATCATAAAATAAGGCTATATCTTCTACACATTCTTGCCATGCTGATAAAATAGGTTATTCATATAGTAATATCTTTATAAAATCCATTTTTGTTATTTCACAAGTTTACGTTTGACATCTTCTTGCCTACCTTTGGACCTTCTTTTCCCGGGTTACCCATCGGGCCTCTGACCCCAGGATCTCCCTGTTTGGAAAAGGAGTCCATAATGAATTTGTGTCCAATAGCGCAAGCATGCACTCAAAATATTCATGAAGGAGCACTGAAAGCATGATGTGCAATGCAAATCAAAGTCACATTTTTTTTGTAAATTGTCTATATTGCCTGCTATGCTAATGAGTCACTTGTACCTTTTCTCCCACTAAGCCCTCTACTCCTTGCACTCCGGGGGAGCCTTTTTCTCCCTTCTGTCCAGGCAGCCCTGGGACTCTCGTCTGGCACACACTGCAGGCATTCTACCAGTGCAGGCAAGGCAGGAAGCAAAAGTGGAAGCACAGATAAGATTTCATCAGGCTGAGCTGGAACACTGTATTTTCGCCCTTTATTATGTCACATCCCCTGGGTGGAGGACAAGACCCCAACTGACATAAAGTGTTCTCAAAATGTCCACAGAGCAGAAATAATGTGAACCCACCTAGAGTGCCTCCAAGAGTGTCTCTCACTGAGGTGAGTGGTGAACTTTGTCAAACTCACTGACTGTGACATTTAGGTGAGAACCTAAATATCATTGGACCAACTCCATTGGCACTGCTGCACGTTGTGACTCGGACATACTGTATGTGCAGCAGGATTAGTGAGTTGTTGCAATGCTGTATTTGAGTATTTTAAAACGAGTTTACTCGATCTTGATAAGGACTTTCCAGATATTTTGCTCAAGTGACTTTGAGCAGTGCTGCTTTACAGCTTTTACTAAGACCATTTTTACATGTGGATACTGGATTTTTTTTGCCAGCTACATACTTATGGTGCGCATAAAATCTACAATGGCATTTCAGCACTGACCCCAGAAAAATGTATATTGTATCACATCTCATCTCACCGTATCTTATTGCATTACATTGTACTGTACTGCCTTGTATCACATCCAAGCCTAACGAACTGTATCACATCTTATCATATCACAGCATATCGTATCATAATACATCACATCCCACATATTTCATCCTATTGTATTGTATTATATTGTCCATAATGCATCACGTTGCATCCTATTGCATCCTATCATATTACATTGTATCATATTGCATCATATCGCATTGCACTGTATCGCATCTTGATCTATTCTAGATACACTATAGACTCTACTCCTAGCACAGAAAAGAATTAGGAAGTTTAAGTTGGAAAAAGGCAGTAAAAACAAATGCATTTCAAAAATAACAACAACAACAAAATCTCACTAAATTTGAAAAGTAAAATGAAAAGCCATCGTTTCAATATTGCCATTTAAGCCTAATCTTCAAAGACTTCAACACAATGGCAAAATAATAAGAGCATGCTGTTACTGACATGAATGAAAAGAAAAACAATACACGTGTTAAATGTGTTTAGCGCTTTTTTTGAAGGTGTCATCGAGGTGTCAAGAGTACTAATCACAGCGGCGTTACGTGACTCTGATGAAGGCTGTAAACAGTAGATGAATCTAACGGAGCACTTAATGGACAAAATAATTTGACTCTGAAGGAAGGGTTGACAGAAAATAATAAGTCTGCTGACATCTGGCTTTATCTATCAATGATTAATCATGTGAAGGCATTATATTTATTGTCAGAGCTGACGTATGTTAAGCATTAAAAAGAAAAAGCTTTAATTCGTCTAAGTGCTGTCCTGCAGCTAACGACATGTACTAAGGTGACTAATTTACGTCAGTGGGAGAAAAGAAACAAGAATTGCATTTATTTTGACAGAGTGTTCACATTATGAAAGGTAAAAGCTACTAAAGGAGTACTTAATCCCATTTTAACACTGTACTATAATCTCAGGAGATACTGAGGAGTGTCTGGTATTAGGTTTAACTGTGTAGTCCTGGTCCACATTCAGCACTGGTCAGGAAAGGTTGGGATCCTGAGCACTGCTGTAACAAAATATATTCCAATATATGAGGAATATGTTAGAAAAAAGTTTTAAAGTGCTGCCTGTCTGCTGATTTTGGGAAAAACTTATATAATATGTCCCAAAAGTTAACATTCGTTCAGATTTACATATTGAGGGTTAAGGTTTAAGTAATGTAAAATGTAGAGAAGAGACAATTAAAACGGAGCTAGGGCAGAAGAGAAGTCATTTTGCGTGAGTGTTTTGAGGCTTTTGGATCAAGTGGTGACACATTGTTTGAATGGAGAAGTGCTATTTAGCAATTATTCTTCTGTAAAACTGTATACAATGCATATCTGAAGCCGATCTTATCTTTTGAGACAGTAATCTCTTTATAATCTTGTTTTTCACTTTATTTGCATTGCACTTGTGTGATATTTCAATATTTCATTGTCACACTGAGAGGCTTTACTAAACATGTTGTCACACTGTGCACCTCTGGTGAATGAGTAATCCGGGCTTTCTCGTGAAATTGTTTTCTTTTATTTTCTGGATCTCCTTCTCCCAGTCATCCTGATGAAGGCACTCAAGGGCTTTCTCACAATATCTCTCAAGTGATTGCATCCATGTATTAGTGGGATAGTACTGTTTCAAGCCGGCAAATGCTGTTCATTTTAAATACCAACCCTCACGCTTCTGCATGCAATTGTTCTGTGAAAACAATGCAATTATCATCAACTATGGAGATATAAATACCTTAAGCAAAGCACCCATGTCTCCAAAAATCGGCAGGGCAGTCTGTTAGGAAAAAAGAAGCAAAAAAAAACAAAACAAAAAAAACCTTAATTTCAAATCTCATCTCTCTTTATTTTTGTGATTTCTGCAGTTGTTTATTTTTGCTTGACTGCTTCTTTTAATAAAACATCACAAGGCACACAAGACTGACTTACATGCCTGGAATGCGATTTTTTCCTTGAACATATTTAACAAAGTTTGCTTTAAGTGTTTCATTCTCAGTTTTATCTGGATTGCTTGAGGAAACGGTTTAATAACTTTGTTATTTTGGAAGACATGATCCCAAATCTTCAAAATATTGTTGTTCTCTGAAGCTGAGAAAAAAAAACAACATTTTGATGTGAAGCCCGTGTATTTAAAAAAAAACATAAAATGGTATAAATGGCTTTCATGCGTCTTTACAACGCATGAATATAAATGGGCTAAAATGCAAAAATTTCAAGGCTCTGATGCAGCAGCGGTAGGAATGGTGAGGTACTCACACTACAGCTATTAGCACTTTAGTAAATGCTCCTCATTTGAAACTCACAAAGACACAAGAAAGGAATAAAAATATGCTCTAACAACAGGGGGCCGCCAATTTGTTGTAAACTGGAACATTTTCCTGAATGTGGTGTCGGTTGCTGAACACTAGAACTACAGCTACTTATTATCCCAAAACTGCAGCTACAGTCTGAATACTGAGTTTGACTTTAAGGTGATCTCAGTAGGTCTCATGGCTGATCAGTGATGCTGAACCGCTGTAAGCAAAACAGAGATTTTCTTACTTACTGGTTCACCTGGAGGTCCAGCAGGCCCCGGTGGACCTGGCCTACCAGGGGAGCCCTTTAATTGAGACAGAACAAGGAGTTAACAGCACTTCTGGTTACGATATGAAGCACACAGGCAAGGCTATAACTTTCAGCTTTCACACTCTTCTCAGTTGGTGGGGATTTGTGTCCAGGAGCTGTGATACATTGTACTTGTTCATCCACAGTTGGTAGCTGACATTTCTCCATGCTTCTGGCCATCTTTTATCTGTAAACGTGCAAGGGAGTGGAAAACAGTGGAAGGACAGGCTGCCCTAACTCACCTCTCTTCCTGGAGCTCCTGGGGGGCCAAATGGACCTGGGGGTCCACGAGAGCCCTGAAAAATACCAAGATAGAGGCTAGCAGCGTTGCCCTATACAGTCACCCACACTTACTGTTAATAGTGCTGTAACAAAATTGCCAAGAAGAGATCCATGGCTAATTGGACGAACATTTTTAAAAATCGACTTGAACATCTTGTTTGTGTTGTGGATACAGAAAATTTATCGCACACACCTCAATTCCTGGCTCCCCGGTGGGTCCCATGGGGCCCTAAAAACACATCACACATCTTGTTAACACCACCTGCCCTCTAGCACCCAGGATCCAATAAAGGAATTGTGTTAGACACCTTTTGATCTATTGATTCTCTGTCGACAACCCTGTGTTTCAAAAATGAACACAGACTCACTCACTGTCAAATCTGAGTTTCAAACTAGCACCACAGAGCGTGCATGATGAGGCGAGAGAGCAAGTAATGACCGATGTTTCTAATAAAAACACATCTCCAGTATTCAGAGAGTAGCCCATTCTTTCCACGCCTAAGACAAAAGCAGGAATCTGAAATGTTTCAAGGGTGCCACTAAATAATAAATGGTTTGGTGCTCACTGACCAATCAATACGACATCATACTCACAGGTGGCCCTGTAATGCTCTCCCCAGGTTCGCCCTTTTCACCGTGGTCTCCGGGCA
The DNA here is from genome assembly GCF_018398535.1 of Haplochromis burtoni. NCBI lineage: Eukaryota > Metazoa > Chordata > Actinopteri > Cichliformes > Cichlidae > Haplochromis > Haplochromis burtoni. Next base: position 3,469,845 of record NW_024582373.1, read on the forward strand.
ATCCCGGGATGCCTCTTTCACCCTAACACAAACACAAGGGAGTGGTCAGTGATGATTTAATGATGGTGAATCCAGCTAAAGGAAGGGCTGCTGCATTGCTCATTAAGTATTCAAAGACTGCCAGAATCCATTTCCTGTTATCTTGTGCCTCTTTGCTTAAAGGGTAAAGAAAGAAAACATAACCGCGGTGAAGGCCGTTATCATGCAGATTTTAATTATGTCCATCATTTTGCCTATGTATGATACATAAGATACTCAACTGTGCAATTATTTTTCCATGTCAAATCCACTGATATTGATAGTACAAAGTGATCAGAAAAAAAGAATGAAATCTCTTTGATATCCAAGCATATTATGACAATTTCAGTGATATCAGTCATATTAGTGATTTCCAGCTGGTATTAGATGGACTTCAGGAGATATATCTTCATGTTAAAAAAAGTAAATAACATGGAAGATGATGTAGAGCAGTAAAAAAAAGTCTCCAAGAACCTCAAAACTGTATTGTGTAATGTTTAAGTGAAATCCAAAAAAGACCATCAAAGCAAAATTAGTTTGATAATAAACTTCAAGGTAGGTTTGTTGGAATAATGCGCTCAAGGAAATCAGAGAGAATGGTTTAAACGCAATAGACCAGAGGCCAGTTTTAAGGAGAAGCTGTAAAGCAGTGTCCTTGAAGGCAATGCGTTCAAAAAGCTACCTTTCAACAGGATAATAACCTCAAGCATACGGGTAAATTTAGCAAAGAATGGCTCAAAAAGAAGAAAATTAAAGGTTCAAGAAGGGTCTGGCCAAATAAAAACTACACACAAGATCCTATCAGAATCTCACTGGAATGCTTATGGAGGGGATTTAACGTGGGCACTGCATGCAAGAGCAACATTTTGCAAATTAGGAAACTTTACATGGAAAGGTGGTCAAGAAGTTGAGTGAGGCACAGTACGACCAGGAGGACAATGATGCAAAACACACTATAAGAAGTTAAATGGAGCAGCGCTACCGCGTAAAGCCAAGGCTGCACTTACTTTTTCCCACAGAGGAATATTGCATCAATAGATCTGAACAAAGTGTTCAGATAGCCACACAGAGCCCTAAGGTCTCAGCCTAGGATTACATAATGTTACATCATTACAGAACATGACACATGTAGTCGGTGTCAGGTTCTGTAGAACAAAGCAAAGTGTGGACGTTTTCATTCCCGTGACACATTTTCAAGCTCATGCTATCCTGGAATTCGTGCCAGGTAAGCTATTTGTTACAACTTCTTCTTTTTTGTAGTACAATTAAATTTATTTAGCTGAAATGTTTCTTTTTCACTTTTTATTGCTTATTTGGTGATGTTGGAGGACCTACCTTAGGTCCACGAGACCCTCTAGTTAAAGGCAACCCTTCCCCCTGTAAAAACAAAAACAAAACAAAAAAACAAAGAAGACTTTAGAATAGAAATTCACTGCACACTGATCAGCAATTCTCTTTGAGAACTGAGGTAAGGCCCGAGAAGCATCCCTAGTGCTTTAATTCAAACAGGAGTCTTGAATCAGTATGAGCTACACACATTACAGTGTTGCCTTATGAGCACATGTTCAATACTGCTTACAACAATTTGATTAGTTTCACTGTACAGATGCAAGGTGATAATGCCGTACCACAGAGAGGGTGGGGGGTGGGGGAGAAAACAAAAAACCTTAATTGGAATCGAGGTGCGGGCATTATTTACTGTACCATCCAGATGAGACATTGATTTCTGTGGTCAGCATGTATTTCTGGTGCAAGTCCTACATTGTAAATTAGCTGGGCAGAAGCTGGGTTTGAGCCAACACAGCAGTTCTTACAGTTTTGGGGAGAAATGGACCAGTTCAGTCAAACGTGAAACACTAAAGTTTGGGAAGTACAGAACTTTTGAAACCAAAGAGATCTGATGACATTAGTGGGGCACTTCCACTCTACAGAAACAGAACTTCTCCCTCGGTATGTGAGAGTAGATCATAAATTTATAGAAATTTATATAAACAGCATGTTTAAAGTACAAAGACTTAGCTGGTTATTATTCAGTTGAAGGCAAGCTCAACAAAGTGTGTGACATCTTAGTTCAGTGGTTTATACATTTGCCTAACAAGGAAACGATCGTGGAAGAAGAAACAGATTCCTTTGGGGTTGTGTCAGGAAGGGCACTGAATACAAAAATCTGCCAAATCAAATGTGCGGCGCTACCTGCTGTGGCGACCCCGCATGAATAAAAGTGGCTTTGTCCTTAGCTGCTTGAGCAGGCTAACTCATTAAAGATATGTTTTGTTTATTTCCTTTTCCCTTACCTTTGTCTTATATGATAACGTCCATAAATGCTAAGGACATTTCTTCCTACATCTCTGCACACTAATGGTATTTTCAAAAGACAGAAATATGTCTGCTTTAAATGAAAGTCATTTTTCTTAGTTTAGCTTTTTCACCTATTGCATACAACACTGTGAGAGGTCATTTTCACGTGGTAAACACCCCATCTTGACACCCACAGCCGTGTTTTTCAATCCCTTTCCAATTTTCCCAGTGCAGGAGAATGTTAAGAGGTTTAAATACGTCGGCCTGAACACAATCTTTCCTTTATTACTCTGCTCACGGTACCCTTGGCTTGCTTGATCAGTAGGTCTGCTGTTGGGCTTAATGTTCAGATTGGTGTTTCCACACACAAACAAACACGACTGTTTAAAGCTGCAGAAGTCCACAGGTGATTGAGAAGTGCGAGTGCCATCAACCGGGATTGAGGCTGTGGCTGCACATGCACAGCCTCTTTGGGAAAGCTATAATGAACATTTCTATATGCAGAGCCATGTCTATAAAAGAAACTGAACAGCTATGTGCTCCAATTACGAGGATAGGTGATTATCCAGGATGGGGATATGTGATGGTGGACTATCTAATGATATTGCTACTTCATAACATCATTGCATCTGCGCTGCTGGAGGACCTAGTTTCTTTAACTTGCCTGCTGCTACTCTAGCTGTTTGCAGGTGATCTGCATTTCTGAAAGTCTCCTGTGTTTCCATCTGCTGTTTTATTGGACTGCATTAATGGTTTTTAATGCTGTATCCTGTGTCTTCAGAGCTGAACCCAACAAGGTGAGGTTACTGTCTACATTTGATATAATACCCACCATATATCCACCCACAGGTTCGCCAGGCTCACCCTTAGGACCTGGAGGTCCTGGTGGGCCGATCATTCCACCAGAGTCCCCCTACAGACAGAAAGACAGATGCTATTTAGAAATTTCTCCATAAAAAAAACATTAAACCAGCCCTGTCTTCTTAACAAGCCAAAGAAAGTGCAGTGTTAGTTAGACACAGTGAGGTGAAAAAAAGGGTGAGAAGATGCAAGGATGCACATGTGAACGATGTCAACACCAGCGCATCATGTTAGTGGGAGAACCTTTTGTTTTGCATATTTGTCACACTCACATGTTTTAAATCATCAAAAAAAAAACCCTATCCAAACCCACCTGACCCTATGTGAAAAACACAACTGCTCCCCTTGTTAAATCACTTCCACAACCATGTTTGACTGTTGCTACGGTGATCTTTTTATGAAATGGCATGTTTATTTTATGGCAGATGCAAAGGGACTGAAAGCTTTGAAAAATTTCAGAGAATGATTTTCCTCTTAAATTTTAGGGATCATCAAGATGTTTATTTCTTTTTGGTCAGCAGTTTTCTCCTTGGATCTCTCCCACAGATGCCATTTTTTTCCTGGGCTCTATCTTATTGTTGAAACAGGAAGTTTGACCTTAACTGAGTGAGTTACTTTGTTCCTCATCTGTTCTTTGCTATGCCTTTGCTATCAACCTCAACAGTGCTTTATTGATACTTATCAATTTTTAGCATGGTGGTAATGACTAGCTGCTACAAATGAGCATGTCAGCATTGTTGGGTAAAGACTGCCACCATGCTTAGCATTCATATAGCTGTTCTTTTCCTTTTTTGCTTGTTTTTGGAAAATACTGCTTGAAAAATAAATGAAAGAATTGTAGCATTTTATTGTTTTGTCAATAATATTAGCAGCTATTACTGCTCAAGAGACAGTCTTCCACAGTAAAGTCCCATTTTAAAAAAGTCACGATTGCTTGATTGATTAAGCTGACAATATACTATATTTACTAGTTATCTTTAAAGTTCCTAATAAGAATATACATATATATGTATGTATAAACATTGTTAATTGTTGCATCTGCTAACATTTTTTACTCTATGCTAAGCTAACTGCCTTCTACCCCCAGCCTCATATTTAAGCCACAGACGCTGCTTATTTTTTTCTCCTATTTATTCATAGAGCGCCACACGAATGAAGTGCCTCTTAGATTGGAGTCAGTATAGCAAATTTGACAAAGGAGGATTATACAATGGAAAAAACGAGGCTTAAGCATTTTATGTGAATGAATATAGGAGGCTTAAGCACTCTAGGTCTATTTCTCTGCTCTGGAGAATAACAGAGTGACTCTGGTGGGTGGGGAGAATTGAGTGCATCTTCATTCTTTCTGACAAGTAACAAACCCCATCAAATATGCATGTCAGCTGCACACTTTTCCACTTTTCTAGTTTGCCACTTTCAGCAAAGTGTTTGGAATATAACTGCAAGAAGAAGAAAAAAACATTTGTGTGCAAAAACAGAGGAGTGAGAGGCACCGGTGACAGGAACACAAAGTTACACAATGACTGAGGATTGGACGAAGGGCAAGTAATCTAAAAGGCATCTTTGCAAGTTGTCTGGCATGTTGAACCTGTAATAAAACATCATAGCTTCATTTTTCTTTGCTTTCAGGTGAGGACTTGATTTGAAGTTTACCTACCTTTTCTCCTTTCAGTCCATCGTTCCCAGGTACCCCTGGCTCCCCTGGTGAGCCCTGTAAATAGTGGTGAAAAGAGACACATCTATCACCAGGCCTTCATCTTCTCACACACATTTATCTCCTCCTCCTCACTGCTTCAGCAGGCTGCTGTGTTCCAACATAATTTCCCTTAGCCAGGATTTATGAAATGCCTCTTTTCCCTCCCTGCTTTTGAATAAAGACAGATGCTCATTACCGAAGCAGGTGTGGAGAACAGATTGGGCCTCTGCCTCCGTTCCCGGCATAAAGCGCTTAGATTTGCCTCTTTCCACTAATTAATTCTTAAATTTGATTACTGATCGTCTGTGTAAAAATTCTGGACTTTTCTCCCCTACTTCTTCTCTATCTCTGCCTGCTGAGGTTTATCTATTTATCTCTCTATTTGGCTGGCGGCGTTAAGAAAGAGGACGATACGGCAAGGTGACAGATAAGGCGATGAGAAAAAGGAAGACTTGACATGAAGTGCTGGTGTTTATGATGCCAGAACACTTACTGGCTTGCCCGGGAGTCCTGGGGCTCCAGTGGATCCAGGAGGGCCTTGCTTCCCCTGGAAAAACACAAAGGAAAACCAACACTATGGATATTCGATTTTCTTTGTTTGGTTATAGATATGATTTCTGGGCTTTGGGTGTTCTTGCCCAGCCCAGCTACAATGCAAACACTGACTTTCCAAAGAATTTCATGAAACGTTGCCTGAGCGGCAGTATATTTGCATGCATGCGGTATTTCAAGTTAAAGCGACGCTGTTATTCTGTAAAAGCTTCTCATATTCACTTCCATTTTGAACTGTATTGTTTTTATATATGAGGATGATCTAAATGATTCATCTGTTACCATGGAAACTGAATTTTTACTGTATCTTGGCTTTTATCTCACAGTACATCTTTTACAGTAGCACTGAGACAGAGTCTTCTTAATTAACACTTGATATCATCATGAGCATTATTCAAAAGACTACATTTACAAAACAGGCTTAGAAACACCAAAACTGCAGATTTAGAGTTATTTAATTTGGACTGAACTCTGAATTTCAGTGCATTTTACTTTATTTTCCTTCCATCAATGACCAAAACCTCAGCAGCTCTTGTTATTCTGCTCCTCGGTCAAAGCTATAATGGCCTTTCATGCCTATACGTGTATCATTTTACCTTGTATTTAGCACATTTTTAGACATCAAAGTTTGACCTACTCTAAATGGCACAGCACCCCAGAGATAAACACAAAGCCTCACCTCTGGTCCTTGATCTCCCTTTAGTCCTGGCGGCCCCATGTTTCCCTGTTAAATCACCAAAAAGGGTGAATAAGACGCACACGGGAGGCAGAAAACTGCAGGAAAAACATCTTGACCTCTGTGCTTTGTCATACAGCGCTGAGAGAAAAACTACATAGATTTGATTTCTTTCTGAGTTCAGTGTTCAGCAGAACTTTTGTGTGCTCCATGAATGTTTTGGAGTATTTGGTGAAACCTAAACAACAGAAAGAAACTTTGTGCAGCACGGTACCCTCCAGTAACAGCTCAATAACATCACTGGACTTCGTAGGGTTACTGCCAACCTACCAAATATACACCGAAGAAAGGATGCCTTCTAAAAAAAAAAGAATCTGACAGAGAAATCAGTAATACCCTGCTGAGACTACTGGTGTACAAACACTGTGGAGCTTGTGTGGAGAGTTACAGAGAGTACTACGTTGGACAGGAAGGAATTTTGTAGCCTTATTTTCTTGGCAGTAGATACTCAAGTTTTAGTGCAAAGGTTAAGTCTTTGATAAGTCACCTTGAAGCCTTGAGGTCCTTGAGCGCCTCTCTCCCCCTGCAGAAAGTAAAGGAAACAGAAAAACATCCGTTCTCAAGATGTGTATAAAGATCCAAGCCATTTCTCTGGCTGACTGTGGTTAAGGTTTAAAAAAAAAAGTCTTCAAGGACTTTCGTGAAGTTAGCATATGATGTGAAGGTTAAAACACAGAATATTTCCTTTGCCAAGTTAGCTTTTTTCTTGCACTGAGAATGTGAATATAATAAAATCAGCAGCTGTTGAGAAAAAAAATGAGTGTGTGAAATTTTTCTCTTGGCTTCATACCACACTGCATTTTTTTTAAATGTTTGCACTGTTCTTCTGGCTTTTTCAACAAAGAAACACCGAAATATGATTAATGTGGCAATTCTCAGCTTTAATTTGACTCAGACTATGATGTGTCGCTGTTATGACACAAACACGGTGCTCAGTGTTTACGGGTTGATTAGTAGGGGGCTGATATACTCAGTGACCGGCTGCAGTCTCCAGGCCTTCCCTATACTTCCACTTTCCTCTTTGAGTGGTCTTTCTGCTGATAGTCTGCTATCCAGTCTGTTCTTCAGCAAGCAGATTGCATCCTCAATCACACTTAGATTAGAGTATTTGACTCAGTCACTTGAGGATAGTCCCACTCTTCACCCTGAAAAGCTCTCTCTTACTTTATGTTTAGGATGTTTTTTCTGAATATTACCTACATAATGCTCCTGTACGCACTGTCACTTCAGAACTGCTCCAATGCTTTACACATGAGGTCACATGACCTTTGGTTTTTGAGCTATTCCTTTTTTCTCCCCACTACATTCTCCTCTTTGTAACATTTGATTGAGGTTAATTTTGTGTCATTTTGTGTCATTGCAGAAAATTGTTCCACAGCTCTCGTAGCTTCCTATTGTTCTTTTTTTGGTCTGTCTTTTTTTGTAAATTGCACGCTTTTCTCTCCTATTTGCAGGGTTACCATGGTTTTGCATCCTGTTTTGAATCCTCTGAGGTCATGCTGTCTTAATCACTGACAGGGACACATGTATGCTGACACACAGAAAACATTTCTCACTTGCCGTGCAGTTACAAATGGGCTTTTTTTTTTTTTTTTTTTTACACCACAAAAATATTTTTCCCAGCCATCAACGATATTTGTGTACCAGTTATTTTCCCACTTTGTGCTGCTTCACGGCAAACAACCTCTGACGCCTCTCTGACTCTGGATCTCCTTCATGTGAATGATGACCTCTTTATGCCTCAATCTGACAGGCAGCTCCACTCTTCTGCTCTTCTGGGCGTGTCCACTTACTTTTGAACCCTTCCATTTCGAATATTTCACATGTGATTCTTTCAGCATCGACATAAATATACTTTAATTAATATATTTTAATTAAGGCAGAGACTTGACACTTTATTATAGATTTTCTAAAACTTGATGCACTGACAAAGACAGTCTGATTCTGCATCTCTGCTTGTGATTTGTTTTTTTTCTCTTTTCATTCAGCTGACTGTCTTTTGATGTTTTGGCCAATAGCTGCGTCAGTGGCCTTTTGTAATCTGCTTGCTTCCAGTAGATGCGTCTGTTGTTTTGAGGTCCAAACAATAATTGCATGCCAATTTATTCAGCGGCTCACCTTGTGCTTCTTTACAAAGCGCAAGGATGAAATTCAACTCAGAAACTGCACAGTAGGTGAAGTCCCATTGTTCTTTCAAAAATCAAATGTCAGTCCCGCTCTTGTTGACGCTACGTAAGAAATTGGTGTTTTTCACACTGTGGTGTTGGAGGCAATGTCTGAAACCTAATGCTTAGTTTCCTGTTGTTAAATTGTCTTAATAATGACAGAAAATCTCACCTCATCTCCTTTTTCTCCTTTTAGGGCTCTTTCCTTCATTTCGTCCTTAAAAAGGAAAAGAAAACAAAACAAAAAAGAACAGGAGAAAGCAGATGACTTTAAAATTTGACTGTACCGTACTTTGTGTGCAGTGTGAACAAGGAGCTCGAGGAAATAAGACACTACATAAACATTTCATGTTCGGTGACATAAACAGCTGCTTACAGTTCCAGAAAGCTGTCTTAATCCATGTGCTGTCATCACCTAGGAGTAATGAAAAAGACACAGTGTTCTCTAAAAAGTTCATTGATCTCACAATTAGTGCAAGTGAAAACTGAAATAAATAAATAAAAGGAAACAAAGTGATTTGAGCTACTGAATATTTTAAGAATGCATGAGTGGCAGCTCCTATTTAATTCACAATTGGCTCTCTTGCCACCAGTCTGAACCCAGGTTAGATAAGAAAAGATTAAATCTGTATTTTTCCTTTCTCTTTCGCGGTATACTTTCAATACAGCTCAGAGATGGGGTGACAGTGCAGCTGGGCAGAGCCTGCTACAACAAAATTAAACGAAAAGCACGAGGTCAAGACCACTTGATGCACCGAAATTAAAGTCGCAAATCAAAGTGTTTGTACGGAGCTCCTAAGTTTCATATTGTCGCTTAGACCCGCCATTAACGCACTCCCCATCTAATCAGATTATAGTTTGAAATGAAAGTGCACGTGTCGATACACCTGTGAGCGAACTGGCTAAACTGCTGACAAATTGAAAACGAGTAAACATGCAAAAGTGTGACTCCACAAAATCCTTCGCTTTGGAAAAATAAAGATGTTTTCCATAAAATCCAGTTTCACAAAAGACCACAATTGCCTTTGAGAGCATGCACACGCCGGGTAGAGGTGGCGCGGTTCAGCCGGCGATGATACGAGCGATTGTTTCAGTTGGATTGCTCAAGATCACATTTCAGTGCTGACACTGGAGACATTTACTGAAGGCAGACCTATCTGTGCAGATGCAGATACAATCTGGATATGAGCTTCACCACAGAAATGTTGGTATAAAGTGGACAAAAGGTTTTTAAGTGGATCTGATGTTTCAGGCCTAGTGCATCTATCTGCAATCATCAGAACTCATTATATCTGAATGTCCTCAGGCCTCTTGTGTTAACCATGTGTTTTGTGCCTGTGTGCAGTTATAACCTGGTCATTCTTGCAAGATTTAATGATATTAGAAGCAAGAGGAAACAGGAGCAATCTGGGGACTAAAAGCCATATCTGTGGGAGATATCTGCATGTGCCTACAGCTGACATCATTTTCATTAGTAACCGGACTGTTTCTCATTTAACTTTGATCGTTTTTTTCCTCTCTATCCAGCTGTTACAGCTGTTCTTATTTCCTTACTAAATGTGTCTCTAAGCCTTTTGGAAATTTTGTTGCAAAGAGGCTACATACCTTGGGGTGCTTTCTCTTCCTTTAGCAACAATAGTCAAACTAAGCTTTGACAAAGATACTGAAACCTCGAACGCATCCCTGCGCAATCAGTCAACCTTCAACTTGCATATTCTCAATGTCTTTACTCATTGTCATCAACATGTGACTCAATTTCTGTCCAAATTTGGCATAACAGATAACCTGGCATAACAGATTCAGTTTAATAGATTATAAGCTCTATTTTAAAGGCGGGGACAATAAAAAACAGCACAGTCTCAGAGCTAAAAAGACTGTTTTGCCACTTTAAGGACATTGGGGGAAGTGATGACCATGCATGCCTGTAAGCGCACTGCTCCTCCCTGTCACTAATAAACACAGGCACAAGAAGGTTTATGAAGGGAGGGTAATGATCTGAACCCTCGCTTCTGCTGTGTAAGGGAAATCAATGTTTAACTGCCAAAATTATCTGCCACGGGAAAGCAGAGAGCACAGACAGAGCCTGGTACTAAATATTCAAATAGCCTCATTTATCAAATGACTAATGTTTTCCTCTCTGCCGTGTGCTCTAGTACACATCTCCTATATCCTGGGTGGCCCACACCTCACTACACAACAATGAACACAATTTCTATTTCTGTTTCGATAGAAAAATTCTTAATCCACGAGTAGAAACGAAATTCAAACAAATAAACAAAACGACACTTGCATTGACGTACATTTTTATCAAATTACATTTTTGTTGGGTACACAGAAACCAGTGAAACCAGCAGAAATTGAGTGATATTTGTTCACTCTATAATTAAGTTGTCTAATTTCCTTATGAATCATTTGCTAACGAGCAATGAAAGTGAGAACGAGAATCAAAGCCATCAAACTTTGTTTCCAAGCTCACGTCTAAAGCCTTCAGAAGTTCAATAGGAAGCAGATCTTTAGAACAAAACCCATTAGGGCCGAGTCCTCTAAATGTCAAAGTCTTTTAAGACACAAAGACTTTGAGACTGTTTTCATTTGATACTTTTTTATCCTTTTTTCTTTCTTTCCTTTAAAAAAAAAGGCTACAAATAGTTGCTGCCTCCCTTTGGAGTCATTACTGCCGCCTCAGAGATCTTTACCTGATTCGTCACAGTGTATTTTTGTCTTTAAAATGTCTAAGCAATGAGTTCTATCATGCCAGCGCCACCCACTCTGTGTCACCTTCAGCATATGTCAGACATCCACTGTGACGTCAGTGTTTCTGTTTCTGATCTGCCTTTCAGCTGAAACTGTCGCGCAAATGGGAAAAAAAGTAAGATCGGGGCTTGTAATGGTTTGTAATTCTGTAATTTAAAATTATGAGCACCACGAGCGGGCCGTGTACCGCGTGACCCCCATTCCTTCACACGACAAAGACTCCCAGGCGAAGGATTTTAACATCTGATGAGTGCAAATGCGTTCTGTGGATGCCAGACACACAAAAAGTCACAGTTCGTAGCTTTTCAGCACCGTGAAAGCTATTCCGTGCACAATTCCCAGATATGCATGTGGTTTATAGTTCACAGGGAGCTGCCAATTATCAGTGAATTCATTATCTGAAAAAAAGAGGGAGCTATTTCCAGAGAAATTCAACATGACTAATCTCATCTGCCTTAAAAAGGCTGCCCATGTTTGGTGCCCTTTATCAACACTGATCCCCTGCTCATATATAAAAAAAAAAAAAGAAAGACAGAAAGAAAGAAAGAACGAAAAAGTATATATTTAATGATAGAACAGAGCTGGAGGACTGTCAAAGAAAGGAAATTGGTTACAAGATGACATGCCACCATGGTCGAGGCGTGACTGCAAAGGTAAACACTGCACCGCTCTTTATTTCTTCTCCTCGGTTCCCAAATTCTATTACGAGCAGCTCGCTGACGTACAAACATCGGACATATTTTTGTGTTCGTCACAAAGAAAAAGTACAAACAAATGCTTTCGTGACTCATCCAGCACGGTGTGTTGTCTCTCAGGATGAAACCTAAGAATGCCATTTCATGCCAACTCATAGTAAAGACTATTTCTGTGAGGCGGGGTTGCATAGATTTACTTACAGGACCGGGAGGACCAGGAGGGCCGACATCACCCTGAAAATCAGAAACATTGTATCAGTGGCTGCTTATGACGGTGACAGAGCGACAAGCTGGCAGTGACAAAAAAGAAGGAACATAAAAAAGCACTTGAGAAACCAGTGCTGAAAGCAAGCTGCCACAGGTTACCTGGAACAACTACATCAATAGGTTTAAGAGCAACAGTTAAGAAAGCAATAACATGAGCAGTCTTTGGTGAAAACACTGCCACAGCCAAAAGACGAGCAGAAACAAAACATAATTCTCCTTAAAGAGCGTGCTGGGATACCGCCTCTCAGGTGTCTCACACAGAATGCTAATTAACGTTGTGTATGTCCATACCATGTAACCTATGAGCATTGTAATGGGCTTATTAAGTGCCCCGGGGAACCTTTCAATTTGGCAAAGCACGTGGGAGCGTCAGTTCTTTCATTTGCAATTTACAAACTGCAATTTTTGTGGTTGTAATAGAGCAAAAAAACCCCAAACAAACACATGTTGTACCTTACCACTTTTTAACAGAAAAAGGTTTCCAGAGATTTAAATGTCAGTTTAAAAATACCCACATATTACAAGTTAAAAAAAGTCACACAACTCATTTGTGGCACGGCTCTTGGGATGTCAATGTCAGTAAGTCCATCGCTTTGGTCCAGAGAGAAATACCCCTGTTTGATGGATTGCTATGAAATTGCACAGAGGTATGCATTGTTCCCCGATGATGAATCTGGCTGACTTTTGGACTGTAAGACTTCGAGAAATATGGTTCACATTTCCATGCTGCCCATGCCATATATCAAAAGACTCTGGTCATCCTTTAACTGTTCCTCTTGGAATACAAGCAAATGTTTGACTTTTAGTGCAATAGCTTGACAGCACTGGGATGGACAGCCATACAGTTGGCCACATAGTACCAAGTTTTCCTCTATTGTCATGAACAGCTCATGTTTTCTTCTTCTCCTACTAAAAAAATTGCACAAAGTTTCACGTGTCTAACATTTGTCCTTAGACCTTTCGAGCATCGTTTTAGTTAGTTGGATGCCCATTCACAGTCCCAAAGGACCAGGGGATCAAACTGCCAATACAGCCTACTGAGGCCAGGCTGCACCTCTGACAGAAATACCCCCACCTGTATGAACTGCTGTGGAAATTTTGAGTGCGATAAACCTAATCGAGGAGTTTAATCGTTTTGGTGATTCAACAGCTCATCATCTGGCACCATCAGCATCAGACCAAAACTACAATTTTCCCAGCTATCTAAAATAATATGCAGAACACAGCCAGAATTATACATACTCGGGATCAACGTGACAGCACTGATATAATGGAAATGTCAGCAATTCAGCTCCAGCCTCATACCTCTGCAGGTATGACTGCTTTAGAAACAAACGCAATCAACTGAACTCCACATACATCTATTCAAAATCAAGTTTTGCATGCATTATAAGCTGTGCCTACCTCTCAGTGCCTACCTATTGAAATGACAGAATGCAATCATTTTGAATGTATGTAAAGGAATTGGAAAATAGGGCAACGCGGTAAAATAATTTGTTGCGTATTTGTTAAGTTCTTATAGTTTAAAAGTCAGGAGCTACTGTAAAAATATGTAAATTGCTCTGTCTGCTTGAACAATAATACTTCATTCTTCTTTAGACCTAACTTCCTGCTTAGTGACACATAAAGAGGCACACTGAGATAGATAATTAAAGAAAATACCGTACAGACGCCACTGAGAACTCTGGTCCTGGTTTGTTTGTCTTTACCGCAAGAGATTTCTTCTGCAAATTATTGCTCTGACTCTATTATATTAACACGTAGAAAACACAAAAATACACACATACACACTCTCACGCATACACACAACCTGTCAGTAATGAGAAAATGAGCTGGACCATGCTTAGAGGAGCAAATGATACAAACAATTGCAAATGTAAAAAACAAACACGCACAACAAATCGTCGGCAGCTTCATTATTTGTTGGCAGATGATTTTAAAGATCACTGGAGGATAAACGGACGCGAAGAAGAAGAAGACAACTAACTCAGGAGGTTTAGCCTCAGAGTCTCAGGGAGCAGAAACAGAGGGAATCATCATATTTGCCACTTGACATTGATGTGACTTACTTTTTGTCCTTTCATGCCGCCGGATCCCTCGGCACCTGGCTGACCCTGTGGGAGAGGGAGGGAAGCCTCGGTTAATGACTCTGTAACGCAGCGGCATTGTAAATGTCAGTGCAGGAAAATACGTACAGGATCTCCTCTTTCTCCTTTCTCCCCCTTTTCCCCCAGGACTCCAGGCTCCCCCTTCTCCCCCTATATGAACAGAGCAGATTTCTGACAGTGACTGACAGCCAAAGCAGGACGAAAAGACACAAAGACACAAAGCTCTGAGAGTGAAACTTAGGTAAGGACAGTTGCTATGAATAAGTAATCAGAAAAAAAAAAAAAAATTCAGTACCGTGTCATCTCAAAATCAAAAGAGTTTGTAATTATGGAAGGGGCCAAAAGAAACACAGTGGCACAAGCTTCATGAGCCTGTGGCGTTATGTTAGACTTGCAGGATAATGAAAAACTTAATTCCCTGTTGCACTGCAGCACTTTCATGATGCCGTTCCCCTGCCTGCCAATAGATGGCACTTCATGACTGCCAGTGAGATGCCCTTGAAGTGTTTTGACAGGATTTCTTTCTGTCAGTTATGTGGCGAATATACTAAATAAACAGAACTCTAAGACAAATGTGCTCCATCCTTGGTCAAGACAGATAGTTAATGAATTATTTGTGATAAATATATATATATTTTTTGCAATCGTATACACATAGGAACTAGCTTTCTCACAATCTGCATACATTCAGCACCTATATGACCTTTATTGCTTATATTTTTTGTCATGCAAAGTCTTGGAGTCTTGGCTACATTTAGAAAGTGTGGCAAATATGTTGTCCGTGGCACATGTGTAAAGATTTGTAGGGAGTGCTTCACATACTCTGTGCAAAGACATTATGGAACATCTGTTTACCATTATAATATGACAAAAAGACATCTGAGAAAGTTTGCAGCACATTTGTACGCTCACTAACAGAGCCTGGACGCTAACAGGCAATAATTGTCATTCAGTCCCTTCGACTTGCTAATGACAGCCGTGGTATATTCATTTAATGAGACATAGTCAGTGTTTCCTCATCCAAATTAGGAGCTGTTATTAAGTCAGCAGTGGCTGCAATGTATGAACAGATGGATTGTCTTATTAATATTTTAGTCGGGGAGGAGGAACAAGTGGCAAAACTGACTTTGAGCACTAATTTTTTGCAGCTTTATCAACTATGTGGAAACTCACCACACTACTGCGGAGACGTTGCAAGAAAATCAACTATATGAACGTTGGGAGGCTGTAAAGTAGGCCGCCAACCCACCATGCTGCACACAGAATTGTGGAAGTAGTTAACGGGTGAGTTATGACTGACATTCAGCGTAACACACAAGATGGAAAACTATTGTTATCCGAGTTGTCACTTGTACACTGTAATCTGGCACAGACTCATGGCAAAAAAGAAAAAAAATTCTATCTTTATCTTTGTTTGATCTCCACTGAAGATTATTCAAAGTCAATTTACTGGCAGAGGTGTATGTAACAAGTTAATAAACCTTTCAAACGAGATTAACTGCGCCACAGCCAATATTTATGTAGATTATGACTGTATTTATCTGAAGAGAAAGCCCACCGTGTATAAGACAGGGAAGCGCTCCACCTGTGGGTGTCTGCGGGTGATATGTTGCCTCTGAGAAACCTTGACTCATCAAACTGCAATTAAGCCTGTCTTGCATCCCTCTATCCATCAATATCTGCAGCATTCTGTCAGAGCCCATTTGAGACTGTCAGTGGGAGACGCAGTTATGGAGATGTAATTCATGAGAACACCGTCTTCCCAGCACATCATCCACTGCAGACCTTTTTTTTTTGTCTCCTTTAAAACATTCACCCGCTGTTGAGTGAGTGAGCGAGCGAGTGAGAGGGGGCTCAGCTCACACAGATGTTGCACAAGCTGCAGTTTAGTCTAACTTGCGTCTATTTTGTCCAAGTTAAAAAATGCACAAGGATGGCACTGAGAGGTACAGAGAATCCCCGGCGCTGTTCAATTATTGCTGCTCGTGAAAACTGTTACTTTTCATTCCTCTTGGAGGTGCGAGGGTTTATCTGCTCTCGCGTATCGTCCCCGGTTTGCTTAAATTCCTTTAAATGCATTACAGTTCTGTTTTTCATTATGGAAGATTAAAACGTGCAGTGATTCTCTGGGACACAAGTTTCCTTGTCAGCCACAGAAAGCATAAATTTATAATGATAAAGTGAAGACGTATCCGTGATGTAGGGGCATGACTGATTTATGGCAAGGGCGAGGCTGGCATGCACATTTAATGGAAGAATTAGAGCACGGGAACAATAGTGCTTAGCAGCGTATGTCTCATCTAACATCTACATAAGCATTAAAATGAATGCTTTAATCATGTCCTTTAATCAAAATGTTACGTTTAATCTAATCGCAAACGTAGCTTTAGTCTCCTGCGAGCGTTGTCCCCTTCAGGCGTAACGCTACATTTAATAAGAATTCATTTTAATGTTTTAAGTCAGAGCGGGCCTGCAGGTCTACTTTCTCAAGCACTTGTAAACTTGTAGCACACGCCATAAACCCAAAAGCTCAAAATTAAGCAGATTAAGTTCATATTTACGTTCATATTTGCTCATACTAAAGGAGGAAGGTGAGCAAAAGGATGGAGCTAGGCCTGTTTTAAAATCAAAGATGCTCTGTGTTGAGTTATAACTTGCTCCAGTTGTTTCAGTTACCTTTGTGTCAGATTAGCAAAGGTGTGACACCATAAGTGAAGTGATATGTTGGGAGTAATGCTCTGCTGGGTGTGAAAATAAAGACCTGTTTGTCTCCATTGAGGTTTTGCTAGATTAAAAATAATGCTTATTCTGTTACAGTGTGATGCTGCTTAAGTCTGCGTACAAAAAATTGGAAGGACGCAAATAAATACCTGGTTAAGGTAACACGGGTGTCTGTAAGTCAATTCATAATACCTGACAACTGAAGAGACGAGTCAAAAATAAGTTACGTTTTCCTTGTCAGCACCAATGGAAACATTTGACTTAAAAGTCTAGAGTCAGATAATCAGGACAGAATACTGTTTATTTTCTCTGCCTGAATCTGTTCTACAATAATTATTTGTTACTGTTTTTTGGTTTTAGCGAGTCTTATTCTTCTCTATGTTCAAACTTTTTAACAAAGGGTCTCATTAAAGAGAAGCAGCATTTGAAAATTAAAAAAGAAAATTCCAAGACAACAATCACAGGGTTATTTTCATTTCTGACAAATAAAATTTGGACTTCTATGGATTCATTTTATGATTCAAATATAAACACTAAAGCTGCAACTGAGCAGTCGGTTGGTCAAACATGAAAACGCCTGTCAGTTGAGTCACACGACCCCAATAGGCGCTCCACCTCCATCTGTATCTACTGCAATCCCATTTGTTTTGAAGTATAATAACTGTGTCCTCATATAGACAACTTTCTTTTTCAAGGTTGGCCAGCAGACACTTCTCCTTCCTCTGGGCAGAGGGAGCAGGAGGTTTTCTGCGGCCCAAGCTGACACCACCGCAAAACCATACACCTATACATCAAATGAACAGCTGCGGTCAAGAGGGTGTCCACTACACAATGGCTTTCACTCTCAGCATGATCACAAGTAGGCCACTGGAGGCTTGGCGGGTGGTGGTGGTTATTTTTTATTTTTTTTGAAGGAAGCAGGTTACAAGAAAGACAACGGGAGGTCTGGTACAACTTTTTTTCCCTTTACACTGCGTATGTCATGCAGCCTCTGGTGAGCTACAGCACCCCTGGGCTTCATGAAAATGATTGCAGGCCCTGTTTTTTTTTTTTTTTTTTTGCAAAAGCACTGTATGTAATGACCATCTGTCTGTTTGGAGTGTGAGCAGTGAGTCATGCTGGGTTGCACTGCAGGAGATGCAGGGTGGGAACAGCTATTTAACTTGCACAGTAGATAGTGTACAATTGACTGAAAGGTGCCACCTCTGAAGACGGATATCTGCTCTCGACTATAAACACACACACAAAAGTCAGTCAAGGGCAGAGCAGACTCTACTTCAGGTGGCACATACGTCAGACTTGTCCGGATGAGTTTCTTGGGACAACAACTTTGGCACATCTTTATACAGACAACACTTTGCAGATGATTAAACTCCTTGGCTATTCGGGAGGCTGCTACAGTGAACACTGCTCAGTCATCTTGGCAATTCACACGTGCTGGAAGTGAAGGTAAGGGCCAGTTTATCAAAAGCAGGAGACACCTCGAATCTACTTTAAACGCCGCTTGTCAGTATTTGTTTTGTAGTGAAAAATGTTTGGGTAATACCTTGGCACTTGCTCCTTCGGCGGCTCCTGCGGGACCCTGCGAAATAAGAAGACAATTATATGAAAACTCATGCGAGCGCCGCACATGTTATTCATCACAAATACATAACAATCATAACCCTATCCTGACCCTTATGAAGATATAAATTATTCCTGCAAATATCCCTGTGACTGGCTTTTCCATATATTATATATTTTTTTAACCTTTGCACTGATGTTGCCTTTCATAAAGACATGGCCGGATCCCTCTAGTCGGCAGCTAATCTTTGAGTGCGTCTTTGTTATGCGCCTTTCACAGGCTCCCCTGTTGTCGTCAAATGCTAATTTGACTTTGAAAAATAACCGCTGCCTCCTCAACTGCGCACACACGTCCTGCTGCCAATGGACAAGAGAGAGTGATGCCCTGGAGTGTGTTTTGAATAGATGATTTTGCCCCTGAGATCTACCTCAGCAAAACAGGTGACTCATAAATGCCAATACCGGGGGACGGAGGCAAATCTGGCACATGCGAAGGGTATCATCAGGACATTGCCATTTAGAAATGTCACACCTTCTCCATCCTGCCTTTCTTTTCTCCTACGACTTTGTGTTCCACAACTTTACGAGTTATTAAAGAGAAAAAAAGGAAGAAGCAGGGGCTAAAATGAGTCACACGTGGGAGACACTGTTTAACAGTGAGTGGCTCAATTATAATGAAGATAATTGAACCTGGGCACCGGTAACAGACGCAGCACAGAATCTCTCTCGATTTGTTGATGGAATAAAATAAGCCAAACCCTATGTCTCTGATCAAGAGTGTAATCAAGACAATCGTGCATGAAAATAACTGGACACCCAAAACATCAGAGTTACACAATCCCCAAACACTCCTGTTTGTCCTGGCGTCAGAGCAGTTAAGCATCTGACAAGCTGTCTCCTTTAACGCATCACGGTGTTTGTGACCTTTAGTGTGTGGGTCACTACACAAACACACAAACGGCATCTGGAATTGGCTCGGTCGCCTAAGGAAAAGACCATATTTCAAGGAGTCAATGGGCCCTCTAGGCAGACTTGTCCTACTTGTCAATACAAACATTTTAAAGTGCTACCTTAATATACCCTTTGTGGTTTGGTGCCGATAATGTAGCCTGTTTGTAGCAGTATGGGAGAAGATTTTGAGCAAATCAATAAAGCACGAGAAAGCATGAAATTAGTTAACATAGAACAATGTCGGTGTAATTGCTCTTTTTCGGGGCAGATTTTGTATTCTGCAGCGCTGGCCTTATTGACTGTTTGCTTTAATATGTTTTTGTAGGTGTAATAAATTTGTAACTTCTTTAATGTGTCTGCATTTATTTGGATATCAGTAAAAAAAAACAAAAAACCTTTTTGTGATCTCAGGAGAATTCCCGGTCTAATAAAGGTTGAGCCGAACTCTGTTTTCACTGCTGGTAATTGGGTGTTATAGGCAGACAGAGTAGATGTGCAAACCAAACAAATGATCTATTAAGTTGAAACGAATGCATTTGGATATTTTCGATAGTATTATAGATCTTGACCTTCTATGTAAAATCAAAAGGAAAGAGCCTATGTACACAAGTGAGAGTGGCAGTAGATAACTTACAGGCGAGCCTCTGGGTCCAGGATCTCCGGGTTTTCCTCTCCGCCCCTTAGGAAAGCGTAGGGGGAAAAAAAGTGGACCAAGATGAGTCAATATGCAATAACAGGTGTGGCTGGGCATGCATGCTGCCAGCAATTAAGGCTAGACAGCAACTCCTGTCACAGTCTCTAATTTGCTTTTAATTAACAACAAGAAAACTGCTTAATTGCTGCACCCTGTGTGGCCTGCTACTCTTTGTTCCCTCCTTTGGTTTACTGTCTCCTTTCCAGCTGTGCGAGTCCCTCAGTGCATCAATCAACCCGAGGAGTGAAAACAGCAGCAAACAGGACAAGCCAGCCAGCGCTGTCCAGTGTTGCAAAACAAAGTCAGAACAAAGCCACATTTTGAACCATTTTGTTCTGAGTTGTTCTTCACATTCTCTGAATAACAAACCCCCCCAGCTCTCTCAGAATCTGCGAGTCTCGGAAAAAACTGAAATGTAAATGAGATGTATTCCTGAATCTGAACCAAACCAAAGTTGGTTTAATTTACATCAAGAGGGTTTATGTCCTAGTGAGAAAAGAGGATAAAGCTCTGTGGGATAGAACTGCAGATATCCACTGGCAGAGCATCGGTGGCTCTGTATTGAGGATTGCCTGAAACGAGCGCACGTGCACACAAAACCGATGTAAAATCGACTTATTTAAGAGATGACAATACTCTGGCGGCAATCAATGGTAGAAGTGTGAGACAATGCAGAGATCTGTAATCAGGCTAAACACGATTACATCTTTCTAATTTGAGTGTCATCATCTGACACAGTGCTGCTATGTTAATAATATCGCAGTTCTCTTCTACTGTATGTGTCAGTACGGGCGACGCAAAAACACTGCTCTCCTCTTCCGAGTTAGCAGCTGGGTAGATCTGTGGAGAGGAAAGGCTCAGTGGCTGCTGAAAGAAAAGTTCGGAATCACAAAGCAACGCCCCCGACGCTTCCCTCTGACATTTCATGTGTGCGCACTTTGATTATCTGGGTCGAATTTGACATGTACGTTTGCCTGCAACAAAGACAGAGGAAGAAACTTCACTGAGAGCTATTGCTTTTAATCATCTGCGTGTGCACTAATGCTCCTACTCTGTGTGTGCTTCTCTCTCAGATTACAGCATTATGAAAAGGGGAGAAGACAAAGTGTAGTACAGTAAATATTAAACTTAATAATGGCACAGTAGAACCGATGTGTGCCTCCTCTCGGGAATTGTGTGCTTTCCTCTGTTTGTGCTGTTTGATGTACCAACAAAGCTCTGGCCAGCATCTTTTGATCATCAGTGTTAATGCATTTCTGAGGCTACTGTACGTGTGCTTTAATGTGAACGTGAACGAGGGCTACATAGAGAAGAGGTGGAAAGTTGAATTGCCTTGATGGGAAGAAACAGACTCTTTAAACCTTAAAATCCCTTCCTTCAAATGACTGAGATTATATATTATGTTGGAATAACCTCTTTGAAATGTAATTGAGGCTGGTTTCCTTTGTGGCAGAGTGGCAGCCGAACCATTCGGAAAGGGCTCACGCTTTAAGATGCAGATTCAAAACTGACTTGTATAATAGACTTCTATGTGTCACATTACAGCATTTCTGTGAGGGTGGATGGCGCTCATTTTTCACACTGATAATTCATCGGCTGACACCGCATCGCTGCTACGACTGCAAAGAAGATCAGACTGTTTGTTCTAGCCCTCTGTCCCCGCTGCTGCCCTTTCCCCTCTGAACATAACAACAAAAGCAGATTACACATATAAGTAATTTAG
This sequence comes from Haplochromis burtoni, assembly GCF_018398535.1. Classification (NCBI taxonomy): domain Eukaryota; kingdom Metazoa; phylum Chordata; class Actinopteri; order Cichliformes; family Cichlidae; genus Haplochromis; species Haplochromis burtoni. The sequence goes on from NW_024582373.1 coordinate 3,491,647, forward strand.
GTAATGAATATTTCATACGCTATTATTTCAAGTAGGTCATGAATTATGCAGTTTTCCAAACTATTTCTCCACATTTGCCCTTAAATCCCTTTAAACTCCAAAGTACGTACTAATTTTATGCCCATGTATTTGCATATGTTCATCAAAATAAATAGTGGAGCTCTGTATCTGAGGTTAACACCATATTACCAGCAAATTTCAATCAAAAAAAGATGCCGGTAGAAGATTGCAGGAAGATCAGATCAGGTTGCAACCAGCTAAATATGTCTCCCTCACCCAACCTTTTCCCTGTGTATAAATAGTCAATTTATAGTCACAGGTGTTTATACGCTAATAATGACTGAAGAATGGCAGCGAGTGTGAGCGTAAGGGAAAGTCTATAAGATGGTAGATGACCTGCTATGACGCATGGAGACAGCTCTACTAACAAAAAGTCAGGAGGCAGAGGTGGAGGTGACAGAGTTGAAGACGTTCAGATTTTCATCTGCAGTGACCAGAATGGACAGGATTAGAAATGAGTGAATCAGAGGGACAGCTCAGGTTCAAGGAAAAGGTTGGAGGAAAAGGTAGAGAGGCGAGGTTGAGACGGGTTAGACATGATAGAGGAGAGAGTCAGAGGACATTGAATATGGAGGTGCCAGGCAGAAGAAAGGAAGACCTCAGAGAAGGTTGATGGATGTAGTGAAGGAGGACCCTAGAGACAGGATGAGATTTAAGCAGATGATCCACTGTAGCGACCTCTTAATGGAGCAGGTATTAGAAGAAGAAGTAAAAGAAGAAGTAGAACAAGAAGACGAAGTAGAAGAAGAAGAAGAAGTAGTAGAAGAAGAGTATACACGAATAGAAGCCCAACTGATTAAGCAAAAACCTCACATCATATTTGAAGACAGGTCAATATCACTTAAAAGAGATGGTATTGGTAGCAATATGGATGATCTACTGGTGTATACTTAATAACTATAAATGCAATATCCCCCCTTGCACAGAGCAGAGGAGTGCCCCATAAAATACTTTTACAGTGTACCTGTTTTTTGTGTGTACATGCTGCAAGACCTGAGAACAATCACAGCTCTTAGAATTCAGTCTTTTTGGATCTTTTGAGCTCCTTTCTCTGGGAAAGAGCACAAAAGAAATCTTTGTGTGCAGTAAATGAACCATGAGATGTCCAGATGGCCTTCAGCTGACATTTAAAAACAAACATGTAAGCAATGGTAAAGTGGCAGTTATTTGGACGACAGCTCTTAACATTCGTTGGTGGTGTCAAATTAAAAAAACAAAAAAACAAAGAAAGGAGAGAAATGCTAAAGGTGTGTACTTCTTGTTTACCCTGAGGAAGTGTCCTGAAGGGCCTACTGTGCCTTTGAAACTCCTGAATACTGACGTTATTTTATACACAATACAATAAATTATACTGTCCTCTGGATTGTATTGTGCGACCCTAGTTTAGTAAAAGGCAGACATCTAATTTAGCTATGTACAGATAAACTCAGGCCAGGATTTCTATTTTAGAACTACATGTCGCATTTCTTCTTTTATAGTAATTTCATATTTCTAAACACCTTCAGATAATCTTTTTCACGACAAAGTGATCCATTAAAACGACTACATCAGGCGACCTTGGGACTCAACTGATACTTTTCTGTCCAGAGGACCTCTGGTTAGTAAATCTGTGCACAGTGACAAGAAATAATTAGTGAGGAGCACAGCTGTCATCACCGTTTGCACTCAATTGACTCCAAACTGAAACACCTGCCAGTGACACAGCACTAGAACTACCTCCAAGCAGGCATGCTTTTATTACGACACAACAACCACAGAGAGTTTATAATTCTTTTTACAGGAGTAGATTTTTAACAATGTCACCACCTATTTTTATCTTAATTGGTCAAAAAGATATTATAGAACACATTCAAGTGTTGTTTAACAGTCTAACAAAAACTCTGGATTCACAATTAAAGCACATTTACTTTAGTCAAACTTTCCTAAATGTTTCTCATGCTAAGAAGCTAACCTGACTCTACAACCACCAGCTTTGTTTTAACTTAAGTGTAAATTTTTTTTCTAATTTTACATTTGAAGCCAAAAAATAACTTTTTTTAGTGTATTCATATGAAGATTGTTTTCTAGTTGAACTGTGCATGATCATTTCCCACTTTTGTATAAAGTTTGCAACTTTATAAAGTTCTCTTATTGTTTTAGACTCAAATTAGGAGGAGAAAGGCCAAAAGTGGAGAAAGAAAGAATGAAAGAGATAAGGAAAAAAGCAAAGCTGTGACATCAAAATCCAACAAAAAGCATTTTCATGAAACACCACCTGTACGCCAGTACCATATTAAACAATGCAAACACAATAATTATAAATTCGACAGAGTGACAAGCGTGCAAGAGCAGCCAGCAGTGTCTTTGAATCTTTTCTTTCAGCTAAGCCAACCTTAACTTTCTCATTTCCTTTTGTGCTTCTCCATTCCTAATTTATCTCTCCCTTTGTGTACATCATAATTCTATGACTCCCATCTCATCCCTCTCTCCCACTTTTCTTGTCAGCTCTCCTTCCTTTCCTGTCTCCTGTCACTCGCCCCTTTTCTCCCTCATCCAACTTCCAGCGCCTGTCGGATCACCCTGGCAATCTCTGTTGCTATGCAACGCTCAGTGTCCTATAAATTTGACAACATCCTACTGCTTGATTATTATTTGAGCGCTGCAGTGTGAAGCCCTCCTTCAGGTCATTGCAGTAGATTAGAGGGAGGGAGAGACAGAGGAAGGCAAGGAAGGAAATGAGGGATGAGAGGGAGGGAAGGAGGTGGAGGAAGATGAAGGGATGTGGAAGAGAGGAGAGGAAAGGAGAAGAGAGGAGGGGGAGTCAAAGATGAGTTAGCTTTTTGAGTTAATGAAAGATAGGCTGGCACGACCAAACACATATTCACATGTACTATTTATCTGCCCCACTCTAAAAACCTGCAAACCATAAGTGTGAAAAGCAGACCGGATTAACTACTAATTCAATAGCTAAAGCTGGAGTGGGCACACATTTGAGCTGAAAAGAGGAGACCTCAGTAGACTGACAGCATATTTTGAACTCCCGGCTTAATCCACATGGATCCGAGCGTTGACTTGCTTCAAGTCTGCTATGAGTTGTAAAGTGTAAAAGCAAAGCACAGACATGGGGCCCGGCTCAGTCCTGCAATACAAGCCCCAATCTGAGAGCAAAGTCAACAGCGACAGTGACACACAGCAGAGACACTCCTTTATGATGACTCCATAATCCTTATCCCAAATGTCAACATGTTCTCTGAGACATTCCATGTCTCGCAGCCCATACTGGGATAACTCAGTAGTATAAAATAGAGAAAGCAGAACGTGTCGCATTTCTTAGCAATAAAGCAGATATACCATCCAAAAGTCTCATAATCCACCTGACAAATGACCCTGCCGCGAAGGGTCAGTAGATAAGCTGAAGAAGCCTTCAGAAATGACCTGACACACAGTACAGAGAGCCGAAATGATGCCTTTTTTATAAGCAGGGATAGATATCAATGCTAAAGACACTTTTTAAATGGTTATACATCTGCACGAGTCTTTTTCTCCTTACATCCAACCAAATCTTTCACCAACCTGACTTTTGGCTAGTTAATAATCAGAAATGTGGCTTTTCATTGATAAGTTTGACTTATATGGCATCATGAGACCTTAATGTCCTGAGTGGGAAACTGTCTGACATTGCCAAGCCAACTTGGTCTGCAACAATGTTATGTAGCTCACAGGAGAGATGACCTTTTCTTAACTGAAAAAACTCCCATGCCTCTCCCACTCTGCCTGAGCTGAGACCCGTCTCCCTCTGGGGACATGTACTCGGGCCTCTCAAGCCTTTTTTTCTAAATGCTCTGCTGGGTTTAACAGGAGCTGACTGTTTAGCTTATGAGCAGCAGCTGCATTAGCTTAGTAAATAAATGTCTAGAAAACAGTGAAAATGATAAATTGTCACACTATCCTTAAGCTGAACCGATCATCCATAGGACAAAGAGCAGGAGGCTGGCTGTTAAAAATACACATGATGTCTTTTTAAGGGCCACCCCAGAAAGAAAAGGCGGGGGAAATGAATGCTCACATGCTTCATGCAACCACAAAAACAAGTTAGAGGAGGCTTGCCTGTCACAATATTTATTCCCCAGTGAAAATGCTTGTCGGCTCCTGGCCTGTGAAAGATGGGGAAAGGGACTGACACATGCACATGCATTTGATCCCCTCAGTCCTTTGGTCAAACCTCGTGTTCCTTAGCAGCACTTACTGCATCCAGATTCAGAGGAGATACAATTTCAGCACTCCTGGCAAACACTAATTTATTCTGTAATTAATGGCAAAATGTCATTCTGTCCCCTTGAAGGCATTTTCACATCTCTCATTTAACAATTTGCAGGATGAACCACGAGAATCCGCACAAGCTAGGAAAACAGCAATTTTGTGCAGGGGGTCTGTAAAACATGGAGGTTTTGCAGCAACGCTGTGAGAGGTTCGGTTTAATTTTTTATTTTTTTGAAAATGTGTGGCAAAGTGTTGTGATTTTGAATGTTATGTTACGTGTAAATTAAGTCAAATGGCCACATTTACATTCTCACTAATCACACGTGCATTAGCCTAAGCACAGGTGCTCCTAGATGGTAGTTTCAAAATAAAAGAGAAAAAGCTGGTGAGAGGCAAACATATTCAGTAAATTCCCAGCAGCTATACAGCTAAATATCCTTCACTTGTCCAAATCTTCACCAGACCTATTTTCACTGTGTCAAATCAGCTATCAACCTATGTAAGGCAAATATCGATCATGGCGCTTGCTCAAAATGTCACAAAACATGTTGCGGAGAACACAGCCCCACCTGCTTGTTATTAAGGATCCAATTAGAGACAGACAGTGCAAATTCCTTTTCTTTTTTTTCTGGCTACCCTCGCTGGGTGCCATCTTAGGACACTGCACAAGCTCAGAAAATGCCTGGGCACTGGAGCTTGCAGAGATCCCTTGCACTTGGTAAAAGCCTCAATAAAATAGGATTTGTTCCAGTTGTTTACTGAGGGTTAAGAGGAGCGGCCGGGGCAGGAAGAGAACGGCAAAGCCGACAGCTGCCTGGCAGGGGCTCAAATGCAGCTTAGCATTTTTCACCATTCTGACTGGCACACAATGCTCTCTTTAACTCCCAGCCATCTAAATATTCAGGGACGTATAAAGAGATGGCTGACACTGCAGCCGACTTAAGACACAGCTCAGCTGGCCAAGATTGCACCTATAGTCTCTTGGCTTAAGCTTTCCATGAAGGCTTTCCTCACAGAGACTCAATCATAGACCCCGTGTGAATGGCTATTTGTACAAGTGCCACTAGATGGCAAACTAGTTTCATCACAAATGTTGTGCATGGCAGGGGACAGAGCCAATGAGGAAACTGTAAGTTCTCTCTAAGAGAGGATGGATGTCCTCAATGCATGAATGTATGATGTGTGTTGGGTAACATCCCTAATTAGGCAGTCTGGCAATTAGACACTGAATACCGTAAAAGAGATTTTTCAGTGGAGGGCTTACAAAGATGAGAGAAGAAGGAAATGGACGAGAGCAAGAAGCTGCATGAGAGCCAGAGAGTGACAATAATTCTCATACCGCATTATGCCTCTTTTCAGCTGCCACACAATGGAAGGGGACACAGGTGGCACTACATGAGTACACAGTCACAGAACGCAGCATATCATTGGGTAAAATAACTATTATAGAGCTATTTCAGCAAACACCCAGCTCTTCACCACCACACAGTGTGCAAACACTGGAGCCGAAGGCAAACAGAGGAAATGCAGACAGTGGATGTCTATGGAAACTAAGCCTTGAAAGTCCCAAAGAACAATCAGAAACATCTCTTTACAACCGCCACATTTCTACCATATCTTCACAGATGAGTTTTAAGAGCTCATTGACTTTAACAACTTCTAAGGAGAGGAAAGAAGCTTGATGATATTATCTGAATTTGCATTTTTATGCGGTGAAGAAGTGATGATAAATCTATATTTAACTATGAGCTCAATTCCCCGCCGATCCGCCGAATGTCTGTGCAGCGTTTCCGCGCAAGCTGGTTGCCTATTGCGTTGGCTCCTCGCTGGGACAGCAATGCCTCTTGAATGTTCTCATCTCCTAATGGATGCTGTTATTAGTCTTGGCTCTTTCACAATTTCACAGTCTCATCTGGACTTTTGGCCGTATTATTCATCCAGAGCAGATTGCTCCCATCCTATGTTTACAGATACTGAGTGTTTCATTAATGCATTATCCAACAAGTGAATAGCAGAGGCTGGAAATCTACTTTGAATAAACCCCGGTTCATTTTACAAACCAAATATTGGAGGTCAGAGAGAATACACTGTGCAAAGATCCACAGAGCGCTCTCCCCGGGTACTGTAGCCTTCGGCGAGTCTTATACTTCATATCACTTGCCACGCATAACAGATTACACAAAGGTCCCTCACATTACCATCTGTATAATATCAGGCCACTGTCAATATGCTGCTCTCTGGCATGCCATTAAAGTGGACGCAGATGAATGTATGTACGTAAATTGGTTGGAGGCAGGAGGAGAGTGTGGGAAATCAGAATATAGATGATAGGCTGCAACGGCGTGCTATAAGCGATGCAGCCTCCCACTACCACGCCTCTGTGTTCTGCAGTGTTCAGGGCAACGCCCCCCTCCCCACTGACCAGCCTTTGTCCCTCTGTGCTCCAGCTCTCACTGATCTCCTCCCTCTCCTTGGCCAACATGGCTCCTAGATAGCAAGAAATATCCTTTTAAAAGTATTTACATTCTTAGAATTTCTCACACTACTGCAGCTGACCTAGCGTGTCGGGAGGTATCTTTGCATATTGCCAGACTGTTCGGAGCCAAGAAATCCCAGTTGTTTGGATAACTTAGCCATGAGATCACGCTGTCACGAGGGGGTAAAATCACCTCGTGTCTACTTACTGTACATACCTCAACAAGTAAAGTGAATTCAGTTCAGCTGACCCTGTTTTATACATGACACTCCAGTGGCGGTGCTATGACCTGGCAGACGCTGAAACAACATTTAAAGATGCTTGGAAAGCATTAGACACAGGCCTTGGGGGGCTCGCAGGCCATGAAGAATTTGAACACTAAAGCATCAGGGATACATATATTGCCCGCAGCGTCCCTGCTGAGCGGTACAACTCTGTCTCCTAAAAAGTTGTAAGGCTGTAGATGTGTGAATGAAGGCCATGCTCCAGCCAACTATAGCAAGTCTTTCTAATGCTCAGAGGATGCGTTGACCTACATTACCCCTCGTTCAAGATCAGCTTTTCACACCTATTCCTACACACATCGACTTACGGGTGCCCACAAAAACGGGCAGAGAGTCATTAGAAAAGCCAGCGAACAAGGTGCAATCAAAGTGGCCCTCTCAAAGACCTGCCCCCTGTATTCGTCCCTGTAATTAATTGGCCAATTAATGTGTGTTTATTCTGGACACCCATGGATGTAGCCAAATTGGGGCTCTTTGGGAACGACGAGAGTCAGACAGATAAATCAAAGCACGGTGCATCTGTCCTCGCATGTGCCAAACGCTTCCCCCTGTAACCCTCCTCTTTCCCAACAGGCCCCAAATGTGAGACCTTTTCAGAGCCAATCAGGTCAAATCTTTGTTTCATCCTCCCTCCCAATGCACTTGACATTGACAAGATTAATTGCCTTGTGCGCTGGGCAAACGTGTTACCCCCTGGTGCAGTACAGGTGTCAAAAGCGCGGCTCACCGAATTTCCTCAGTATGAGTTTCAGCAAGAGAAAAAGGAGAATAACCCGTTTCACTTTGCTCGACAAAGGGTTAACGAATCCTCACCCCCTCACCACCCCCGCCCCCCTCCTTGTAAAATCACACAGGGTGTAAATCTGGCCATAAAATCTCAGCTGTGAGCCCTGCTGACCTGTAAATTCTTCTCTCTATGTTTCTCTGCCACCGGGCTCCACCGGGTCAGGCCAAAACTGTAACTACATATGGACATCACGTTACCGCGTTTAAGCACAGCTGTGAAGTCACACGCCATCGCTGTGGTCACCAACTGTACCCCTGTTAGTTTAATATACCACATGAAGTTGGTTTATGGTTAAACAGAAACCGAGTTCCAGTAAGTTGAACAGATATAAACACAAATCAGTAGGCACAGGAGTTTCTTTACATCAAAAATGTGCCCCCAAAATGTCATAACAAAACAAAAAAGCCAGTAAGTGTATCAAGACGACACATTCTTGCTTCTGATTTATCATTTCTTTGAGTATGGTTAAAGTTTTCCCAGTAAAAATCTAAATGTACACAGATCAGAAACATACCAGATCAAATCCCCATCAAGGCAAAGCACGGCAAACAAAGCAATGCACAAATTGTCCTCTCGAATTAAAATTTGAGTCCACTAAGCAACTCTAACCTTGCCTTCTCTGAGAAATTAATTTAGCGTATCGTTATTCGGTATAGTGAACTGGACAACAAAGAAACATGGCTCCAATCAAATAGTTGCTGTAATTTCATGCGTTTACTGTTTCACCCCAATCAGTGGCAGCCTCCCGTGGAGAACTTCTGGCAGGAAGGCTGGTATTCTCACCAGGGACTCGTTACTTAATAATCTCACGCTGCAGGTGCTCTGGTAGAGGTCAACAGTCTGTTACAGTGGCTGTTCATGTCTGCCTCCACCCATGAAGCAGCAAACCGCTGCCAAATGTTTCAGTCCCCACAAACTGAGCCATTACTCCTTCCCTATCACTGTCACTGCCTGTTTGTGTCTCTGCAGACACACCGACTGATTGAAATGAACCTTAGCCAAGTCCATTAGATACAATATGAATATTATATATGTATGCTGGAGTGGCTCAATTATTTCAAAACAACATTTGCTCTGTCCCATAGAGGAGAAGCATCTAAATTACAGTTAGAGCATGCATTTGGTTCTCAGAGAACAGCATACTCATTCAAATTAGGTTAAATGACAAAAGCTATCAACTGTGCAAGGAGGATACATGAATGCTATTGTATTTAATCTGGCACTAATGGTTTGACCTCAGCTCACCCACATGAAGCCTTTTAAAAAGAGAGGACTAGCAAGACAGTGATCTCCGATCTTGTGTCAAAAGAAAATGACCGCCAGTTTGGTAGCAGATAAAATGACGTAAGTGTAAGATTGCATGGCTTTTCCCTCGTCTGGGAGAAAACATTTGGCCTGTAATGTACATCTAATGGACTGACACTCTTTGAGACATGTGTCAACACAAGGGTGAAGAGGAAAATATGGAAATAGATATGCTCGTGCCTTTGGTCGGGACTTACAGACAGCTGTCTCAGTCATTCAGCACAGGGCATGAATGGAAAATGTAAGCATGACTATCATTTCCAAAAGACAGCAATTACGTCCCTTGTCTGCAGAAAACTGGATCAGTCCATATTTCCAAGCAGAGACAAGACAGATGATCTTTTCTGCTGTTTTGACAGATTATATCCGCGCTACAGTAAAGAGCTCAGGCAGCTGCCACTGATGTTACTTTCTCAAGATTTTTGACACAAGTGAAGGACTTAAAGTGTTTTTGCAATACAATTACTGACGTGCGCTGATCTGAGACTGTGATATCAGATGATATGAAGTGATGACAGATGACGGATGTGATGCAACAGCAGCTGACGTTTTGAGGTAAAGACTTGTATCGTTTTACAGATCGCCATTAGCTTAAGGATTCTCTTAACTGAGAACTTGTCTTCCAACCCACTAATCCAAGTAGCGAGCATCATCTTCACACTTAAGCTGTTATCTAGTTTCACTTGACTTCCGATACAAGGGTCAGAGGTCTAACTACTCTCAGGTTCAGAAACCCAACGCTCCATCCTGTTGCAAGTCTGCCGTCACAGGATTCGGAAGTATTAAATCCAGTTTTATAAAGAACATTACTCAGCAAACAACAAGAATATTAACTTAGAAACCATCTTTACATTCATGAGGATAATTATTAAGGGGACAACTGCTGTAAACACACAACAACTTGGAAATAAATAATTAATGATCTGGTGCACACTGTAATTAACACCCAGGGTGGTTCTAAATGCACAAAGTCATAAAAAGGGAACTGACTCAACAGAGGATGAAAAACCTGTTAGTAAAATCAAAGCCCTGTCATCTTACAGCTCAACTCTATACTGTTTCTTCAGCAGGCATCAATAATCTGACTGGATTCTTTTATCAGCGGCACTGATGCGCCACATCATAGTATTTAGTGAGAAAAGATTCCTCCCGTCGCACTTTTAATGGCTTTTCCCTCCACCCGATCATCTTGCGTTGCCTGCCCAGCAAAGACATCTATGTGTTTTCTTCGTTTGAACATTTTGTCCTCTCTTATCTCCCTGACATATGTGGCAGGTATCTTCTGTGGCACAGTGTCGTCCATCCACATTTCCAGCTGAGGTACACGGGCACATGACAAACACTATTTTTGCAAAAATAGAAACAAAAATAATCAATAACTGAAAGGCAGTCAGCTGAGCTTAGCAGCACACTACACATATCGTCTTACCTCGTGCACAATAAAAGACGCCTACATGTTTCTTACTGAGCTGCTAGCCCGCCAGCTAGTTATCCATATACTTAGTAACTGCGTCAGGTAGTTCACTGCCTAAATAAGAGCAGTGCATAAATAACCAGCTAACTAGATTTGAATATACAAACAAATGAATAAATGAGTAAGAGGATCTTGAGTGCATAATTAATTTGAAGAGAACACATCTGTAGACACAGCAGTTGCAATGCTCTCCTTCCTCTAGGGCTTGCTGGAGTTTCATCATCTCTGCACTGGTATAGCTATGTCTAATAAGAACAAACACTGTGCAGCGCATCTGTCAGATGTGTGCATTTTCTAAAGCCGGAGACTAGGAAACCTTGACACAGTACAAGCGCTCAGCTTATTACAGGAGGATTTCAAATACTCTGTATTTGCAGTATTTACGTTCTGCAAAATGCATAAAAGGAAATAATGTGTTGTCTGTCAATAAGGGAAATTCAATGTTTTACAGTGTTTACCAGTAGTTCCCAAACATTTAATCAGAACATATGACTGTGCTGTATTTTACCCAAGAATCAACATGACATTTGTCAGTGACTTCATGCAGGATTTAAATGTATTTCTATATACAGGTACATTTATACTGCTAATAAGGCTTAATGTAGTGTTAGGCATGGATTAAACCTCCAAGACCCACCTTGCACAGGGGGATTTCTTAAGGTGATTACTTATTAATCCACAGGAACCTACTGAGTTACCCAGAGACCCATGTGAGCTCTGAACCAACTCACAACCCTGAGCCAACTACAGAAGCAGGGCATGCTGGGAAGTCTTGGCACAACATGAATGAGCGGTGCTCACTCTGGTGCTTCTATATGTGTTGATGTTAAGGATAAATGTGCACTGACCAAATGTGGGTTTTCAGATCTATTTTGAGCAGATGAAATGATGGCGTTTGTTACTTTTACAATTCTTCCTAATTTAAAATCATCACTGTTTTATGTATTCAAAACTTTATTATACAGTCACGTGAAGCAGACTTCTCTCCGACCTGCACACAAAGATGTTCCCCCTCTGGTTCCTTTCTGCATGCATGTCTTTCACCTCCTCAACTTCTGTAGGACAGAGCCAGCCTATAGTGACAACCCAGCGCTTAGCACATCATTACAGAGTGTGATGAATATTTTAGCAGGCAATAGTCAGCGGGGGGACATATCCCTTTTACAGGTGCTCCCTATCTTCGTTTTTGATCGGCTGTAATGTACCACTGAATCCCAAAGTCCTACTCTTTGCCTGCTATTCTGTGTCAATTCCATTCATAATAGATAGAACCAAGTCATTCACATTACCATTAATGGTGATGTCTAATGTAGGGGCACTACATTCCCATAAACTCCTAGACATGGTTGGACTGGCTCATACCTCCATCCTGACAAACTTAAATAGCTCTCTATCACGTTAATAAGGTGAAATAAAGAGTTAGGATCACAGGGGTCTGGGTGACTGATATCAGTTCTTGCATATGTTGCTTTAAGCTTTGGAGAAGGAGCAACGCAAACGGCATCCTTCCTCTTCTCCACCACCACAATGCCCTCCACATCTCCTTCAAGTAAAGCTAGATGGCTTAGAGTGGTTGTATTTTTTTTCAACAACAAATTGAAGCAGACAGTTTGAGAGATGGTCTGGCTTGAATCTAAGGCTTTGTGAAAGCTTTCCACTCCTGGCTATTCTATGAAGGTTGCGGGGCGGTCAGTCTACATCACGATATTCTGCATAAGTCGTACAGCAGCTACGGCTCTCACAAAACCAAAAGTTGCCTGCGTGGATGAGAGTTGCTAATTAGACGAGAGTCTCCGGCTGTATCAGTAGGCCACTAGCTGGCCCCTGATGATGATCCATGCCCAGCTTCCTAAAATAGGAACATCAAACTGCAGAAGCACAAGTTGGTCAACAACTTGGATTCCGTGTGACTCCTCAAGCTAAGAATAGGCAGAAACCTTAGCGTGTTAACAGTTCTCATGAAGTCAGCCAGTCATCAAAGACAGTAGTTCAGGACGGTATCTTCAGCAACAACAACACCAGAGAGTCTGTGATCGCCTGTTTAAAGCCCTATGGCAGTTTTACCTGTAAAATCTTCAAAGAAATAGCAAGTGCAAAAAAATATTATGGGGATATAGAAGATAGGGATATAGGAAGCGAAGAAGCCACAACATCAAACACGGAGAGAGACACCCCTTTTTCTTCTAACCCAATTATGATTGAATGAAACTGTATTCCAGAAGAAAAGCACACACCATAATTGATGTCTCTGATGCTCGGTCCCTTTGACGCTGAGCCACTACTTAAGTCAGTCTAGGTATAAAATAACACAATGACTAATGAGGCCGAGGAAGCAAAAGCATAAAAAACAGCAACAACAAAAAAAACAAACATCTGCACTCACTGAGATCGCTTTCGTTGACCGTGAATTCTCTCCCTCACAATAGAGTCGGATACTTTATGCATTATGGGAAATGAGCCATTGAGAAATAACATGGTCGATGATAGGTCATAAATTTATAATGGTATTGGAAGAAGTTTTGAGTCGGAATGCATTAACACACAGAAGGGTGGAATTTTTGAGATGCTCGTCTCCAGATGTCACGAGTATTGTGCATCATCTTGGGTTCGCCTTAATCTGAAAAGAACATTTCCCTGACCTACTTATGAGTGCTCTACAGCTGAACCTCCTATATATTTTATGTTTTGCTGCAGTGAGCCAAATGTTTTCCTGCTGTTTTATGACCATTCTCTGTAAAACAAACACCAACACCGAGTGGCATGAAGCAGCTATTTTTTTATCACAGGCCAGTCAATAACGGCACACGCAGAAGGACATTCTCTCCACCTGTGCGCGAGAGCTGCCTTTCAGCTGTGACGGCAAGGAAAAATAACATTCTTGCTCTTGTTCAAGCTTCTAACCACAGTGTTTTATGTTTATCTATTATTAATATCAGAACTTCATGCATGAATTAACAATGCTCCAAAACAATTAAAGTATAATCAACTGGAAATCACCATATGCTCCCACGGAGACTGAAATTTTGTGTTAAAAAGGCTTTGAAAAAAAAAATGTATTTGAATAAAAATTGTATTAAGTGCACATTTTTGCCAGCAAAATCCTGACACTTATATTTCTAACCACAGAATAAGAGCTGACAAATAAATATATAACATTTCAGTTGATTCAGTAATGGATGCTGTGTCTGTCTCAAATCAAGCTGGCTTATTTAAGAAACCAAATACTGTCACCCAATGGGACTGAACCATGTGTTCTGTCAGTGATATTATGAGTGTGTATGTGTGTGTGTGTGACCCCTTGACCAGTGAGCCCATTCATTAATTGTCATACAGCTAGCACACACCAACCCGTCTCCTTTTGCAGGCCCATTGCAATCCCCTTGCCACAGATCATCTTTGCCTCCTCTAAAACAACAACAGCCGTTCAGCTGCTGCCTGGCCTCTCCCCAGGCCAGGTCCTCTCCGTCAGTACAACCACAAGCCAGGCCACACAACTGGCGATCTGTCTCTGTTTACTCACCCTTTTGCCCTCTTTCCCCGGTTCCCCTGGACGACCAGGCACTCCAGCCGATCCCTAGGGAAAAGACATCTATCATGGTGAAAAGGCTACTACAATTGGCAAAGCAGAATGGTACTAGAACTGGTCTGTTCTCAACAGACCAGTGGATTGCTAGTGGGTTTATAGTGGGCTAGTGGGTTTTTTTTACTGTGATAGGAAATACAGCATTAGCTTAGTTAGAACTGCATGAAGGATAGAAGACACTAGATAGTGCTGTAGCTTTCATTCTCACTTCTGAATGGCTTTTACATGAGTAGTGTCTCTTGAACGGGTAATTTGCAGCCTCACTTGATCAGATATTCATTCCATTACTCTACAAAGTATCTTGATAAGAAACTATTAGCAAGTTAATCAAGGTATCTGCTGAGCAATGTCTTGTGCAAGGGCATGCGTATGGTGCTTCGGTAATTGGCTGCTAAACCAAATAGCTGTACTTTACTGAAAACATGGTATGTGCACCTTCTGCAGCAGCAAATTCAAGAACAATATTTGTTACCTTCTCTCCTTTTTCACCTTGGAGACCCTGAAAACAGCAAATTGTGACATTTATACTTACAAAAAAAATGCAAGTAAAAACACAATAGTACAGGATGCCTCAGAGAAAATACAATTAAGTAAAGTCAGTGTACCTGATCTCCTTTCAGACATTCTTTCTCAGCCTGTGATTAAAAGAAATTGTATTTAAAAAAAAGCACTTCAGTCAGTTTGAAAATGCAACATGATTCACACATTAGGGGATAAAAATACATGCCACACAATTGTTCATGACATAATTATCCTTGACCAGAATGACCTGAAGAGAAATGAGGGCATGACTGCTACAACTCTCCTGACACCCTGCTGTTCACTGTCAAGAAAGGCCAAATGGAGTCGTCTCAGAACCAAAACAACGCCACGCACCACATCTCCGCTTTCAAATACAACCCAAATAATTGGTGTCGTCTTTCAATTGGCATCCACAAGTCAAAGACTGCTGATTTTCTTCACAGAGACAGCTGCACAGATGGACATTCATGACGCACGTCTTTCAAGTCAGTCAGACGCCTCATCCAAAGTAACAAAAGGAAAAAAAAAGCTAACGAGGAGGCTGACAACTCTCAGACTTTTGCAGCTGTGTCCATAAAAAGAAAGCCAGCTCTGACCTGTGACACTCTCAACAAAACATGACTCAGTCCCCTGCAGTTGTTTTGCTAATAAATCAATTATTCATGTACAATGGTACAGTGGTCTTTGCTTGGGATTGTTAGCACAGAATCTTGACAATGGCTAACAAGCAGTACAATGCAAATCCACTGGCAGCACGTCTGCACTAAAAAATTCCTCCCAACGTTTTCTGCTCACGCTCGCGGACCAATTTACTGGCATGATGTTAGAAAGTTTGCTAAAATCCTGTTTGCCTGTCGGAGAAAGACTGTTGCATTGCTTGTCCTTACAAATGGGAAATTAGCATTAGAGAATAGCTAATGAATGGTGGCAGTGTTCTGTGGGCATTGTAAGCACTTTGGTGACATAAAAGGGGCAGGCCAGAAGCAGTGGGACAGTTTTTGTAACAGACCAGTGCTGATTAAAACTGGCAGGCTGATCCCCTCATGATATGCACATAATTAGCTAACCACCCGCAGTATACTTTTACTCTGTATCAGCAATCAACTCCCTTGCAATAACGAATTGAGCCTACACACTGTGCCCACACAGTCACAATGCAGTTAGATCTGTAAGTTTTTGGACAAAGACGCATTATTTTTTTCTTGTTGTAGACATGCCTCTACACACCTCTGCAGTGCATTTGAAATCAAATAAGCAGTATGTGATTGAGGGACAGACTTTCAGCCTTAATTCAAGGGTTTTTGGGTTTTTTTTTTTAACTGTTTAGGAATTAAAGCTATTTTTGCTCCCATGACAAAGCAGAACTTTCACCATTAGCAGGAAAAAACCCCCAAAATAAACCTATAAGCAATCCAGCAAAAACTTTAAGGGCGGCCAAATCAACAGTCTGGTGCATTGTTAAGAAGACTGAATGCACTGACCAGCTCACCAACAAGAAAAGACCTGAAAGACTACAGAAGACAACTAAAGCGCACAATTGCAGAATGTTTACTTGGTTAAGGAAAAAAACTTCACAGCATCTAGCGAAGTTAAAAACAACCTCAAGGCGGTAGGACAGGGGGTCAGAGAGGGCCGGAGCAATTTGGAATGGCAATCCAATACCTTCGGTTAATGAGCAATTAAATTTGATCGGCAGGTTAATGCATATTACCCTTAAAATCAGTTAATTTTTTTGTGTGCAGCAGCCTTGCCTTGCTTTCGGCAAAGGTGTGGAGATACTCAGTAATATGCTCAGTAATAAGAAAATAATGACATCCCACGGCCTGCTTACACCTTCAATACATTCTTTATATTCTCCTTTTCATCCCAGAGATGATTCATGGTGCAGATGTAAATCAAGTTTCAATTGCAGTACTCATCATCTATCTAGTGTTACACAAGAGGAGTCAGCATAAACTCATTAACATTTTTCTGTAAGTGGTAGGCAAGAGCTCAACAAATATCACAAAGCAAACACACTGCATCTGCACAGTTTGTCACAAAACGTGTCTGCTAGGAAAAATGTACAGCTCCTGTATGTCTTAGGGAGAGAAAGTTCATGCGTGGCACTCGGAGACTGAAAGATGAGACGAAGATGAGAGATTATTCTCAAAGGTAAGCACTGCTCAGCAAGTTGAATTTTATGAACTGGAAATTTAAATCTTGCATGTAACGTCTGCATTCACTTCAGTTCTTAAATCAGATATTCAATCCCAATGTGACATGCTGCAGAATTATGTTTTTGTGAAATTGCTTGCAAAACAAATTGAAGCAGGTCTTTGCCAAATTTGTGTTACTCAAGCTGATTAGTTTAACTCACTGAATACTGAGTGAATCTGTATTGAGGGAATATCAGAGTACCAGCACAAGTGAGCTTGGACAAGAAAAATTATTATGGGATTGATTTCTAAGTGATTCTTTTCCCTGTCTTGCACCACCACATCCAATCTGCCAAATCCCACTAACCCTCTCAAGTCTACAACAGGGGACAAAACCACTTGTTGCTATCAAGAATGGGAACATCAGATTAGACTTTGCTAGAAAAAATCTACAAAAGTGTGCACAGTTCTAACAAAAATAAACAAATATTTGGATTTATGGATCCAGAATAATGGAAAGAAAAAAGCTATGAAGAAGGAGAGAAACACTCTGTCAAGATTGATGGAGACACTGTTATGGCATGGGCATGTGCTGTATGACTGCCAGTGGAACCGGATCACTAGTGTTTAAAGATGATGTGACTGCTGATAGATGTAGCGGGATAAACTGTGAAGTGTACGGGGATATACTCTCTGCTCAGATTCAGCCAAACATTGAAAAAACAATCCTGATCAAGCAGAACGTCACAGTGCAAATGTGTAATGATCCACACTGCAAAAGCAACCCAAGAGTTTCTCAAGGCAAAGACACTGGATATTCTTCACTGGCCAAGTCTGAGCCCCATATAGATCATGCTTTTCGGATACTGAAGACAAAACTGAAGGCAGTAAAGGCCTACTGGAGCTTCTCAGTGGAAGAAATATGGCATTTGGTGATGTTCAAGGTTTCTAATCACATCGTAACTATCTGATTTAAAATCTACTGTGGTGGTGTATAGAGGCAAAACTACAAAAACTGTGTTATTGTCCAACAAATTATGGGGCTACTTGTTCGTACTGTAGGTGACTAGACAAGTAAATACACTTAATGTATATGTGGTCTGCTACGGCTTCTGTTTGGTTGTGAAGTGGAACTGGTGTCTGATTTTATGTTTTCTTTCTGATAGATATTGCCAAACAAGAGAAATATACAAGACGTAAATCCCGGTGTCATTTCTCACGGGTGTCTGTAAATGCACAAAGTCTGCAGGGACAGATACCATTCCAGTAAGTGGTTGTCTCACCCGTGTAGGATACAGCCAGTGACTACCTGTCAAACTCCACACCCAGCCCGAGGCTTGGAGCTCCATTCTTCTCTGCCTGGCTGCTCATGCCTATCCTTTTTGGCTCCAGTGAAACCGCCCACTGAGCCCTATCTATCTGCTCCTCGTTTGACCCATTCCCAGGCGACGGTAATGTGACACAGAGAGCGTTCACCGGAGTGCCCCACTTTCCATCTCTGTGGGCCAGATGTTTTAACACTATGTGTAGAGCCTGCCAAAAGGCTGTGGTATTTACAAAGCTCAGTTTTGCCATTTCATGCATCTCATTTCATACCCTCATAAGTACATTTTAACATCACCACTTTATTTGAACACACACACACATACACAGATGGCATAATGAGATGTAAATGAAGAAGTGTGAACTTACAGGCAGCCCTGGAGTTCCAGGCAGACCCGTATCACCCTGTAAGAGAAGACAATAATTAAAAATAAATAAATAAATAAATAAAATGCGCAGCATTAACTCTTTATCATACTCAGCTAAATTTATAAAATCTTTTATTGACTGATAATCATTAAACCTAAAGGCCATCTATCATGTTTGTGAGAAAAAACCCTGAAGGTCAGCTCATGTAAGATGACATTTCATAGCAGGTATATTCAAATATAAGCACTATGTACGGTAGAAGGCTATTACCTGGTATTTACACTATGTCCTTACATGAAGCATGTCTGATGACTTTCACATTGGCAGGTGGGCCATTAAGTGTGACAGGCTTTAAAACAAATGCAGGCACACTACATCATGAGAGAGCTTTGCAGCATTAACAAGGGGGAGGCATGATAACACTGTTCGCTGACTGTTACATACAGGCGGTCAGAAAAAGTCATATAAGGAAGGAGAAAACGCCTGTTGATGCCAACATAATGTAATGTAAGCAATGAGCTCACATCCTTTTTGCTGACTGTCTTGTTTTCTTGTTTTTTTTGTCTTTTAAGATAAAACTTGTAGATCACTGTTCACTATTACTGCCATCCTACCCCCTCTTCACAGCAGTCCCAACATTTATAAAGCACTGAGCTGAGAAATAGATGACTTTACTGCTGCCAATATTCTTTTATCTGATGTGCATGAAAGGGAAAAAAAAAGAAGAAGGTGTTTGTAGTTCATATCCATTTTGTTGTCTAAATGAATGTCACAGCTAAAATATGCCTGCTATGGGATATTCAGGGGACTCATTACTTTATGCTTCCAAATCTGCCTCTCTCTGTCAGCTTCCATACAAACAAACGCTCTCTCCACCCCCTCTCTCACCCTCCCATCCGGAAAACAGGATAAAATACGCTGTGATTCTCTGTTGTCTTCACAGAAACACACAGACCTCATTACAACTTCAAGGCTGGCAGACAGTGCATTGCACCTACAATTATGCGGTGAGTTCTACCAAAAGGCAACAACAACAACAGCAAAGAGAGAGAAAAAAAGGGGAAAAAAGCCCTAATAAGGGAAGAAAAATAAAAGAGCAAGAGATATGGCAACTAATTATAGGAAAAACATTCCAACTCATATATGGGAAATAATCCCACTGTGGCATGAAAATAAAAGTTTAAAAAGACCAATATTTTCCACATCACTACAAGAGTTAATCTAATTCATGTCACTGATGAGAACAAGGTTTTGCATCAAACTCTTGTCTTAAACCCCAGACTTATGGAACCAGCTACAGCCACCTGTGCATACCTATGCAACTATTGTATTCCTAGAATTAAAAACCTAATGTCAAATACTATTCCTATGAGTAGTCCAGCAAACTGCAGGCAATGGTATGCATTTCCCATTTCATCTCTAAGCTTCAGTATCAGAAAAGACCTGTTTAGAAAGGGAAAGATAAAGGGATTTGCTGGGCATGCCCATTACAAAAATATATCACTTTGAATATATAAATACTCCACAAATAGAGAGAGTGGACCATTTTCCCTCTGCCAGGATAAAAGCTACTCTATACGGCCATCAATAAGGTCTTGCTAAGTTATGAAAGCCATAACAATATCCTTTAGTTTGCCATGTTTGGAGTAGCAATTCACAGCAGCACTTCAAACAGATGGACAGCCACATTATCGAGACTGCAGCTCATGAAAGTAAAGCAGATTCCCTGATGACAGAAAAGCAAACTACGAAAAAGATTATTGTTCTAATGTTTTCCAGCCCAGCATGTACAGCAGACTCACTCACTTTGGTTCCTTTGGGACCAACTGGACCAACTGGCCCTGAGTCACCTTTCAAACCCTGGGGACAAAAAATATACAACACATCTTTTCTTCATTTTTCCTTTTAATGAGAATTATGGAATTTAAAAAAAAAATGTAATGAAAAATACCCTGGATGTGTTACTGTATGTCAGTATGTTGACACTCAGAAATCAAATCTACCATGCAGATGTGAGATTCTCATGCCTGTCACAACCGGTCAATGAGAAAAGAGCAGGTGATGTCAGTCACAGGACACTCAATGTAGCTGAATTATGGTGAGACGCTCATGATTAGCTGGTTACACTGTCTCTACCCCCCCAGCCCCTTCCCTCTGTGTTCCCTTGTTGCACTTACGTTTAGCAAGGACAGTGACTGTCATTGCTTTTAAACCTCAAAGCAAAGAACCTGGGGGTGGGATTGAACCAATGCAAGCTCGGGGCAAAGTCAAACCTTTCGGTGGTGAACTGTGAAAGTACGAGGACGGCTCAGATGAAGAGTGATAGCTGATGAATGAGGCTTGACACATATTGACAGGCTAAATTTGCAGCGAGCCTTGTTAGGTGTGACACATTTGGGCCAGTAGCACCAACTCTTTGAAATAGGTTAGGGGGGAGCAGGGAAGATGGGGAGCGTGAGCGGGCTGTAAAATGACTCAGAAATACAATAATTTGTCATGGTTAAATTTAGAGTCAGATAGGCTATTAATAGTGAATTATATATCTGGAGAGGATGATTACCTACCCTTATCACATTAAGTCTTGCTACCAGAGACAAATTCATTGCCTGTTCCCTGCAAGCCTTGTCTTCAGCCACACCATTCAGAAAGTAGACGCCTTGCTAACAGTGGTGGAAAGTTATTTTCTGTAAGATAACGACAGCTACAGTGAAGCCTCGCTTTAAGTTGCACCAACAGTGAAATGACAACGACGTGATTTTATCAGACTGCATCAATTTATGTGGTCCCTCAGCCCACATGCACTGTCAATAATAGAACAGCTGTCTCATAGTTGCACATGTGTGAGCTCGGTTCTTTCTTTAAATCAACAGCCTAACCGCTTTGCTGGGGCAATCTGACACAAGGGAATCCAGAAGCAAATTCCCCTCTTCAATATTACCAGAGCTGTGGCAGAAAATTAAAGAGCATCGGAGCGCAAGGCTCATTTGATAACGAGGATGAAAACAACTGCAGATTCTGTCAATATGAGAGGACTTATTACAATGAAACGCCTTTTGTAATATAAACATGTTTTCTTGTTATTGTGATCTGTAACAGCTATTTTAGAAAAGGAACCATTAGGCAGGCATTGCTGCTTTTCACAGCTCTGTGTTTTTGGGTTACTGGGAAATTTTACGCACATATCTAACATCACATCACGACACAATATTTGCAATTTGACAACTTCTTGTTGAGGTCATTTTTGTTTTTGAGGTTTAAATCTGGGTTTGTTATCAAAAGAAGACGATTTAGAAATCATTACAGGTTTCTCACTGACAAATGTTGTTAGTAGATGTTAGAGCTGCGGTTTGCATGGCTCTGAAACAGTAAGCTAACAAAAGATATTTTAGTATAGCTGTGCTTCATTCTAATTATCAGCCATTTGTTATCACTCCTCCATACAGCTTAAATCTATATGAGCGCAGGACATTATAGCTACGGGCAATTTTCTATTCAGTTGTCTGAAGTTGAAGATTGACTGAGACTGTTTTGTCAATCCCACGCTGCTCATTCCTGTAAGCCACTATTAAAAGATCATTAGCAAGCTCTCTAACAAAATGTTATCGCCCTCCTCTTCATTCCCATAGAGGATTGCTCCTAACCTTCAGACTCAGATTCAACCCTCACTCACAAAGTTATAGAAACATATTACTTACTCCTGCCATTTCCAATACATTTGTACATTTAAATTGAATAAGACCCATATATTGGCATCTTTTATGACAGTGTCACAGACTATTTGTTCGACTTTTTCATTTTGAATTGAAATGAAGGATCCAAAGCTTTCCACTACACTGACACAAGATAGCAATGGATTGCATGTTACGTCATATAATGATGTAGCATGTCAGTCAGAAGTCTAAATAATCATCAGTTTCACAGGCTTCATAATGATCTTACCCATGGCATGCCACGCCACACAAAATAAAATTGCAGGGTTTTAAGTTTTGTACTTTAGGTTTTCTTTGAGATTGGTATGTCTATATTCTCAGCTAGTTCTGGGTTCACTAATTGTAGAATTTTGAACATTTTCCTAGTTTACAATCTATTTTTCTGGTGTTAGTATAGCATTTTGTTCTGTTATGATGTTGTTCGTTTTGCATTCCTGATAGTGACTTGTTTCTTGTGTCATTTGTTTAGATTTACTCTGTCCCCGGTGTCTTTGTTTTGACTGCTGTCACCTTTTTCTTGTTTCCCAGATGTTTCCAGTCCTCTCAGTAATCCTTGTATAAATAGCAGTATCTTTCACTTCTTCCTTGTCACGCCGTACTGTGTAGTTGCCTGTCTGTCTCCCCGCTGAGCTTCCTAGATTTTCGGCTCTTGGGATTTTCAACTCAGTTTTGCCTCCATTTTAGATTTATGTTTCTAACTTCACCAGCTGCAATAAAGAATTGCCTTCCACTTGAGGTCCGCTTCTGCCTATGAGTCCTGCATTTGGGTCGTCTGACTTCAATTTCTCAAATATATAACATCATTAAACCAGGGAGTGATGCTGATGCATTTCTTTAATTCAGTATTAATAAAACAGCAGGATTTCTTTGTAATCTTATATTCGTGTCAGGCTGTTCACATGAATAGACGATTCATTCATTCTGAACTTTTCAGGATTTGAGAATTTCTTTACAATAAAAGGGGACAATTTGAAGGCTTTTAATAGGAACTGTGGCCTTCTGCTGCACTTTTTTCCCCAATTGTAGACACAAAACAATGTGTTTACTAAAGAGCTGACAGGGAACTGCCATAATTCAAACCGAATAATACAAGTGTGATAAGCTTCTGTAAAGTGGTGAGCTATTTTTCAGGGGCACCACATGTTCTTGTCAAAAATTCAGGTCAAACAAAAATTGAGTCAGCCCACAAGTCACTCTCCCACCTTATTTTAAATTATAGTCATTCACACAGTCAAACTAAGCTCTGCAACTGCCATAGCCAATCTGCAAGCTACAAAAATGTTTCCTTCTGGTAAATATTTTAATTAAAAAACTTAACAAAGTAGCTTTACAGAAAAAAGTTAGAATGTCTTAATTCTTCCAAATAATAAAAATACACACTGTAGTAAAAGACACATTGGCTTAAAATATAAATTTGCTTGATCGAAAACTTGGCACATCTGTGCAATTGTTCTGACCTATAAAGGTTTATAAGATATGCACTGCAGGCCTACACATCATCTGGAGAACAACCAGAGCAATTAAAAAGTAAGCCTTCATATTTTTTTTGGATGACGTTTTTGGCAGCCTTGCAAATTTTTCGTTAAGCATTTTTCACAGATGTACAAAAATGAAAAGATGGGGAAAAATTTACCAGTTAATAAGCTTTTTTCTTGTTTTTACATTTCCCTGCAGCCAATCAAAGTACAATTCAGAACTGTACTTTGAGCCTGTTGACTAAAGCTTTGGTATTAAATAGCCATAATGTGACCTTGTGGATTTCAAACTATAGCACCAGCACCTGGTGCTTTAATAATAATAATAAATTTTATTTATGAGCGCCTTTCAAGTCACCCAAGGACACTTTACAATAGGATAAAACACTTAGTAAAACAATGGCAGAATAAGAACAATAAAATACAAGCACAAGATAAAATGAACAAACAGTGGATTCACAGTGAATATGCAGATTTGAACAGATGAGTTTTGAGTTGGGATTTAAACTGGGGGAGAGAACCAATGTTTCTTATTTCTGGGGGCAGAGAGTTCCACAGCCTGGGAGCAGAGCAGCTGAAAGCTCTGCTTCCCATGGTGGTGAGGCGGAAGGAAGGTACAGCAAGCTGGATAGAAGAAGAAGATCGAAGTGAACGGGCAGAACAGGTAGTGGTTAACAGGTCAGAAAGGTAAGGAGGAGCGAGGTTATGAATGGCCTTGAAGGTGAGCAGAAGAAGTTTGAATATTATCCGGAATTTCACAGGGAGCCAGTGAAGTTCCTGAAGAACAGGGGTGATGTGCTGGTAGGAGGGGGTTCTGGTGATAATGCGAGCAGCAGAGTTCTATTTTTTTTTTTTTTTTTTTTTTTTTTTTAAATGACATCAGAAACAGCAGTATGCGACATTACGTGATGGCAGAGCTTCAGTTCATCCTTTGTCATTTTTTTTTTTTTTTTTTTTTTTTTTTTTTTTTTTTTTTTTTCCCTTTTTTCTTTTTAAGAAATAGGACAGGGGGAATGAATGAGAGAAAGAGGGGGAGAGAAAGAAAGAAAACCAAAGGGGAGAAGAGACGGTGAGAAGGGGGGAGAAAAAAAACAAAAAAACAACAACAACTCCTGGGTCACCTGTATGGAGAAAAAAACAAAAAAAAACAAACAAACAACAAAAAAAACAAACAGAGGAGACAGCAAACAACAAAGAGCAACATAATAATAGAGAAAACAAAGCACCATCACAATAAACTAGCTAGTCATAGATATCAATAGTTACTAAATAATAAACGATATTGTGCAGCACGCAAGATAGACAGCGCACAGTGTGCTTTGAGGCAGCAGCCAAGAAAGCTTTAGTCCGCGTCTGTGAATACCCATGTGTACACCTGTGTGCATACCTGTGTGGATCAGCATGCTTGCATTCCAAAGGTTTCTCCATGTAATGATCTGCTAGGGAGTGTGGGGGGGCCACAGCCCCGTCCTCCAGGGTGTGAAGCGGGTATGGAGGAGATCAAAACTCCAGACATCCAGAGGTCCCCAGAACACAAGAGACCACGGAAGACCAACAGAGGGGCAGCCGCGCCACTGTTCCAGTAAGAGCTGAGGAGAGTCCCAGATGAGGGCTCGCCCAGCAGCCGCGGAGCAGAAGCCAGGGGGAGTTGCAGTGACGCGCCCGTGAGCTCCGCCGGCCCCCAGCTGTGCCTGAGTGACCGAGCCCCAGGCCGAGAGGCCGGGGGCACCCCACCTCCAAAGGGGGCCCGAGCGAGCCCCAGGCCCCAGGCCCCGACAAGCGGCCGCCAAGGAGTGAGCCGGTGTGTACCCGGACGCCCACCCCCAGACACAAAGAACCACCAGCACACCGACACCTGAGGGAGTCCGCCACCGGCAGGGGAAGTGGTGGTGGGTGGAGATAGGCCTCCAAACCTTGGAGGGCCTGAGGTGTCCCCAGAGAGGTGGCGTCTGATACCCAACCTGACATATAGACACAGACATACAGGCACACACAGACACAAACATCCATTCCCACCCTCATGCTCTCATTGCACTCACTCCACACTCAACCAACTGGAGAAGACATAAAGAGACGCTGTACACACATCACACTCCCCAAGCGTACTCTACAACCGGGTCTAGGTACCCTTGCCCCTGGAGGGGGGAATGCACCCAGACCCAGGTGGTGTTACCCTTTTCCCTGGGTGGGGGGAGGCAGACCCCCCGACTCCGCAGCAGCAGGGAGGCCCCACACCCAGACCGCAGCGGACGGCCAACTCCTCCTACTAGCCCTCCCGCTCCAGCAGGCCGCAGAGAATGGGGGTGGGAGAAGACTCCAAACCTCCCTCCACCCGCTCATTGTAGTGTTGATGCATTGTGTTCTAAGGTGCAATTAAAACCCAGGAGGGCATGGAGCTACCTGCCAAGGAGCAGCAGGTAAGCGCATAGTCCCTCCTGCTAGCCCTCAATGACTAAGTGTATTTAAAATTGAGAGGTGGGCAAGGACGTCAGGGGTGAGGTATACACCCTGATGGTAATTTGGACTCCGTGATTGTGCCCACCCCCAAGATCCTATATGTATGTGTAATGAGAGTGTGAATAATGTGAATGTCTAAGTTGTGGGATAAAATTGAGGCAGAGGCAGCCAGAAGGGGACAGAGGGGGGGGTAGCCTCCTCTGCACCCTGGTGACATACCCCTACTCCAAGGCCCTGCATGTGTGGGTGGTTGTGAAGGAGCGGGAAGAGGGAGGCAGCTGGAGATGGGGAGGGAAGGAAGGGAGGGGCAGGTAACCCCTCCCTGGGGCCAGCTCCCCCGCTGACCCCAGTAGGCACTCCCACCCTTCGCGACCCGCCAGGGAAAGGGGGCCCAGGCCCATCAGACCGGGGCCCAGTGCAGTAGCGCCCCCCGGCTCCACAGAGCCCTGGACAGTCCACCCAACCCCACCACAGCAGAGTTCTGAACCAGTTGAAGCTTATGGAGGGATTTTTGGGGGAGACCATGCAGAAGAGAATTGCAGTAGTCAATACGGGAGGTAACAAGGCTGTGGACAAGAATGGACGTAGACTGGGTGGAAAGAGAAGGAAGCAATCTGTTAATGTTACGTAGATGGAAGTAGGCAGAACGGGTGAGATTATTGATGTGAGATTTATAGGAAAGTGAACTGTCTAGGATGACACCAAGGCTCTTAACCTGAGGAGAAGGGAAAACTGTGGAGTTATCGATGGTGAGTGAGAAATGGATCGCCTTCAAAAGTTTGGATTTGGTGCTAATAAGGAGGATCTCAGTTAAATGTACAAGAAAATTGCTGAGCAAAACAGGAAAACGAAATACAAAGAAATGCAAAAAAAAAAGAAATGCAAAAAAAAAAAATCTACATATATAATATCATATTTTTATGTTGTAGTAAAGCTACTTTTTGATTTTTTACAAACAGTATTAATATTTTTGTAACACACTGGTTTGATAACCATTAAGAGTTAATAGAAAAAAGGTTTCACTTAATTCCACTATCTCCTTTAGGATATCAGAAGTTCAGATCAACTATTTTAAATAATCTCTTTCATAAAAATAGATGGAACCACTTTTTCCATTCAGCCAAAATCTTTTTTTTTTTTTTTTTGGGTGTTGATGTTGTTACTGTTGCAAACACTGTACATTTGAAACCTACCAGTTTTACACAGTTGTCAGGGTGTAAAGCTATCCCAGAATGCCCTCTGAGTAAGTTAAATGTCAGACACAATACATACGTTTGTTAATAGAAAAATGGTCAAATCAGATTCAGCACAAAAGTGGTTAAAAGGAAAAACAAATACACTATACTACCATTTGAATCCATACACCTATATTTTTTCATTATAAGTCAATGTGCAGTTTGAGCCATTCATGTACACAGTAATTACATGAAATATCTCCAACAATATGTAAAGTGATTCCTAAGTGATTCCTAAGCCCGTTCTTAATTTATTTCAAGGAATGGATAAGATACTAAGTCAAAAGCAAACAATTATTCAAAATGCAAATCAATGAATGTAGGCGTTAAAGAAGCGGTGCTTTAGCGATTGTTCTGAAATAATGCTGTTTAAAATAATCTCGGCTGACCGTTGCTAAATTGCTAAAATGCTACCTGAAGGGAGAGCATCTAATGACCCCTTAAGAGAAAAAAAAGTGCATTTTTATTTCTTTTTTATTATCCTTCCTGCTACACTACAGCATGGTTAAGAGGCTTTCTCTCTATCTAATGGACTCAGTCGTGAGCCCATAGGCTTAATTTAGGTGCACGATGACAAAGAGCGAGATGCAGACAGGGGCCGGATATATTGTTAGCTTCTGTTGCAAGCTTGGGGCTTTGTTGCATTTACAGGGGAGGATAAAGGAGGCAGAAGGGGCTGGGAATAAGTTGGTGCTGACTGTGTGGCAGTTGTTCCTGCAGCACGAGGTCAGAACACTGTGGGGAGCTGTGTACACTTGCCTGCTAATTACACACACCACTGTGTCTCTTCGCTCAGGTAGCGGAGACAAGACAATCTGGCAACTCCCCAGCACAAGACAACTAAAGCAAGCAAATAAACAGAGCCAGAGAAGTAGGGATGAACAAATGCGGTCTAATTGTGTTTACTTTTACCTTTTACCAACTAGAGCAGCTGCAGGTCGGTGCCCTTGTCTAAGAAGCAGGAGAATGATTGCAAGTTCTAACTACTGTAAACAACTTAATCATCACAAACAAGGTTTGGCCTTATTGAGTGAAGGCTAAATTAAAAACTATAGTAAGTATTCTGAATGCTATGGTGGGGAAATGCTGTTACACCGAATGACAGGCCTTTAAAGCTCCATGGAACAGGATCTGTAAGTAACATAGATATCTTGAGTGCTGGCGTACAAATGCCATGGAGGTTACAGAAGGAAATGCCTTTTGTGACTTTCCCTTTGCTCAGCAATGCACTACCCCGTACATTCTGATATAAGACTAATCACACTGGGATCGGGCTGTAGCACTGACAGCTTCTGCACTTTCTGAATAAATACAATTTACCCAGGAAACCCAAACAATGGCTCGTAGTGCGAGGATATTAGACTACACTGTCACAGATCATCTAGAACAAGGGATATCATGTTTCATCGGTGTGACTAGTCCCTTGTTTTTTCCTATGACACTTCACTCTTCAGCTGAACATCCTGTCTCCACGAATGTAACTTGAATTACCCACAAAGTAACACGTCCCATCCCATAGGAGGTGTATCTGCAAAATGATACCGGAGCACATGCTCATACACAGAATTCCGGCTTCTCGGGTGTCTACTCTAGCTTTAAATAACACACCAGCTTTAAAAATGGGATATGAGCTAATTGCAGTAAAAGGACAGATCAGGTGATGAAGTCACAGGAGTGGTCAGAGTAAATAGGTTAACTGAAATCATCAAATACATTTGTGCACCATAGACAGCTTTTAATTTATTTACATTAAACAGACAACATCTTCTGCGTTGTTATTAAGCAGGGAGTGTGTTTGCCGTGCTCCCTGCTTCTTACCTTCTAAATAAGCAGAAACAATAATTACAGTATATTCATTTAAAGTGACATTACAATACTAAGGACAGTATTTATTTCTCCTGCTAGGGGCTGTTTATTCGCTACAAATGACGATTTTAGGACTTTCGAGTCTCTTAGCACTAATTTCTGTAAGTGATTAACTGGAAAGACGGCCCAGCTTTATTGCAGATTTATTTAGTCGATGAGGCTCAGCTTCATCCTCTCACCTGACACTGGGGATACTGGTTTTTAATCCTGTAATGCTCGCTGCACACTGATGAGACATGGGGCTAGTTTAAATCCCATCTATTTGTCTACAGTGTCCTGCCATCATATTATTCGAAATCGAATGCAAGTGTTAGATCAAGAAGTCAAATGACTCACAGAGAAAGCATAGCTGTGGGAAAAAAGGGACAAACAAATAATGAAAGCTTGATTCGTACCATAATTTATTCTCTTTCTAGAAGGATACATACTGGAAACATAATGCATTGTGTTGACGTTGATGAATGGCTGAAACTTGTGTGTATTTGAAGAAATTATCGCATGACTGCATGTCATGTAGAGCATTGGAGTCTCCCAGCTTATTGTCTTGCTTTAATGACACTCAGCATTGCTATTCTGGTTCAGTGTCACTCACTGCTGTCTTCAGCACCAAGTTTGAAAGCTTATTCTGTTGTTATCTATGCTGCAATAATTACAGATGATGAGCTAGTAGCCATTTCAGAGCACGCCGATTGAATTGGTAAAAGTCTCAGCTTAGAACAACTGCTCGTCAGCTGGTGGTGCAGGAGGAAGAAATGTCGTTTCAAGGGTGATGATATAGTATGTTAAAGGATGTGGCTACAGCAGTGCCTCAAAATTTCTTGTGCAAGGAATCGAGATCCTAGCTTTCTAGCACAAATTTGTACGTTTAAGTAAAGTGGGGCAGAAAAAAAGCAATTTAGTAAATAAAACTGTTATCACTTAATTAAAAATAAATACTCAAGGCATTTGGCTTGATTTAAAGCTGTATCCACTGCAGAATAAGTTCTCTATACACTCCAGAAATTTGCTGTTCTCTAAGGAACACGCTGACATTTTGGGAAAATAGACTTGTTTTCCTCTCCCAGCATCAGATGAAAAGATAGATGTCAGTGTCATTTCTGTGATTTTCTACAAAGACAGGTCCAAAACATGTTTACGGACCTCAGCTCAAAGGCAAATCCCAGGTGCCTCTTGGATGTACTAGCGGCAAGCTTGCCAGATAACAAGATACAGCAGGTCGGACTCGTATCTTCTTTTTCACTTTTGATTTAGCTAGAACAGCTGTCTTCAAGCTAAGCTAGGCTAAGCACGTCCAGGATCCATACGTTATTATCCATAATGGGCATCTGAGATGCTGGACCAACACGCCTGCTAGAAGCAATGCTTCACAAATAGGACCTCAATTTCTCAACTTTTTCTTTGTTTCAAATCACTCAAGGAAGTAGGGCACAGTATAATAAATCCCTTCAGCACACGCATGAAAAGCCATTTGAGCATGACCGAAGAAAGCCCTGGCGCCTAGGGATGCACAAAGATCAAAACAAGTCACTTCTCTAGGAAAACATATATCCTCACACCAAACTAGTGGCAGAGTAGTTTATGACTGAGCACCACTAACAATGACGCCTGCCACCCAGAGAAAGAGCGAGCAGAGGGGAGCAGGATCGCCTCTCAGCAGACCCTTGGTCCAATCCTGTCAATGTAGCAGCTCACTGCACTTTTCAAACAGCCGATAGTGATGTCAGTTCCAAAAGGGACAAAACAGACTATCTCGTCAAAGCCAATCCTTCCTATTTGAACCACTTCTTTAAAAATTTCTTAGGAAATAATATAAACAGTAGATGTTTTTTTTTTCAGGTTTACTGTATGGCATCCAACCACACAACACTGTGTTTTTCTCCTTAAATCAGGAGCAGCGTGCACCATCGCATCGGTGTCTGACAGTCTGAGAACTTACAAGAAACAGGGAGGTAATTCTACTGGATTAAATCAGTAAATACTCTTTTGGCTGCGCACACTCATGTTTATCCGTTTTTGTTTTTTTTTATCCACTTTCTCTCTCTGTTATATGGCAGATCACGGGTCTGCAGCCTGCAGGGAGGCTGATTTCTGTGGCAGCTGTTTGTTGACTCAAGTGGGAGATGGTGATGAAAAGAAGTCCCTTTATTAAGCTACTTTAAACTGACCATCTGCACAGCTTTCAGTACATCTACTGAGATTGTGCTATGTGAGCAAACAAAAGCAGTATAGCAAAAAACAACAAAGCGAGAGAAAAAAAAAGAAAAAGAACACGCTTTCATTTAATTTATGCTTTAAAGGAAGGAAAACAGATTTGCTTGTGGCTAAAAACGCTTAATAAGATCTAAGTGGTGCTGTTGTTGTTTCTTTCGAATGGATATGTATTCAAAACAATTATCATTTAATAGTGCGCCTTATCAGAGTGTATATTACATACATTAGTCTAATCACTGCAGCCAGATTTAAGAGCATGCAATAAAATGTAACCTAAAATGAAACAGAAAGGGCTTACAGTAATTTGGGAAATGAGTTTAGTCCATTAGTATGTCAAGCCTATGGCAGCATATCAATTAATTTCACTGCAGAAGGACAATGTCGGCTAGAGCACTCCTTGCTCTGCTTCAGATATGACAAGCACCTGAAAACAGCCACACAGAAAAACTCTGCTGCGCTCCTACCCCCAGGTCATCACACAGAAAATGAAAAGCCTATAAGAATTGATTCCCTGACGAAACCAGACCTGGTTGATGTGCTAGGTATGGAATATATGTCTGCTGAAGATAGTGGTACTTACTTTCTCTCCATCGATTCCCTTTTGCCCTTCTGATCCAAGTTCCCCCTGCAATGACAAGACTGAAAGTTAAAAGGTGCAGAAAAGACCCTTGAAAAGTTTATGCTTTCATCTTTTTTTCCCCCACTCTGACACCCAGCAGTGCTAAAGTAGGGTTAAGGAGACACATGGAGGCTCAAAAAAGATGTTAGCTTTTAAAAGTTTTTAGTGTTTCATAAGTGGCTGATGAGACATTTATTGCATAAGCTAGGGAACACATTAGTCCACAAATACTTTTAATTAAATCATTAAAGAGTTATAGTGCTTTCATTTATCCCTATAAAAATGTAAGTATAAGGTCCACCCCTCTCCTTCCCCAAGGGACGCCACACTAATTACACCACTGTACAGATGCACTGGGTGGTGTATGATATTTATCATGTGCTGCTCTGGAGTTATTGTGTGGATGTTAATACACTCACATGAATACAAACAGGCAAAAAAAAAAAGAATAAAGTTAAATACTGAACTTCAAAGAAGTTCTAAGAATCTAAGTTAAGGATCTTGGCGATGGCAGCAGAAAAACACACAAGAATTTATTAAGGAGAAGAAAGACCACACACACCACACATCCAGGAGTCGCATGCAGTATCATTTGCTATTAAGCTCCCTGCAGCATTTCTGCTTCAGGAAAGTCTATAACATGTGTGGGATTATTTGTAGTCAGTAAAAAAGCTGTTAGGGGCTTATTTCCACAAATATCTTTCTGATCAGTGATTCTTCTCAGGCTGCCCAGCCAGTGATTTCGGAGAACTGTGCCAGAAATGTGTGAGCTGTCTTGGAACCTCTTATGAAAGTGTAACCTATACAGTTTAATGACCTCAGCTGGCCCATAAAGCTCAAGCAAACTGCAGTATTACAGTGTCCAAGGGCAACCATATCATTACTTTTATAATGCCAACAGCTGCAGGAATTGTTGTTCTCACATTAAGACGACCAAAAGAGTCTGAAAATCTGTGTGTCTTAGCTAAAAGTGCCCACAGCCATCTGTAGACATCTCCGAACACGCAGCATGTATAGAGCATATGCACATACTGGATGCCCACAGATGGATGAAAGGCGAGTATAACAATAGTCCACACACACAGGTTTCAGTAAAATATGTCTGGGTCAGGAAGAAACCTTATTGATGCAAAACTGAGCAAAGCTACAAAACACTTCAATACATGGCACTGTGCATTAGCATCTTTATCAATACTACTGCTACGGCTGGTGCTTTTCTTGTGCACTGTTCTGTAACAAAATAGCTTTCGCTGGCTCCTGTACAAGTGGAGAGAGCCGTGCCATTAAGTGCTATACCTTATTTCACAAATCAAGGTTCCCGAGCAAATAAGTCGTTCCACAGTGAGCTTAACGGATATAGATCCAGGATTAAGCCATATTCCACATTCAGGAATAATCCTGTTTACTGACGATGCATAAACAGCTTCCACAACGATCTTCGGTAAAATCGATCCCTAAATTCAATGTAGTATCTGGTGGATATATGTGTGTTTTTCTTGTCTTGTTATGCATTAGCTGTGTTTTTCTGAGAATAGAATCAAAATCCCACACCCCCTCTTTCCACTCCATGATATACTGCAAGGTATTCTCAGTGTAAGATATAGAGACAACACCCTTGTACCAGCATTACTGTAAGTAGTTGGCTGGCCTCCCAAAGCAGAGGAGATTAACACATGCATCTGAGATGCCACATTTGATAGTCAACAACCTAACTGATGACAATATCACACAACGCAATATGCAAGGGAATAAATAGCAACTGCAGTGAAATAAATTGCAAACACGGTAATTTTCTCAACACTATCAGGAACGAGACTGGATTAGTAAAGAACAAAACAAGTGCTGCGTCAATCTGAAATGTCATATGAAAGATATCTGCATTTTTCTTGCCCTCTGAAGTTTCCTGTGAATTGCTTGTCACTCTTGAGTCCTAATTTTTACTCAGGGAGGCTGTACATAATTACATGTTTTCACAAATGCGCATCAAGTTATTCAAGTCACTTGTTTTTCACTCAACAGAGAAGGACTTCATTAAGAAGGTGCAACTGAGGCTCACGCATGCAAGACATCTTCTCAGGACAGACAGCCCAAACATCTAGCCGGGATTTCGAGTGCAGTGGCAAGGACATGATCTCTCGCTGGCGTCCCACTCGGGAAAACTGCCAACTATGTCCGGTGGGGGCACACGACCAAGCTAGAAATGCCGCTGGTTGGACCTGAACTTGGTTGGAACTGGATAGCGGTAGCCGTACTGAGCAGGCACCTTTATATTTCATTCGATTTTGATATTGCTTTGTTTTCTGTGTTGCTCTGATGAGGTCACCACAAGCAGGCCAGTAAATCAACCCAATAATGTTAGAAAATAATCTCAGAGAGGGGCACTGACAGATTCCATAAATCACTTAATCAAAAGAGCCATCTGCTATTTAAGCATCTGTATACCATACAGCAACACTAACTCAATTTGTAACTAAAACATATCTTAAAAAAAAACAAAAACGTAGAGCCCGCGTTCCTCAAAGCCTTAGTCACAAGTGTGAGGGCAAAGCAACACTGAGGAGTGTTAGCTTTGCAAGTCATTCAGCGAGTGACCTACCTTGGGTCCTCCGTTTCCTGTGGGCCCAGCCTCCCCTGTGTTCCCCTGCAACAGGAACAACACAGGGACCTGTTAGTGAAAGGTCTCTCGTTCACACATTAGTGAATAGCTTTATGAACACTTGTCATTTCAACAACGATCTCGCTCCTACAGCTGCTCCAAGAGTTCTTGCTGACACAGGACCTCAGCAGCTGCAGATCAGGATACTGTTTCTCAACAACTGGAACGTGCATATCTGAACCCCATTAGGAGTCATCATATTGTTTTAATAACTGTATTATTTTTAGAAAGTTAGACAAGACAGGGCAAAAAAGGAAGAGAAGTTTAAGTGTCTTAAGGGATATACTTTTATAGACAGTAAAGACAGACTGGAGAGAGGATAAAAGAAAGAGGTACTGTCCGCAGTGCTGCTGAGAGGAGAGGCTGGACTGTTATTTAGCAAATTAAGCAAATGTAGAACATGCTGCAAGCTAAGAATCTAATTAAGCATAATGTCCATTCATTGTGACATCTTCATTACGAGCCCTGTTTGCTGGCTCTCAATAGGTTTGTTTGGAAAGTACAAGAAAATGTTGCTAACTTAACAAATGAATTGCTTTCTAGGCTGGAGGATAAACGATGAGCCTTATTATTGCATCCATTATTCTGAGCATGTCCACTCTACCTTTTAAAAATACAAAACATTTGATAATTCACTGGTCATGTGAACAATTGTAGCATGTTAAGCATTCATATTAGACGCGAGACATTCATGCATTGTCCGTGGTATGTATATTTCACAATGCTGTCACCCATTCATTCTTCACCCACTAAAGTTTTCTTTTCACCCACTGACACGAACCTTTTAAAAAGCTAATAATAGTACAACACTTATTATTACAATAGGAGCAATGAAAGGTTTTGACAGCCAATCAAAGTGTTAGTGAAATAATAAACCATCTTGAGTGAAATTCCTATTATAACTCACTTTAGAGGTAGAATGGGTATAAATTGAATTAGGGGGTACTAATTGAAAACACAAGCCATAAGGGCATGAGAATTGTAAATGGTGCAAAACAAATTATGGGTATTGTAAAAGGGAAAGAAGTTTTAATTTCGCCATTACGCCTCTGTTTTATTTATTTATTTATTTTTTGAGCAAGTACATGCAGGAGCTGTAAATCTAGTAATACCAGGGTTTATGTGCAAGGCCATAGAAAATGGATTTCCTTTCAAGTAAGCTGCATTCTTATAACCCACTACTTATCTGTTTAATTTCCTGAGGGATTCTGGATTAATCATAGCAGTTTAATCCCTTTGCACTGCATTAGAATCCTCCATCAAACTCTCACTGTAATGCGGGATAGTACTTTCTGTCAGAGTAACACAGCAAAAGTAATCCCCACCCATTTTCCCAAGAAACCCTCTGTGTAGGTCACGATGATTGGCCTGCACTTCTCATTTTGGTTGTTTAAATGCTCTAAAGTGCCCAGATGTCTTTGATTAATCTCTACAAAGTCAATCTAAATTGTTAGTAAGTATACTCGGACTATTTTTAATCTTATACAGAAGGAGATTCTCAAGTCTTATAAGATTACCTCAATAACAGAGTTTTATATGACTTTGTTACCCCTTGTTAAATGTATTGTAATATAAATCAGAGTTTCTCATTGTTTAACTGTCCCATGAATACTGGGCTAGCAATATGACAGCAACATGTGGGTCTTGCCAAACTAAACAAAGCATTTAAGAAACCTATAAGTCTAGTTTTTATTATACTAATGTATAATTCCTTACATAATTTGTCCATTTTCCCATGATCTGAACATAAATTCCTATCTGTAATCATGGAGGAGCTAAAGATTCCTTACAAAATCCTGTCAGAGGCAACAATCAGGACGGAGAAGCTTGTGTTAAAAGGACAGAAACACAAAGGTATCCTGTATACAAGTCTTTACATCAAGTGGCATGATTTGTAATTGTTGTACCTCCATACACAAAACAATTTACTTTCATGGCACCAACTTTGTAGTGTTATATATAGGAACAAGCAAATAATATAATAGGAAAACAGCTGGCGAGATGAAATATAACAAGCCGTCTAACACTTAAGAGCAGATAATAATTTAATTGAGTGTGGTGGCATCACACGAAGCAGCAGTCCCCCCCCCCCCTAAACAGTATGCGGTGTATCGTTGTGCACGTAACAAAAAAGCAGAAAATAAATTGCTTAGGGAAAGGTACTTTACATTTTAAAAGCCCCTAAAAAATTAGTTTGGTGAACATTTATGCAGTTTTACAGATATGCACAAGTCATAAGTAATGATGTCTCTTAAGACTGAAGCTCTGGAGCCAAGGATTTGTAAGTTGGTAGCTACATCTCTTCAACACTTGCATTTCTCTCTCGCTTCCTTTAGGTTTCCATAATGAAAATCATTCTGGACCTTTGAAGCAGGCAAAGCCCTCCACTGCGCAAAATGAACTATGATGGCTCAGACTGCACAAACACTGCCCCATTGCTTGTGAAAAATCACACACTGAAACACACACCCTACTCTATCTCATAACAAATGGAAGTTCTAAATGTTGGCTTAACTTAAAATAGATTTTTGTAAATTGGATTTTTAGTTTGTACAGAAATGATTCTCAGAAAGCATCCTGAATGTGGTCTGACAACGCAAACCTTCAGCTCTTCTAAACATCTAGCGCCTGTAAGTCCACTCCACCAGGGAGAAACAGGTAGAAACTGGCCTTAGAAACTCAGGGATCAATGAGAATTAAATATAACGTAGAAGAAGTGAAATGCTACCATAATATACCACACAGATGAATCTACAACAAGGCCAGTGTAAATAAGATAAAATAAATAAATAAATGACTGACTATCAAAGCATAATTAATATTATAAGAACAAACTGCCACTTGTGTAGAAAGGTTAGCTACTGTCAGTGAATAGAATATAGCCTACACTGTTTGACATCACATGTAGATCA
Source organism: Haplochromis burtoni (assembly GCF_018398535.1). Taxonomy (NCBI): domain Eukaryota; kingdom Metazoa; phylum Chordata; class Actinopteri; order Cichliformes; family Cichlidae; genus Haplochromis; species Haplochromis burtoni. The sequence goes on from NW_024582373.1 coordinate 3,529,348, forward strand.
GCCTGACAAATCAAAATCATAACTCTTACAGTTTCACAATTGGGTGACCAAAACTATTGATCATCTTTCAATGTGTGGTTTGTGGACTAATTAAAATGCCAAATTAGCTACATTAGTATATGCTCACTGGCAGCTTTATTAGCTACCCAGTGTTAGTACTGGGTTGGACCCTTGTGCCTTCAGAAAAGCCTTAATTCTTCACAGTATCAATCTAACAGCACAATGGAAAACTTTAACATAGATTTTTGTCCATATTGACACGATGGCATCACACTGTTGTTGCAGATTTGTTGGCTACACATCCATGATGTGACTCTCTCGCTTTACCACATCTCAAAGGTACTCTATTGGAATGACATCTGGTGACTGTGGAGGCACTTTAAGTACATTCGAGTATAGAGTTTGAGATAATCTAAGCTTGGTGATAATGCACAGTATACTGCTGGAAGCAGCCATCAGAAGATGGGTACACTGTGGATATGGTCAGCAAAAATGATGCCTATATGGGGCTGAAAATGTACCAAGAAAATATTCTCCATTCATCACCAGCCTGAACCATTGATAAAAGGCAGGATAAAATGTTGCAACAGAAACTCATTAGACCAGGTGACATTTTTATATCTTCTATTTTCTGATTCTGGGTGACCCCATGTGAATTGTAGTCTCAGTTTTTCTCTTTTTTAGTTGAGTGGTCCCCAGTGTGGTCTTCTGATGACGTCGCCCATCTGCTTCAACGTAACTTCAGAGAGCTCAGAGTTGCTCTTCTGCACACACTGGTTGGTCAGCTTAAAGCAGTCTGGCTATGCTCCTTTGGCTTGTGAGATCACCAAGGCATTTTGATCCACAGAATAGCTGCATACTTGACATTTTCTCTTTTTCAGACCATTCCTCACAAATCCTATAATTTTTTAAGGGTTTACAGGATTTAAAATCCCAGCAGATGAGCAGGTTCTGCCTGTTTGGCACTACCGACCAGATCTCTCAAACCAACAACATTCAAAGTAAATTAAACCACCTTTCTTCCCCATTCTTATAATTAAGTTCTAACAACAGGCTGTGTTGACCATGTCTGCACACCTAAATACACTGATCTGCCATGTTGCTGCCATGTCATCAGCTGATTAGATTTTTGCATCATTAAGTGGATGAACAGGTATACCTACGTAATAAAGTGTCCAGTGTGTGTATCTTACTGTCAGTACACAGATGGTTTCATGCTGCTATAGCTGAAGTGTTGATTTCAATTGTCATCTGCATATGAACAAGTATTAAACTTGAATTGCAGATTATATTTTTATTGAAAATGATTTTTGTAGCTCTGTGTCACACTAGAAAGCTGTTAGTGTGTACCCCAGCACTCACCCTACGGGAGCGGGGAAAGGCACCAGCTCCCCCGTCCCTGAATTAGATAAGCATAAGAGAGTGGCTGGATGGATGGTTTTTGTGTGTTCTGCACTTTGAGCAGCTAATTTACTACATCATAGCATGAATAAAAAGTGATTGAAGAGGTGAATAAAAAGATCAAGAAAAAAAGGTGAAAATAGAACTATATTAGAAATGTAAATGAAGTGTGCCTGGCTCTTAGTTTAGCTCATGTATAAGTTTCTATTCAATGTGGCAGCAAAATCACATTTATCTTATCAGCAGTCGCAACAGCTGGTCTAATATAACTACCAAAAAATCACCAGGGTTCTTTTTAGCTTCTGCTTTTAATACCGGTGGTGTGTTAACTGACTGAACAAGATGGCTTAGTCATGAATGTGTGGCCCCTGATCATGTCTTTGCTTAACGCCATCGATTTAGTGTTCAAGCCAGTAATAGGATTTGTTATAAATTTTGTTGTTCAATCAGTAAACAAATCTTGCCAAGTATTGATTTGTTGAAAACCTGAAATTAGATTTCAGGTGTTAACAGTATGAGTAACTGAGTCATAGCGCACGATGTGGCCTGCAGAAAAATAATAACAATAAAAAAGGAAGGGCCCTGGGTGAGAAGCATGTTCAAATTATTGTTGGTTCATTTGTAGACAGATAAAAGATATGTGCTAAAGTGCTATTTGGACATCGTTTAGGTACCAGGTTAACACTCACTGGGACATTAAATGGCTATTTTTTGATGTAACAAAAGCACTGACAACTTGCACAGTGCCTGCTATACTGCAAACTGAACCAGCAGCCTGTTATATTTTACCCACTTTAAATACCCACACCAATTACCAGAAACTAATTAATCACCAGCACTTCAACCACATTCCAAATGCACAGACACATTACAGCTTGAGAACCGATCTCTGCTGGGTCATTTAAGAATCATTAGAGGCCAATTATAGCACATCAACGTATTTGATTAGAGCAACCTGTTTTCCTTTGCTTCTTTCTTTCTTTCTTAAACAAAGCTAGTTTAAAAATGATATTTAAAATGATCGCTGCCTATTTTAAACATCAGCTAACAAAATAAAAAGCTAAAAAAGTTAAAAGGATTAAGCATCCATGTCTTTATTATTTGTTATGTATCTGTTCTAACAATTACAGATGTTCAGTGTCTCCAGATTTTCAGTGACATTGTGACAACTGGCATGCAAAAGTGACAAAATATAGTCCTTTTTACTCTGCTAGAAAGAAAAACAATCTATAATCATATGCTTGCACACAGGCAGTACATTTTTGGTGCTGTTCAAAGGATTACCAGCACTAATCACGATGCCACTTTAGCAGCAGTAACAACTCACGGTGTAGAAAGCTCAAAAAAGCCCGATTACAAATTCCAGAGTTGGATGCTAAAGGTATAAATGATTTAAAATGATGCTTTTGTGCCTTGCAGAAATGACTGGTTTTCACGGAACAAAAACTCTTACAGTCATCCTACATATCTTAATCCCACAGCCACATCATGGTAATTAGGATACTGACCCCCAAAAGCCATATAGTCTTATCAGGCGTACAGTACCACCACCTGCTCGTCCCTGTGAATTCTTTTCATTCAGAGCTTTCTCCCTTTTGTCACTTTTTAACCTTGTACAGGCAGCTAAAAGGGGATTTGACTCTCCAAACAATGTGATTTGTCTAGGGAATAATAACACTTTTTGTCTTGGTATTTGATGGTTCCTTCATGTTTTTCTTGTCCTCCAACTGACGCGACACCCACAATTTTCAGTGACTGGGCATTTACAATTTACATTTCCACTTGTCTATTGAGCTGTCATGAATCTTTTTTTTAAACTACACCAATTTTCAAGTGATTGAACAAATGTATGATTTACCAATTCACACTGCTTGGGATATTTGGGAGAAAATGTGAATGCTTGCAGATAATTGCACAGTAGCCTCTCCAAAGGACCTTGACTGCAGAACATGGACTTTGCTAGGCATTCCAATATAGATATTTCCCTGTTGAAAGAAAGCTCTATTTCTCTTCCTCTAACAATGAAGTATAAATGCGTCCTACGGGGACTTGCTGTCTTTCTTGACATTTAGACCTTGTAGCTGTCCTGGAAAACCAGCAACACTGCCCAGAAAGCAAACCCACAGCTGCAGCTAAGAGTATCTGAGAACAAAACTATGGTCATTTGCAATAAAGGTGCTGAACACAATGCTGACAAGATCAAGTTGAGACTTCTGTGAAATCACTAACATTTCCTGAACAACTCCATTTTCCCTTGAATAGATGTCAAGACAAACACATTTATCAAAAAGCACTAAAAATCTGGCCCTTACCTTTTCCCCTTTATCTCCTTTTTGTCCTGGCAGTCCAGCTACGCCTGGAAGACCAGCCTGTGCACACATAACATGCAGGACTGAAACTATACGTAGACACATTTATATCAACAGCATGAATCTTTTAACATACAGTTGCAGTCAGCTGTTTACTTACACACATCGTGGGTACGAATCCCATGGTAATACTGGGCTTTTAATGATTTCTTCGAAATTTTCTTTTTACCAGGGTGGAAGAATTGTGCAGCATACATCTTTAATGACTTTAAAAAAAGAACAATTGGGTGCAAAAGTTTGAATTTATTTTGGATTTTCTCCAATTCACACAGGGTCAGAGCCTACACACAGCCTCAAATATCCATACACACCCACTAAAATTTGATTAAATTTCCCTTAGGAAGTTGCACCTCAACCAGGTGCTTTTGGCAGAATCCTGACTGGTTATTTGACCACTCTTCTTGGCAGAACTGGTAGAGTACATTTAAAGTGGTTGATATCCTGGCACAGACATAGTGTTTAGGTAGATTTTCAATAAGGCTGAGGTCGGGGCTTTTGTGAAGCCATTCCTCGACCTTAATGTTAGCCGGCTTTATCCAAAACCTTGGACTTTCCCATTTTTGTGATATTCGTCAGTTTTTTTATGCTGGCAAAGAGAAACTACCAGTTGTAATCAATCACACTATTAGTAAGATGTCAATAGGACTTGGCTTTGTCAAGTCAAAAGACACTGTAAGCACCAGCTAATCCAGATTAGTGTTTTGCGAATATATTTATATATTTGAGCTTGTATGTATACTTTTCACCTTATGTGGATGAAAGAAAATCCAAAATAAACTGAAACTTATGCACCAAATTCTTGTTTTTTTAAGTGATTAAAGATATATGTTGTACAGTTATTCCAACTTGGAAAAAGAACAATTCAAACAAATTACCACGACATTCACGTGCATGATGAGTGTGTATAAGCATCGGACCATAACTGCATTTGAAATAACAGAAATATTGCTTCTGTTTTGCCAGTAAAGAAATACAAGTAATATACTGCACCTGCAGTAAGCAATGATGTTTTTAGTCATATGTTACTTAAAAATACAATCTTTTTTTTTTTACTATCCAAGTATATTCCAGTATCTCACATCTATTTCCACTGATAAAAGAGATCACCTTGCGGCTGTACCATCTTAGTTTGTTATTGTAGGCAACATTAATATCTGCAGGTGAAATAATTCCTTACAGCTTCACAGATCTATTGCACAGTGCATATTTGCCATGCTTGGGAGAATTATAGCTGCATTTGTAAATACATTTAGACTGTAATGTGTTTGGTTGGCATTGCAGAAAAATAGTTTTTGATATAAATGGTGTTTAAAAGTCTCTAGAATGCCCATATCGGATTGAGTACACGTGGCGTCAAATCAAAGGCTGGCTCAGTTTCAGCAGCCATTACATTCACTCAATTAGAAGCCCCTGCTGGGTTGAATTGAGTGTACCTTTTCAGCTGGACAGTGACATCTGTCAATGGACTGTGGGGCTGGCTGAGACAGCATCAAGGGGATCTGAGCTGTAACCAGGGGAGGGGCAGTCCCATTAAATGTCCTCTCGGCTCCACACTGGATCAATACAGAAATTTCACTACTTAGACGCTTTCCTTTGTGTTCTTGCTTCAGGGCAAAAAAACAAATCAAGCCACTGTCACGTGCAGCACACTTCACCCAGACAACCTTTTTATGCTTATGTGAAGCTTACAACCTGTCATAAGCGCTTCTCAAGGTTGTGAGAATTCTCTAAGAGTAACTTTACACTGACATGGCAGGATGCTTAGGGAGAGATGCAATGACAAGAGTTCAAAGGTCACGTCTCCATTTGGAATCACCGTAACATTAGCTCTTAATGATTTTATGATGATAGAAGTTCTATCTTATTTCATTTCTAACTGGGGCCGGGCGTTCTTGTGGATGACACAAAAATCTTCTTACACTTTTATGTAATGGTTAAAGTTGAGCCGTACAGTATGTGGCACACGATTACCAAGAAGCTTAAATGTCTTTCACTTTTTAAAGAAAAAAAGTCACCTAATTTATTTTCTTACTTGTGAAATGCATAACAAAACACAAATGTCTTTTTTTTACAGCTCATTACCTCTTAGTCTTTATTGTAAATAAAAATAATAATAATAGTAAATTCAGTTGTTTTCTGAGGTGTTAAAGCGTTTTACCTTTGGGTCCTCGAGCTCACAGCAGTTTTCCAGCTCAGCTATGTAAGGGTCACAGTAGATTAGAAATTGTTTCAGTTCAATCTGTGGAGACAATCACAGCATTATTCAACAGTTTCGTCATCTCGTCATGCTCCTCTTTTAACTGACAAATGTCTACACTTCACTGGCTCAGACAGCACAATTTGTTCACTTGTCAGCTACTGTAGCCATAATGTCCCAACGCTGCAACTCCTGTCGCCTGCAAAACATCTCCAAAGCACCACATTAAAAACATAACATATATTTTTAAAAAGCTTCAACTTCCGCATGACTTGCAACTGGTTCAGAGGAGAATTTGAAACCTATGTTGTTGGTTTTTTTGAGGTGTTACTTATACTATTATCAGTCACAAAGGATAAAAAGTCAGCTGTTAATCCTTCTTAAGCCAAGGTCTATCCAGAGGCACGACTGACCTAATGGCAAGGTGACCTTTTGTTGTTTTTGGCACTTTGGCCACCTCCGGGGCTGAAAAATGAAGCCAATGCGGAAGTGCCAACAAATGCAGTTCACTGAATAGTCACTTCAGGCTGACTCCAAAAGCAACCCAACAGACTCCAGCACTAAAGTGCCTGACTTGAATAAACATGAATAAACATGGTTACTGCTCAGCACAATAAACACGTTTCTTCTCCAGTACTGCATTATTGAATAAAAGTGAATAAATATGCTCTTTTTAACTAATTTCCCACTTTTGTAAAAGCTGTACAGGAGTTACTTTGTTTATAGGTCACCCATTTGCATTAAAAGCGCTGCTGCTGCTTGAAGTGACAGGTGGGTGAAGACTAGGCTGCTAGTTGTCTGCTAACTCTACTCACACAGGTGGACGTAACTGGATCTCTGGACTGTTTCTGGTGCTGGTAGCCTTTAGATTATTTTTAATTCATTTATCTGAAAAATGATATGGCTTGTTGTGTGGTTAAACTTTACTAAAAGCCTGTCCAAGACGTTTTTGCTCCAGTTCTGTTGAGTGAATTTCATGTATTTTATCTGTTTGTTTAATAGCAACCCAACAATCTATAGATGTAGCTTGCTAACCATTCTTGCTAGTGTTAGCTAAAAAAAAGGCTCCCTCCTCTCATGCAAATGATTAAAAAAACAAGGTGCCGACAGCCGAAAAACAAGCTTTCAAAGGGGACATTAAAAGCTTACACTACAGTAGAAGCATCCATCTATTATAGTATGGTGGAAAAGTTATGAGCCACCCCTCCTTTTTTCGTTTTCGCTAGGAAAATTGGAAACAGGTACAGCGATTCATTAAAAAATGTGCAAACATACGTGGAAATATAGTTTATAATGCAACATATTATTCAAATGAGCTTGAGAGTCAGTATTTGCTATGACCACCACTATTATTATTTAATCTTCAGCACAGCCTGAAGTCAAGCTTACTAGTAATTTGTTGAAGTACTGTTCAGGAATAATTCTCCAGGCTTCGTGAAGGACATACAAAGCTCTTCTTTGGATGTTGGTTGCTTTTTAATATGTTCTCATTCAAGATCATCCCACATCATCTCATATCATCCCAGTACTTTTCTGTGTTCATGATTCCATCAGTTTTGACAAGATCCCCAACACCACTGGTTGAAACCCTTACAGAGCCTCCACGATATTTTACAAGTGATTGTAGAAATTTGCTTTTCTGCAAACCTGCTCCATAAATTTGAACCCCAAAAATTAAAATTTGGGTTCATCACTCCATAAGACCTTTTGCCACTTGTGGCTGTGTATGTAATTTAGCATAGCTAAGCCTTTTCTCCCTGTTCCTCTTCCTTGGCCATTTCTGTTGAGGCTTCAGTGAACCGTAGACGGATCAACAAATGGGCCAGATGCATCTGTCAGATCTTTGTTGCTTCCCCCCCCTATTTCTTAAGGACATGACTTTCAGATCATGTTCATCTGTTGTAAATAGCTGTGCTTTCCAATTGTCCAGTTTTCTGAAATTATCTGGTTCTTTGGGAATCACCTTATTGGTGCAAAAACAATATTTATGCCTGTCAAACTGGACTGTTTGACAGGCATTTGAAATGGTGGAAAAAATATGTGTTTGGCACCAATCTGCTAGAAACAAAGTGCCTAAAGATATTTTTTAAATTGGTTCTTTCCCAAATTATCTATTATGTGTAGACACAAGATTGATTTATGATTTAAGTGTCTTGACAAATAAATAAAATAATCCCCTGAAGTTACAAGGAGTGGACTGAAAATGAATGAAAAAATATCCAATGTCCAAAGAAAAACTCTGAAAGACCTTCAGAAAGACTGAAGAACAACTGCTCGAGCCTGTCTCACTGGGAACAAAATATAAAGAAATGAGGAGTGGCCCAAGAGTTTTGCACAGCACTGTATGTGTTGAGTATGTCATGAACATGTGTAAAACTGAAGACTTAAACTGATTAAGATGCACCTGACACATGTTTTGAATGTTGTTTGAAAGCAGTAGCGGTGCTTTCATATTGGATAAGTGAACATATTGAATAACAAACTGCTAAATTTGCAGTTGAGAAAAAAAACGTGCTCCACACATGTTTATCATGGGACATACATCTACAGGCCGTCCATCCTCTATTCGTGTTGTGATCAGTGTGCGCCCACTGGGGTCGATGCTGGCCCTCTCATCAGTCACTCTTCTTTCTATTAGCTTGCAGTCCATGTAAATGGAGACGGCATTGGTCTGTACAGAAATGCTCAGCTTGTGCCACTGGCGATCAAACAGGGCATGGAGGTCACGGCTTTTAAAAGTGTAGCGGAGAGTGTTCCTCAGCAGGCTCTGGAAAGAAAACTCCACCACCTTCTTGTCGCCGTCAACCACAACATTTACCTGAGATGTAAAGAAGAGGACTGTCACCGCACCATATCTGTGTACATACTCAAACTATTACACACAATTAAAATATATATTGGCACTAACCTGACTGCCTCCTGACTGATCAAATATCTGCCAAAGATACCACCGATCTTTTTTTGTAGTTCTTCTTACCCGCCAGATGGAGACAAGGGAGTACTCACTTGGAAGCCCATTTGGAAATATCAGTCTAAAAAGAACATCAGGAACAGTTACATTCCAACAGAGCACCAATATTAAATTTAACTTTGAAATAGTTTTAAAAAATTGAATAACAGTGTCCGGTTTAATTTTTCAGTGCAGAATGTAAGGCACTTTAAAGCTTTCAGGGACTGAATAATGAACCAGCCAATCAGCTTCAGTGATCAATATAATTTCAGTATCCTCTTGCTGCAGAGACATCCACATAAATAAACCTGACAAACTTAATTCCATTTAGCTTGATGTATTTTATACAGGCTTCCCTGTCACTCAGATGGATGAAAGCATATAGACATTGATCCAAAGTCACAGAAGTCAATCTTTTACCTCGCTGACATACGACGCACACGCACAGTTACAGAGGGTTTATGTCTATGACCTCAGCCACTCTGTAAAGTCAAATAACACACCTTTCCTTTCCTCCAGCAGAAGAAAAATACACAGAAAAAAACTGGAATATATAAGAAAAACAATATCATATTTCAAATCATACCCACTCCCAAATGATTTACATCTTATTCACTAACTCATTGCTCAGCCCACACCCTCACTCTCTTTCACTATTTTATACGTTGTGCTAAAAAAAAACAAAAACAGAAAAAAACATTATATCCTTCAAAATACTATAACCTATAACCCAACTCCACACTCAAATTAACAGCCAAAAGTGGAAGAGCATAAACATAATAAATCAAGATCAGCAAAAATAATAATAATGCAATGATAAGGTCATTGAGAAGGCAGAGCACAGCCTGGGGGAGGAAGCGAGAGAGAGTGTTTCCTCAGACAGGTTGGAAATTAGTTTTCACTCCAATATATCATCTCCTATTCTCTCAGAGCTTCCTACCCTCTTCTATTGTGTCCCTTGAATTCTTTGCGATTTTTTTGGTGTGCACGGTACATGACTAAAATGATAAATGCGCCAAGTTAAAGCTCCTGAAAAATCAAATGCTTCCGTGAGGGGCCGAGGACTGGGAAGGTCATTTGTTGCCTAAGGGCTAAAGGATTATTTCAGCAGCAATTCAATATCAAAAGTGACGTGGCAATTTATAAAAGTGAGATTCTGAAAATAAATGCAGTGCAGAACATTTTAAGCCTACACATACAGTACCTATTTGTACTAAATGGATTACACATCATTATTAAGGAGCAAGAAACATCATAAAATAAAAGAGAATTCTTATTTGTACCACACTTTACACCCTTTTTCACAAAGTTCTTTCACTGGGCTGGCACAGTTCTCTCTGAGAGGCTAGAGGGTTAAAGGTCATGACATTGTGTTGACTGCTATGGCTAAGTGGCTAAACCTGGAGTTCAGGGTTGGTTACCTTGACCACAGTTTAATTATTTGGTAAAATGCTACTCAGCATGATTTAGTAGGTGATAATGAGTGAATTTAAAAAAAAAAAAAGAAAAGAAAGAAAATTTCCATTTATTTCTCCTGGTTCACTGCCAGAACAGCTTTTTATAATCTCTGTATGTGATTACGCCAACCCTGACCTCATGTTGACTGCCCCGGTGGTTAAGTGGCCAAATGTGGAGCTCTGTGTTACTTGTTTTGACACTGCTTGTCTGATTCTTTGGGAAAGTGCTACTCTGCATGACTTAGAAGGATTTGCATTCAATTTCCCTAGTACACATGCAAAACACTTCCACAACATACTGTAAGTGATCCTGCCAGCATTTTCTTTTACAAGTCCCATTTGAATAAAAATAATTTGTATTGGGAAATACACTTTGGAACAAAAAGAAATGCATTCCAGATCACATTCATTAGTAAATCTTCGTTTCAATGCAAACCTTATAATGACTGTTTACTATAGGCTTGTATTTTACAGTGTGAAGAAGTAGGGTCTGGTTTCAAGCCAAAACAATGAAACGTCCACAGCAGAGCATTACAATAGTTTTGTGTGTGCACAACCATAATAAGAGAAGCACACAAGATCACGCAGAGTAACACCCTGACACAAGAATTACACTCAGAGCTAATTCCATTTTTATAAGGAGTGATCATGTGCTTTCTGGAAACTGTCACCACTCTTGGAACGTGATTTTGACTGTCTGCGTTGCTTGGCTGACACAATGGTTTGACAGAATTATCACAGCAACACCACTTTTCTGGCAGGCAATCTTATGGAAGAGACTTAAGTCTCCTGCCTTGTAATAAATCCTATCCAAGAAGAGTCTTTAAACTGAGCTAGAGGAATCAGATTGCTACAGCTGAAACAATCAAATCTCAAATGCAAGCCTAGTTGGCTCGCGTCCTTATCACTGACATTCAATCTCTGCGCAGTTCAAAGTTGACTTTACCGTGTCAGTTTTTACCCTAGATCCATCATTCAAGCGCCAAATGGCTATTACTTCTTTTTCCCAACGTGAGCCCACCTTATGTGTTTACGTTCGGTAGAAGAGTTTTTTTACTGGCATGGATTTGATCTAGAATATAGACATTTTACTTTGTACAGCTGAGGTGCACGAAGGTAGCTAGGTTTTGTAAGACGAGCTCATCCTCATTCCTATGGTGTCAAAGCCACTGGCGTCCCAGAAGTATCCTTTGGCATTTTTGGTGTTGTGGCAATAGTGAAGCAGCTTCTCGTCCAAATCCTAACATATGGACACTTGGTCAGAAGTTTAATGCACTGGCTGTGCTTAAAGCACAATTTACATGTAAGGCAAAGGTACTAAATGGAAGTAATTACTAATTACATGGTTTTGATAGCTCTGCATAACCAAACAGCAAGTTAATGTGAAAGCAAAGAGGGCACTCTGCAACTTCCCTATTGGCAACCCAGGTAGAATGTAAACTAGTAAACTAGTAGACCACAGTAAGCCTGTATGATGAATAAGCTGCCACAACAGTTACAAATTGCTAAAACTGTCGGTTGCTAAACAAATCTCAGCATAAGCTGCATTATAAGATTTTGCAGTCACATTAAAAAGAAGTGCTGATTAAATTCCTGTTTTGCTTGATTTGCATTGTTAACAAAAACACCCCAAAAAAGCTACAGTACCTGCTCGAAAGCAGAACTTGGTTCCGATTTGAGCACAAAAATGGAGTCTATAGCAAATTCTACTGAAGCTTGAAGAGCTTGAGTTGCTAAACTATGTACAACAATATGTAAGACAGACAGTTGAGAACCATTTAAACATATTTAAAATGTAGTCCATAGACCAACATGCATTTCAGATGTGAGACACAAGTTAGTATATGATCCAAAGAGAGCCAGAGCAGACATAAATAAGCTATAAATATGCTGGGAGCAACTGCAACACTCTGCTTTAATACTCTATGGATGAATATGTGTTGCTTTTTGCCGGGCAAATGTGCTCCCTCACACAAATGTTCCACGAGCGTGTCAGCAGTGATCTATGAACCGTAATGTGTATTGTGCCAAGGAGTGGGCAGAACATCAGCCATATCTACGCATCTATTGCTGCATATGCTGCGAGAGGAGTGAGCAATGTTTTACTGGCTGTGGCAGGGGCACTGGGGCCTCCTGCTTCGTGCAATTGCCCTCGCTTTCCCTCCTCAGCTGACATGCAGTATCACCTGTCAAAGTACTTAGATAATTGGATATGAGAGGGATCGCAGTCCTGCCACTATAACCAATGACACTGTCAGCAGCGTCACCGAGAGGCAGCATCTTCTTGCACTATGGGCCCAGACTGAGTGAAGGGCTGAAGTGAATGTATTTTCAGCTGGTTGACTGAACAGGGAAGCAGATCACAAATCACCTGGCTCAAAGATTTTTTTTCACCCAGCCAAGGAGGGAGAGGGGGAGAGAGAGGGAGGCAGTAAATGTTTACAGTTGCATATAAAAATACTAAAAATATCCTGCCCTCCTGGAAGAATGACAAAGTGTTCTCTTTCACTGTTACAACCCGAGGACACAAAACAATGAATATCTCAGGATTCATTTTTAAAACCTCAGTATAAGTTATGCAAACCATCGCGCTTTCACTTATGTCCCAGGTCTCATGTGATACAAATGTAAAAAGGGCAATAGGCTTTTATAAATTCTATAAAATATGATGCTACTATACACGTCACATCAGCAGCAGCAAGGTGACGCCACATCATGACCCTGCCAGATGACTGGGGAATAAAGGTCTTCAGTAAGTGAATGTGTCATTTACATAGTCATTTTAATATTCCTGTCTTATTATACAAGCTTGGGACTTTTTCCCATTCCTTTATGTCCCAGTTTTTGCCCTTATGAGATTTCAAGAATAAAATGCAATATATATTAATTCTGTTCAAATTATTCCCCATCTACCAGCTCACCTCACTGCTTGCCCTTATTAGCCAAGGCAAATAGAACTATTGCTCTGAGCAGGGTGTATCTGGGTTGCATCAGTTCAAGCCTTCTGTGAAATTCAGTTATGGCTACACTGTTTATTTTTATTTAGATTTTCTTCAGCCAAATCCAAGAAAGCAAGCTCAAATTCTCATTATAGCCACCACAATAAAGACACACATTAGCAGTAAAATATCATAAGGTCCTGCAATATTTGAGTTATAAGAAATAAGCACATGAAGGAGCCAGAGAGCAATAGCCTGCAGCTCAATACTGATCATAGCCTTGGACACACATTTTTATAGCATGGTTGTATTGTGAGGTTTTCTCCCAGTGAACAATGCGAACATAAATAATGAAGAATGTACACACACATGCACCCCTAGCACAGATGTGAATGCTACCTACTTTGTTGGCTTAATAAGTGGACTGCTTCCTAATCGAAATGATGGCAGGTCTTCTGCGATTGTTCCCTTTCGGAGAAGAAACATTTCTGTGAGATCAAATCCTGCGGGACAGGATTACAATGCGTTACTAGATTTGAACAAGCCGACGTCTACATCCCCACAAAGCCACCGTGTTCATTCGGTACCTACCTGTGATTTCCAGGGGACGATCTAAAACATCAGAAAACCTGCGTTCCTCTACGCTCAGAGGGGGGCATGAGCCATCTAGGGGAAAGCAACCGAGAAATTGTTTGTGTTGGGTGCAGATGTTCATTTATATTTTGAAGCACTTTTGACTAGGATTACAGAAAAGACAGTGAATCCATCACGAAATAATTTCCACTGTGCATTTCTTGTAATTTTTTTAAGGCAAAAACTTCCTAAGGAGAAAAAACACATCAGACCAGAAAAATCAGTTAAAAGTTGTTGTTTTTTTTCTGTTAATCTTTAAAAGTTTTGCTAGAACATTAAAAAAAAATGAAGAAACGAGAGTGTCGGATCCAATTTAGAGACGTGGCTACATCAACTTCACAAAAAATGAAATGGAGATCAGCTTTATGCATTTTGATTGTTGTGTAACATATTTATCAATCAAAAGTTTGGATTCAAGTAAAGTCATTGCAAACAAAAACCAATGAAGATGGATTTGGACACAGACAAATGTCTATTATTATAATAGAGTCTAAATATTTCTGTCTACATCTTCTTCAAATTGACATTAATAAAAGATCAGAGTCCAGAGCTAGTAGTTTATTCGTAAAATATCACCATCAATAATCTTATTTTGTTAAAAGGAATATGCTGTTAGGAGCAAAACGTTGCAGACAACAAACCCATGTACCTGATTGTTCGCTCACTGCCATCCCCAAAGCGCAAGGAATGGAATTTAAAGTCCAAAGGAGAGCAGTCCACCTTAACAAGCAAATCATGGCTCTGGCTCTAGAAAGCAGTCCACCTGAAAACCTGGATGGAAACAACATGGCTTTAATTTCAGCTTCAGTTTAGTTAAGTTAAACAATGGATAAACACGCTGTATTACAGAGAATAGCCCAAGAAAACAATGAGCCCATTTTATTATAAGGATGCTATTATGTTGGGCAACAGTATCTTTTAATTTATTTGGATTCATTTAGCAATCTAGTGTAGAAAGTTGTTTACATTCAAGTGAGGAAGAAATAATATACACACATCTGTCACATTCTAATCACTTCTTTTCATTATTAGAAACATGACTCCATTATATTATATGCAAGTTGTATTATTGCAGAATTGAATTCAGCACTAACATGTGCCTGATTTTCCTGCTTTACCTAACTCGCTTGTGCATTCAAATGTCCCTAAAGCCTTACTTTGGATTTATTTCCGTCACCATGGTGAAGCTGGCGAGTTGTTCGTTGTTCGTTGTTTTGTTCTAATTAAGGTTTTCATACAGTGATGAATTCAGATGTTTATACCACAGCAGTGTTTACACTTAGCTATGTTTCTCTTTAAGTTCTGCTTATCCAGCGAGCCAAGCTTCTCCATTTACAGCTTGTAATCCATTCAGTCTGTTCATCTGCTCTCCTCTTTTTTAATCAATATTCCAAATTATATTTACAGTATGTGTGACAGTAATTGTACGATGGGTTTTATATGGGATTGGCTTCTTGATCATATTGCCACAGCCTTGATCTTTTATTTATGTAGTACTCAATCAACACTATGTTCTTCAAGGATATCACATGTGAGTATCAAACCTGGAAACCTCCAGTTACAACAAAGTCCCCTGAACCATTTCACTATGCTGCCAAACAAAATCTTCTGGATTACTCTCGTGCCATTGCAGAGGTGCCACACATTTTTTGGGTAGTCGCACTGGATGGTGAGTGTTTGCTCCAAAGTACAGTCGGTAAAGCACCCTCAACTTTAGTGGGCTTTTCAGACTAACACTTTTAGAAACGACTAGATTGCTCTGCCTGAAAAACTGGGGCGCTGCCAAAATAATGTTGACAGATGAACTCAAAAGGTAAAAGAATTTCGCATGGCTTTTTCAACGACTTTCAAGGACTTCAAGTTGTACAGGTTAAAAAGAATCTGAATGCACTTGAGGTACTGTGCATGATAAAATCTCATGTTTTATTGTGCTATATTAAAATTATGCATTAAAAGTATGAAGTGACCTCCTAATGAATAAGCAGTTTGGAGGATTTTAAATTTGTGGCAGCGTAGTTGCAAAGACTTTATCTATTTCCACCATGGATGACAACTCTGAAGACATTCCTAAAAAAGATCTCAAAAGGCCCTAATACAGCTGCAGCAAATTAAGGTAATTCCAATATCTATCTTACAAAAAAGGCAATAAAAAGGAGTGTCATACATTTATATATACATACATAATTCCCATCCACCCTTCAAGCCTTCCCCCACTTGATCATAAAGTTTTACATGCAGGCCTACAGTATCATGGCGCTCGGTAATGAAGTGGCCATGCCACTTCCTACAGCCAGTCTATGCAAGCGTCACAGGCAGTACAGAGGTATCACATTCCGTGTCTGCGTGGAGGAGTAATATTATTCTGGTCATTTCTGCAAATGCATGCAACAGACGCGGCTCTGCAGGCGGACCCTGCTGTCGCAGTTACTCCACACCTTTACAAATCGCAGTCATATTATCGAGGTCTGTGCGCGAGTTAAGCTGCAACTTTAAACCCACACGCTCCCCCCGGTGCAGCAGCATGGTACACAGCTGCTCTATATCCGCATCAACTAAACGGACACAGGGGCAGTTTAAGGTAGTTACACGGAGGCTATGAGCCCGTATGTATCACAGGCGCCAGGCAAAACCGTGCGCACTTAAGTTGTTCGATCCATCAGTCATTCAGCCACTTTCGCTCAGAGGCAATAACTCAGTGCAACTATGCAATATTCAAAGAAGCGTGTTTCTATGCGCGACCGCTGATTGGCTGTGGGCTTTTGAGCATTTTTTTTAATAAGTATGAAACGTAGCACTTGATATTCGTTCAGTGTTTAGAATATTACGTAATTTGCGGTTAACAAATAGGCAAATGTGGTGCGTGTTTACTACTGCAGAGCTGCAAGAAAATCAGAAATAAGCCGTTTCTAAGGCATGGGTCCCAGCACAAGTTACACGGATGAAGCCGGGAGTTTAAGTAGGGAAACAAATAAATAAAATAAAAAAAACAAAAACACACTTTCATGAGAAAACAAGCAAAATATGCTCGCTAAAAGGGGATTTTCAATAAATCCACAAGCTGATTTCTACATTAAGCCGTTTTTTCTTCTTCTTTTTTAAAATTTTCGTTTACTGTGAAATTAATTTGATCCATAAGTACTTACAGTATCTGACAAAGTTTCCTCTAAGGCGAAAACAGAGAAAAAAACCGCGACAAAAGCATAGTCCATGTGTGGATACGACCAGTCCGATTCCGGATTCCAAGACTTGGAAATAAAAGTCACAGTGGGATCGCCAGCCCGATCGCTGTCCTTATTAGTTGCACCGAGTGGCCCTCCCACTCTGTCATTATTACTGAAATGTTCACTGACAGAGAGTTCAGCAAACAAGACTAGCACACAGTCAAACAGCTTTGATATTCAGTAAAATAAATGCCCGATTGCAGTTCAAACAAACTGTTATTAAAAGAGCCAGGTGCGGGTATTGCACGGCGTTTGATGTATTATGATTTCATCAAAAATCCCCAATAAAGACCCTAAGCATGTGGCTTTACTTGATAGTAAGGTACTTTTATATTAGCAGTAATTAGAATTATCCAAGCCAAGCTTAAAAGTAAATATGTGCAGAATACAAAACGTGTCAACGCGTATTCATGCTGATCCATGCTTACCTGGCTATTCATCACTTTATAAAAAAGACGTTATGCTTTATTATAAAGCGGAATGATGAGCAGGTTTAATAAAGGCAGCTTTCAGGGGCAGTCCCTGTGCTACAGCAACAAACTCAATCCACATACTATTTTAGTTAGAAGACCCAAATGCCATGTTGCAATACTATACTGCTATATGGTAGCCAACAACTTATGTTTCAAATGCAGGTTTGACAGGCTTGTGAGCGTAGACTTTATCCAAACCTAGTGAGGGTTTGCTAATGTTTACCACTGTCCGAACTGAGTTTCGTCACATCCATATTATTGTAATCTCTTTAACAAAAAGAGCTGTCTTTGTTAAAAGTGTTGGTTGAATTAAAACTACTTAGTATCCTAAAGTTTTGTTTAAAGAAAAAGGTCAAGGCACCTGCTCAGTACAAACAGGTGTTCAAGATCCACACATGTAATTGTTTAGACAGATGATTTTCGTGCACCCTCCCCTTCACCACAGGGCCACACACTCCGAGATACACATTCAAGCATTGTGCTAAAAAGAAACCGAGACAAGGGCTTGAAAGAAATTCAAATTCAAATGAAACAGATGGCCAAATTTCTTTGTTTTAGCACAAACATTTCTTTAGAGCTCCTGTAGTTCTTTTAATTTTGAATCGCTATAAGAACTTTTCTCATCTCATGCTTAAAAGTGTGACTTGGTGTGTTAGCACTGGAGTCACAAGAATCCAAATGTTGGAAAATTGTTTTGTGACTGTTAACCCCCCTCCTCCGTCCTTTTTTTTAATGAACTGATTTATTTTTCATCAGAAACCGGCTCTGTACCACCTCCAGTATATGTGTGTGTGTGTGATTTGGGCAAACTTACTCTTAAAGTAAAACCAATAAATAACGAAATAATGAAAATGACAAGGAGCCTTAATGGTCCTTCAGGATACACTGTATTTATCAGAAATACACTATTAAAAGAGTTTGCATCAGTCAATTTGAATGTAAGCTCTTTGTTTGTGTTATTGTATTATTTATAACAATAATTTGGTCTTACTCGGGAAAAATGGTTGTTGCTGTGGTAACCTAAAGGTGTTACTACTGGCAAAGCATATATACATTGAATAGCTATTGCAAAATTATTTATTTTATTTTTTTTGAACTGCACCAGTTGCAAATAAGATTGCTTAAGTTTATGTATTGGTAGAGCTGAGAAATACAATCCACTGAGTCCTACATCTATTAGAATAAGGAAATAATACAGTTTACAGTTAAATAATTATGTGCAAATACATAAAATGTAACCTTAAATATATAGAATTAATTCACTGTTAATTACTCAGGTAATGTCTGGATTGCATACCTAATTACTGGCCAGATTAGAGATCACAAATGAGGTCGAGAACTTTTAATAAAAGTCCAGCATATTCTGTTCCACAATCTTTGCTTGCAAAGTAATCCTCTCGCAGTGCTGTGAAAAGCCAAGCTGTTGCTGGGTTGCTGCTCTGTGGGCAAAGACAGATTGTGTGTGGTGTATGAGGTTGGGATTTTTCTTTTGCTATCCTAAAATCCTCAGTAAATCATAAGCTGTCAAAACTTTTCAGAAGCATTTCTTTGGGAGCTCCAATGAAATCTGCTCACGGTATTGTCTGCAGATTATCCAGAGTAATCAGGACATTATTTCAAAAAGACACATTGCTGCTGATGTTGTTTTGTCTGTGAGCAGTCCATTTTAAATTCTTGTCACCTTTCCTCTAAAGCATTTCTGAGGCAAACACAGAATTCTCAACAGGTTCCCGGATATATATATATATTTTTTTTTTCTCCATTAAAAATTGAAAACCTGAGGTTTTGCTGTAAACGGACACCTGGTCATCACTTTGGTCATCACGTTGACATTTATTCCCATTTAATATATCTTCTGTATAATTTTTAAAGAATAAAATGCATGCAACATGAACTGAGATACATGAAAATAAGTTATCAGTTCTTAAGCAGAAGTCACTGTCATTTAAAACTTGGAATACAAAAGCATTGGGTTTTTTTTTTTAAATCACAAGAGAATATCCCTCTAGATCTTTTTATAGTTATGGGGACTTGCCCTTTGAAATATTTTTTCCTGGCATTTCAGCTTTAATAGACAGTCAGGAGAGTCAGATAACAAAGGAAAATCGGGGTGGCAAGCGACAGATGCTCATGCTGATTCTGGCCCCAAGATATTAGGTTTACATGTTCAGTGCCCTTAAAAATAATAATAATAAAAAAGATTCAAAGACATTTGAGAGAAAGCGCCCTTTTAGAGATTTTTAACCCCTGTGATTTCCAGAGACTCAATCACAGTACATGACCTAATCTACTGTTTTACTTGCAAGAGATGGTGTGGGTGGTTTAGGAAGATGACAGCTGAAAGCCATTTCTGCCTCATAAAAATGATTAATGTGTTATCATAAAAATGCAACAACAACAAAATGATAAACTAAAATTGTCTTTTGTTTCAGTTTCAGTGATTTTTCACATCAGATGAGAAATAATGTTATCAATTGCAGCCTAGCAAATTCTTAAATTTTCACCTAATGATTGTAAAAACTTTCACAGAACTTCAGTTAAAATTAACAGAAAATAGGAACTACTAAAATTTGCACAACTGTATATTGCCTACATATACTGATCTACACAGCTTTAAGCATCATAAAATTGGGCAATTATACATGATGTACCTTGTACTAAGATAGACTAGCTAACTAAAGTAACAGGTGAAAACTCTCGAGTCTCTAGCTTAACTTTCACCCTTTCATCCTCTTTTTAGCTTTGAAAAAGCTTCTTTTGTCAAATCCCTCCAAGTTTTAACTTAGAGAATTAGCGAGCTACCGTTGGTTGCTAACAATGACAAGCTGTGTAAACAGTGCGCCCATGCCCAGCGGTCAAACATGCTGCTTGAATATATCCTCTTATGTTCCAAGAATAAGGACTGAGCTGGCATAATTTTACCTTTTAATATTATCTAAACTGAAAAACATGCTCTCAAATTGTTAGCAAGACTTACACTGGCTAGCTTACAGTTAGCTATAGAACTTAGATCATTAGCATTTCTTTCCTTTATTTTTTGTTAAGTAGTTAGCTTATTACTTGTTAAATTATTTCAAAAGATTGCTGGTGAGGCAAAGAAATTTTTCTTAAGAATAGGAATTATATTTTTCTCAAATTCATTTAATTGTACAAACTATACACTAGACAAAGTACAGGTAAATGATCAGGTTTCAAGGTGCTTTTACTACTAAAACATGCTTCAATACTTTTAACAAATCCGGTCACCATAACGTCTATATGTGCTAATTAAATTAAGGAATACATCTATCTTGTGGTAAGCTTAATATTAGTATGGTTAAGGACATTATTTTTTTCTTAATTTAGGTAGTGTTTCATTACTCATTTGATGGTGAAAAAAATGGGGGGTTATTAATGACAGAGCAATAATCTTACCAATTCCTCCTTTACATACATATTTACGTGTAAATGCAGTTTGTAAATAAAACAACACAATAATTTACTTCTTGTAATCTTTTTCTGATTTGCCCTAATACAATATAAATGCACTGAATTTCAAAATAATCTTACAGTACTCTCCTCTTTGTGCGTACGCGTTTCTGCCCGTGTCTGTTTTTCATAGATATGCACATGCATAACCTCGGCAAATACTACTGTTTTGTCAAGCACCTGTTTGCTTTGAATATAATACTAATCGCTGCTCTGAACCTTCATTCATTTCACTCTTGTTAAAGTGGTTTAGGCGCAAAACACCTGCCTGTTTTACAAGATGATTAACTAAATTGACATATGGCAAAGCACCAGACAAAAACATCATATTGTGTGTCACTAATCTGTATGCAGACATAACCACTGATGTGTACCTTTCACGTGCACATAAAAATCACAGAAGCTATTAAGGAGTGTGTTTATCATTTCTGAGAGCTCACCTGGGCATGAAAGCTTCCAGTATGCAGACAAAAAAGAAAATGAATAAAAAGATACAATAACGTGTCAGTTTTGCCTAGAGCTATAGATCTGTGGGGTATTTTTGTAATATGATCATATAATTGGCTTGCGTATTGAAAGCAGTGAAAGAAAATCAGTTGGTTGCCAACTGACTGTCTGCTGTCTGAAGTTGGGCTTTAATGTGGTACGTACAACCAGTAGGCATCAGAATTTTAAATTAACTACTCCTATGTTATTATTACACCAATGGCATTGCATTTGACAAAAAACATTAAACACTGGAAAATATTACAGTGTGTTGCACCTACTTTGTTTGTATATGCAACATTCTGCTTTGCAATTGTGCACTTTTTTAAAATATGTCTGTATTGGGAATTTTCTACAGCCACTGAGTCACTTTACATAAATTTGCTTGTGATGGCCAACTTTATAATATGCAAATGATACACACCCTCTGTCTAGGCTAGGTAAGGTAAAGACAAGAAACACTCAGCATTATAAAACTATACACGCACGTGCATTCTGGGACCCCTTAGTACCAGCTGAGGATCATTTAAATGCTACCAGAGCTGCTGACTATGTCTATCCCTTTATGACCACAGTACCTATCTTCTGTTGTCTGCTTCCAGAAGGATAATGAACCATGTCACAAAACTCAAAACATCTCAAACTGTTTTTTTGAACCTGACATTGAGTTCACTGTACTCAAATGGATTTCACAGTCAGCAGGTCTCAATCCAACAGAGCACCTTTGAGAATAAAGAGAAGAAAAAGACCTTGTTCATCTATTATTACATAAACTTGAAGAGATTTCCCATTTTAAATTGACTCTTTCATTATAAATAATTTAAGATTTTTAATGGAATATCTATATTGGCATACAATGGCCAATATCCTGTGTGCTAGTGACACACTGTGTACCTAATGCAAGTGCGTCATAGTAAGAGACTGATCGATAACAATGATAATAACAATGTGATTAGTCAAATGAATACATATATTTGTATACATGTATATATACATATATACAAGTTTGAGAAGATATTTTTTAGCACAGCTTTGCAATTTTCTTGCAAAAAGACAAGAAAATACAGCACTGACTACCAGAATGACTTTAGGAAGTTAGGTGAAGGAATACAAAGAGCCAGAACACCTGCACCTACACCTGCAAAGAAGAAGGCGGTGCTTGATGAATGGAACAAATGCAGTACTTTGATCCGGGAGAGTAGATGTAATGTGTGGTTTTTTTTCAGTGTTTAATAAGATTTAGGCAACAAACCTATATGTGGTCAGGTTAAGAGGTCAGGAAATAACATGTTTTAACTTTGCCAGAAGATTTCAGAACAGCTGCCTTTAGTTATTCTCCAAATGTTTCCCTCAAGCTGTAAACCTATGACCTCACAATGGCATGGCTGGTCTATAGCGATGAGAGTGATGAAGCGACACTGATAACAATTTAGCAAAATAACCAACAAAGCTATAAGACCATGAGCTCCACCTGTTTTCGGACACAATAAGGAGGAGACTTCAAAGTTTACAGGGAAACAAAGACTATTTTGGCAGTACGCCTTGTGTTCTTCAGATGAATAATAAATGTCAGAATCAGAAGAAAGTGGATGATGGGTGAATGTGATGCTATAATTTAACTGAAGCTGAAGAAAAAAGGGGAGAGGAAACAGCTACTGTTATAAAATCAAAATACACATTAAAAAGAAAAGTCTACTTAACTGACAGAAGTATGAACAATGGCTTTCCTTTTTTCTTTTCTTTTTTTTTTTTTAAAACAGCAAGCCCACTTTTAATAGAATTTGGTAGATGGTCTCCATTGGGGCACATTGCCAAACAGCACTAAATAAAGGCATTTGCAGTTTTGAAAGGTTGCATGAATTAAGCAGACCTATATACCTTCCCTGTGCAAGTGAATAATGGGTATATCTTTCATTAGTTTAATTAAAATTCAGGGGCATAAATGAAGCTTAGATATAGGCCTATTGATTTTAGAGAGTTGAATTTATAAGTGTCCAAACCAGTAGTGACCAACTAATTAACTGGTAAGAATGTTCTTCATTACAATTAGTTGCAGGCTAATTTCCTCAATACAATAGATAGCTGGTGCTCATAGAGATGTATTATTTTCACTCTCTGAAACGTTAGAGTCTCAATGTCACCATAGGCTGCTCCAGTGTTCCCTTTGCAAAAGTAATTACTCAAGTAATAATTTAATTTTGCTACAGTAATTCCATACACGGTGAAGCATGGCTGCACATTCCTTGCCTATTGTAATTTAAGAAACAATATAGCTCATAAATGGAGTAGATTTATTTTACCTATTGCACTTAAAACTGTGAAAAGGGAGCCAGAATGAAAAGATGAAAATTCTTTATAGTGAGATAGCATGGGTTTTTGCATGCAAGATAAATTTGATAGGAACTGAAAGAAATGGTGAGTAGTCTCTCAGAAAAAAGAAAAAAAAAATCCCGAGCACATTGTCACAACTCACACAGAGTCTAGAGTCTGGAAAAGTTTATATAGTCCCAACACTGCACAGGTTTAGAGCCCACAGTCAGCTGTTTTGAAAACGTCAGTGACATAGCTTTGAGGAGGCTACAGCTCCTCTAGTCACTAAAATGAAAATAAAATGAAAAACATTGTCTTCCTGTTATTACACAGATATTACAGGTAGAAAAGTAGCTATTTGCTGTATGTATTTCTGAAGCTTAGGTGAAAAATTCAACAAACGCGTGAGACACATAAAACAGACCAATGTAAGCGCCTATATGACGGTTATGTACACATTCAAGTTACCAAAGCCAAGAAATAAAAAGAATACGGTCATAAAAGGTACTCATCCAGTGAGCCACTGATCAGACATATACTCTATACTAAAAGTACTAATTAAATTACTTTGATGGAGGCTAATTAGCTATATGGATCTTTACTGAAAATACACTTAGCTTAGGGAATACTTTCAGCACAGTGACTATGGTGGTGTGGAGAACTGCAGTGTACAATTAACAGGTATACTCCAAAGATAGGCTCTACAAGAGAATGCAGCTTCAGGTGCACTGCACCCTGATTTCTAAAGCCACACTTCCTCCCGTTCAGCTAATTTAATGCTTAATGAACCAGATAAGTTTTCCAAATACACTGGACCAGTCCTGAATGTAAATTATGCTGCATATCAGTCTGAAAATGCACCAGCTCACAGCTGCTATTTGAAACTTTACAGACAATACTTTGTACCAGAAGAGCATTTGCAGGAAAAAAAGAAAGAAAGCAGAGAAAAATAAAAATAATGGGATACAAAGAAATTATATAATTTCACAAGATTATTTAAATGGCAGTCTCCCAGTTCAGCTTACGTGCCATAACTCAAGGTTGAGACAACTGGATAGCCTATTTGCCCCTCAAGTAAGCCAAAGTGCCGGTTGCCCCATAAGCTAACAAAGGTGTTACATTGGTGGGTCTTAACGAAATACATTCAGATTGTTAACATAACCACAACATAATAAGAATAGAGGTGTTACTTCTTTTTTTTAAATCTTCCTGCTAGAGCAGGATACTGTATCACATGAAGTAGGCAAAGGAATATGAATATGAGAGGTTAGAATGAAAATATTTCTGACAAAAAGAACAAATAACTAGCAACGCTTCATGGGCATTTAAATTACTCTAACTATTGCAGACTGCCTGTGTTTGTATCAGTGATGAAACACACTGCGCTGGAGTTATATAACAGCACAGATTCATTGCAGCCATTCATATTGAGATTCTTCAGCATAATGCATCCTCTTACTGAGTGTTTGGTGGTTGTTTTCCTTTCAGGACATCACAGGCCAACTTGAGATTTTCCCTTGAGAGTGTCTTTAAGAAGATTTAATTGTATATAATGGTGGAAAGTTGTTGACTGACTGACCTTCTGCTAATGAGACAGGTATTGTGTTGTAATGAATAATCTCTGGTAAGAAGGTTCTTGTGCATTTCTGTTTTACTTCATGTGCTGCATTTAAAAGTGTAAAAAATACTCCACTATATCACAGGAAGTTACTTTGTTTTGTTTTAAACAATTGATTGGCTTATAAAATACTGAAGGCTGTGAACTTTTGCATTATGGACAATGAGTGCATAAGCTATTATAGTTAGAATAGCCTGACCTCGACTTCAGCAGCATTAGCAATTCTGCTTTCAGGCAATATCGATCTAATAATATACAATCTATCAAATGCCTGACATTACTTAGTTTCCCTTTTGCCGCCAGAACAGCTCTGTTATGTCAGCCCACAGACTTTGGCCCTCTGGCTGTGTTCTGTGGTGTCTGCCGCCTGATTTTAGCACCAGATCATTTGGGTTCTGTAGTTTGCTGCAGGAGTATGTTGCTGTCAGAGAGTGTTGTTGCCGTCGGGGTGTGGTTGTTTCTGAAGCAATGTTTGGGTGTATGCTGCCTGTCAAAGTGACATACAGTACTGCTTAAAAGTCTCAAGCTACTCCTCATTTCTTTCTATTTTGCCTCCAAGGAACCAGGCTTTCTTCTAAATTTTTTAAAGTGATCTTGAGCAGTAGTTCTCCAGGACATTTGAAGGTTTTTCGAAAATTTTCATTGGACACCAGCTGTTTTTT
Source organism: Haplochromis burtoni (assembly GCF_018398535.1). Classification (NCBI taxonomy): domain Eukaryota; kingdom Metazoa; phylum Chordata; class Actinopteri; order Cichliformes; family Cichlidae; genus Haplochromis; species Haplochromis burtoni. Next base: position 3,555,532 of record NW_024582373.1, read on the forward strand.
CATTCATATTTATGCAGTATTAATGCAGAATGCAGTGTGTCCTTAAAAATATGGTAAATGAAGGACAAAAACAGAAGTGGCAGGTCTAAAAAAATATCTTCACTAGATAAAAAGTGAAAATCATGCTCTTAAGAAACAGGAAATTAAACTCCGACACAGGACCTGAGAGATGCATCTAGCTCTTGAGTTAATCTATCTACTGTTTGCTGAAGTCTCATCAGAAATGGTATCCAAGGAAAGTTGGCTGTTGAGATGCAATTCTTAAGACTGGGAAACAGGCATCCCAAACTATACAAGAACTCAAGAGGGACTCTGGTAAGTGTTGACAGCTTTCTGTAAAATACTGTGGAGGCTCTATCATGGCTCTATCAGCCAGTGGTGTTCAGGATCTTGTCAAAATTGATGGACTGATGAATGCAGAAAAATACAGTCAGGTAAACGACAATGACCCCCAAACACACTGCCAATGCAGTAAAAGTATACCTGGAAAGAAAAACACACAATAGAACAATATCGTGGATTGGCCTCCCCAGAGTCTGGACCTCAACAATTCTTAAGCAGTGTGGGATCATCTTGACGGAGAACAGAACAAAAGGCAACATCCAAAGAAGAGCTTTGAATGTCCCCCAAGAAGCCTGGAGAACTATTCCTCAAGACTACTTAAAGAAATGACAAGAAAGCCTGTCAAAGAAGGTTCAGGCTGTGCAGAAGATTAAATGTGATCATGTTTGATTTTCAAGTTCACTAGAATAGTATAAACTGCTTTTTGCCTTACATGCTGTATTCCTATTTATAAGAGCATCAATAACAAAAATTGCAGCCAGTATTTCCCATTTTACTACCAAAATATACAAAAATTAGTTAGCTCAATACTTTTCCAAAGTACTGCACATTAATGTCAGAATCCAAGTCTTGCGGAACATCGCAATGTAGCAAGATGATCAATGCTAACCCCTTTATTGGTGATGTAAGCCATAAATAGCAGCAATAACAAAACACCAGAAATTCAGTTAAAAGAACATTTAGTTGAACATTCAGTCTTTTTAAAGTTAAAGGCAATATTTTTCTTGTTGAATACTTTTTCCCCTGCTGATGGGAGCTATACAGATTATACCTGGAGCTTAAATATTCATTTACTCACTGGGTGTTTTGTGTTGCTTCTAGTCAAGAAGCAGACTAGACTAGACGTGTTGTATTTTATCACACATACTTAAATTCTGCACATCACGATAAAAATCTACGATTATCAGTTCAGCATTGACGCTTGAACGCGCTTCCTGCGGAGACGTCACGGTCAGCTGCCCGTCTCTCCACCGTGGTGACGTTAACAGGAGCACGTGGGTTTGTTATTGCAGGAAGTGAAGATGGCGGCTCAGTCGTTGCTAACAGAGTCTGTGCTCGGGTGGTCTATTTTCACCGTTATACTGTTGGTAAGGAAGCACGACATTACGTAGTCGCTTTATAAAGTAGTGGAGCGGTAAACGGTTAGCCCGAGTTGTGCTAGTAGGCAAATTCGTTGCTTTAACATCGGCGTTAATCGGCGCAACATGGCTACAGCGCATTAACGCCAGCACTGTCTTTGGATTGGTTTTAGCTAACATTAGCCGTGACACACTTACAGGCTGTCGCCCTATAAGAGGCTTTCAGTGAACTGTTTAGAATATTTTGGTGTTGCGTACTGTTAGTAACATTGGAATTGTTAAACACCACTTTGTGGAGAATAGGAATCTGGTATTGTTACTTAATTTCATAAAAATCTAACATCCACGGTTAGATCTTTCCTGTATAAAACCACCCAGCTGTACTGTAAAGTGTCTCCTTGTTTTTAAACGCACTGTTTTTATTACAAATAAATAAGTGCTGAAAGTGGAAAAACTACATTAACCAACCTTAACCAAAGACAACTATGTAGTTTTCTTCCCCCCCCCCCCCCCCTAGCAAGACATAAATTGAGACTTCTGTAGTGGGCTACTTAAATGAATGTCTTAAAATTGTTCAGCTTGATAATCTGCAGCCCATTTTAGCCCTCATTATCCCAAATGTCATTCATACCCACATCACATGGCTAAATTACAAGTCCTCCAGAAGAATGGCTGGATGCCAATAAATTGCTCTGTTTTTCTGCCCAGTACTAAGCAACCCTTTTATTTCAGACCTCTCAATGGGTCTTATTTGGATGCAGAGCCTTTCGCCATTACCTGGCAGAGCAAGCAGCCGGAGGCGTAAAGCTGTGGGCCTTTAATTGATCCTGTCTGCGAATGGCAGCCCTTAAGCTGAAGGGGCAAGTGTTTGCAGTGTCCTCACCTCTTAAAGCACATGTGCCTGGAATATGACCTTGTCATTTTGGAGCCCATTTATTGCTTTTTTGTCTAATGAGCTTCTCTCCCATTACAATGTCAATTTCTCTCCTGTTCGTTTTTTCCCCTTTAAACGTTGAACAGCATGATAATACATGTGTATGTTATTACTTAATTTAAAAAATCTTTTAAAAAGTGTACCACTCGTATCACCTTTCTAGTAAGTCTGTTTATTTTGCTTCTTACGAAATGAAGACTTTGTGTTATTGCCTGTCACTCTGAGAAGGGAGTATGATATAATCGGATCAGCTCCTCCAGAGCACCTGCAGTCAGGCTTTTAAAGTTACATAATGCCCTACTTGTTGTTTTAATACTTAGATTTCAGTTGTTTTTGTTTTTGTGTTATAAGTGGTGTGTTTTACATTTCAAGGATATATAACACTACAAAGGTAGACTTTGTTGCAAGGTTATTGTATTATGCAGCATAATTTTACTGATTTCCAACCTCTAGTGTGTTGCTTGTTTGCTTCAGTTTGATTTTTATAAACCCTGTTGACATTTTGCAAATTAAATGCAAATGCCACCTTGTTCAAGCATTTAGTTGATTGAATTTACTTCTGTTTTCTTTTGCCTTTACATGTAATAGAGCTCTGTAAGCCAAAAGTGTTTTTGCTGCCCTATTATTTATTTTAAGTGTTCCTCGTGACGACATTATTTATTTGAATTACTGGGGGTTTTTTTGTTTTGTTTTTTTGTTTTTAAGGTAATTCTCGTGTTCTGTTGGATCTACATTCGGAAATTTCAAAGTCGGCGGGAGAGTGAAGTTATTTCAACTATCACTGCAATATGTGCTCTGGCTATTGCTTTGATCACGTCTGCACTTCTACCAGTGGACATATTCCTTGTTTCTTTCATGAAGTATCCCAATGGTACTTATAAGGTTAGTATTTTGTTCTTCAACCTAAAATCTAAATGCATTTCTCAGTTGTATTTTTTTGTCTTATTGTTGCATTTGAATAAAGTCGCCAGACAATTTATTAGGTATATGTTGCTAGTGCAGGATTAGACCTTCTTTTGCCTTCAGAGCTACCATGAGTCCTTTGGGCACAGATTCAGAAAGTTGTTAGAAACATTCCTCAAAGATTTTAGTTTCATATTAACACGATAGCATCGCACAGTTGCGGGTTTGTTGTCTGCACGTCAGTGAGTTGGGAAATCGAGACTCAGGCCGGGCAACATTTTCCCTTCTGCTCACTGGATATTTGCTCTTTTTCTCGTCATTCTGTATAAACTGTGTGAGATTGTTGTAGATCAGCACCAGTTCAAAATCACTTAAATCCCCTTTCTTGCCCATTCTGATGCTCAGTTTAAACTTTAGCCGTTTGTCTTCCCCATGACTGCATGGCTAAAGTGGCTTTCATGCAATTGGCTAATGGGGTATTTTTGTTAATGAACAGTTGATTAGCAGTTGGATAAAGTGGTCAGTAGGTGTACATCTACATCAAGATGTGTAATATGTTCAGTGTGTTTAATAGTATTTTTGTTTGAACATTAGGTAATTTGTTGCTTTGTGTGATTGTAAGCTGCTAAATCATTCATCAGTGCAATATTTTTTCTTTTGTCTCAGGCTTAAGTTTTATGGTATTTATTTATGCTGTCATTCTAAATACATTTTTTGAGAACTATTATTGCAAACTTTTTTCATTTATTGTTATACATGAGTCATGAATCAGCCTTGTTACAAATGTTAAAATTAATATTCATAATTGGCTTTCTCATGGCAGGAATGGGCAGCAAACAATGAGACAAGAGGGCAAATTGAAGATACTGTGTTGTATGGATATTACAGTAAGTATATTTTTTTCATAGTTTATGTGGGTAATAAACTCAGACAATGAAAATTGTTGACATTTATGTCATTATGTGAAAATAAAATATAGTAAACACTTAAATTATAAAAGGATTATTAACTGCACAGCGGTTAAGTTTGCGTTGTTTTCAATGTTTGCTTTTGAGTTATTTACTTTTTTTACATGATTATAAGTGTGTTACGTCATTATTTTGATCTTATCTCTGCTTTGATTTGAATGAGGTGCCAGTTCAATTTTGATAACACCTGGGGCCTGTCTCATCTATGCAGCAGTCCTAGAGGGTTAGCAGTCTAACTCTGGAAATATAGGCTCTTTGTTTCCCACACTGGTGACTCATTTTCACACAGGGCATCTCTCTGTAGTAACTTCGACTGCAGAGCTTACCTGCTCTGAAGCTGCTTTAGTCAGGCTGTGACTTGAGGATATATTTAAAGCCCAAACAATAGCTAACTGTTTCTAAAGCATCATCTGGCCTTTTTAAAGACCAGCTTTTCATCACAAATTCGGTTGAATTCAAATTTGAGTTTTTGTCACAGGGTTATGTTGAAGAACGAAAACAGTTTTACATGATTATTCTGTAAATCAGATCTATCAAATATTTATTGTGTTTCTGGGCAATATGCCAGTTTTGGTCATTAAAGAAAGTCGTATCTGTTAAATAGCACTCCACTTAGGTTTGTCCTTTGTAGCAATAAACAAATTGAATTTACTGTTACAAATAAAGTGCCTTTCCAATCATTTGGTTCCACAACCCTGGGATTTTTAACAACGTAAGAGTTGAAAATTAGGTAATTTATTTCGTAAATTTACATACTTGTGTAATGTCATAGTATTTACTTTAATAGCATATGTTTGTAATACTTTAATGTGCCTTATTTTGTGTGTTGTAGAGAATGTGTTTTTTTGTTTCACTGGGACCAAGTTCATAATGTATCAAATATGCTGCTTGCTGAGTTGGTCATACAGGTTTCTGCCTTTTGGTTACCAACTCTTCATGTAAAATGGCAGGAATTGACAAGTTGTTAAACAGGTTTACAAAACCGGTCAGTCTGTGATGAAGTCACATGACCATATGGACCATTTCAATGATAAGGATGTGATGCATACATATACTTTTACTACAGTTTTCAAAAGCAATTGATTTTCCAATTGCTGCTTGACAGTATTTCAGCTAAACAACACCTGATGTGTGATTTTTTTTTTTTTTTTTGTTGCATAATGAGTTGTATATTTTCAGAGGCATTTTAGCACCAGGACTTGATGTTTTAATAGCAGCAGGATGTAGTTTTAGGTTTCTAGCTAGCTGGGAGCCTTCTAGCTAGAAGGCTTTCCTTGATAAAGACATTATCTGGTGATATATGTTCCTCCAAAACTTGATCATTTAGCATTAATGATGCCTTCACAGTTCTGCAAGTGACCCATTCCATGTGTCCTTTGCTGTCTTTTGAAATGTGTCTGAATAACTAGCTGGATTCGTGTCTCTCATCTCTGGCAGAGAAGACTAAGTGTCCATGATTTAAAAAAAAAGAAAAAAAAAGCTTAAAGCTTTAGTCATCCAACAGTTGGACTGTGTTCTACTTTGCTGCAGTTCATCTTAAATGAGATAAAGTTCAGAGGGTCAGAAGCTCTCTCTTAGATGCATAATGACTTTACAGTAGTACTCCACATTTGTAGTGTGACAGTGGGGGATAAAGTCACAGTGCACATCTGTGTGAATGTAGCCAAGCATCCTTCTCACTTGATGGCTTGGTCACTGGACACTTGTCCATGGAAGAGTACTGTCCTCTCGGACAGAGACCAAATCTAATCTACACTGATAATTCTTAGAATGAAGGCTGACTAAGTTTGATACAGAAGTTGATGTCTGATTTTAAGTTTGAGGTACATGAAAGTGATGAGAACCTCCAGGAATTGACTCAAACGTGGCAGGAGTGCTCTAAGTGGTGCACAATGAAAAAACTTTGAAGGGGATAGCAACCGGATTTAAATTATTTTTAGTTTATTGCTTTTTATGAGCGGAGATGTAAATTTTTTTGATTTCTTAGCTATGGCTTTTTTCATGGCAGAGATTTAAATTGCAGTTATGAATGCAGCGAAACTCTACTTTCTGGTATTAATTTCAAAAGTGGATTTTTAATGCAGTTCCACCTGAGGGCCTCACAGATATTTAATATTACTTTTGAAGAGAAGGCACAAATGAGAGCCTGTTTGTTTTTAAAAAAATAAAATAATTATAATAATAATTATTATATTTTGGGGGATTTTTTCTTGCATTCTGTGTATTAATACAAAACCTACAAAATCTGCAGATAGCTTGATGGCTGATTATTCAACAGTACTTCTTTCCAGGATGGTTGTTGTTCACCAAGATTTATTTGATTTGCTTGTTGTAGTTGTCACACTTAGCTTGTATTTATTGACACTTTGTTTTTGGCTTTGTTTGACACTGGGTTGCATCATTAGGAGGTTTTTTGAGCATCTTGGACTAATCCTGTTTGATTCCTTTGCTATGAGAAAGGGCAGGTCTAGTCTCCAAGGATGACTCTGCAATTCCAGTTGCTACGACCCGTCTAGGGCCAGGCAATAACATGAGTGAGGCACTCTCTTCCCCCTCAAGACCCAAGCAGCGACAGGAAACAAATACGTTCTTTATAATGTGATTTATTTACCAAGTGGTAAAGAAGGACAACAAATGGTAAATGGTAAATGGCCTGTATTTGTATAGCGTTTTACTAGTCCCTATGGACCCCAAAGCGCTTTACACATTCAGTCATTCACCCATTCACACACTGGTGATGGCATCTACATTGTAGCCACAGCTACCCTGGGGCGCACTGACAGAGGCGAGGCTGCCGGACACTGGTGTGACCACTACCAGTAGGCAACGGGTGAAGTGTCTTGCCCAAGGACACAGCGACCGAGACTGTCCAAGCCGGGGCTCGAACCGGCAACCTTCCGATTACAAGATGAAAGCGGAAGCATCAACGCTTTAGGGTGAGCCAAGGCCAAAATAACAAAAACAAATCTACACAAATCTCGCACTCCTGACCTTACCAAAACAAAGTCAAAAATAAAGACAGTCTGACCTCCTTAACTAATTCAAAACAGGAGAAAACTGGTGATCAACAGCAGCTCACCCCTAACCACTCCACTTCCACGACTTCCAAAACAGCACTGCAGCCAGCGGCTGCCACAGGTATACTGCTGGGTCATGAGGACAGATGCGAGAACCTCTCCCGCCGCGGCACTCCGGCCTCCTTTGAATGGGTGGGTCCTCCAGCTGGAACCAGTCACGTCGGGCTGTATATCCACGCACCAATCGGAGCAGGGCCCTGGCACAGCTGAATTAACATAAACAGATACATTAACTGCACAAAACAAACACATGAAATGCAAGTTCGTAACACAGTATTTGTATGTGGTTGTAAATCATGGACAACATCCAGACTTTTTGACTGATAAATTACAAGCTTAAAACTGTTGGTGCCTCAGAAATGTCTTCATGGTCGTTATATTAAAGGATAACACAAGTTGTCCTTGTTGATAGCAAATTCAGTCATGCCAAAGTCTCTAGATCGTGTGTTTTCTAACAGATGCTAGCTTAAAGTGGCTGTCAGCAACACTGTTGTATACCGTCTGTTAAAAAATGCCAAATGCAAGGACGACAAGCTGTCTCCATGCCCAGGCAGTCCCATCAAAGAAACCACTTCCTCTGGCATAATGACACCCTCCCTCCAAAATCCAAAAAAGGCACAGACCACAGCACTGCCCCTCAGCATTCAGGCCATAATATACTGTGCTCTAAACATAAACTTATGATTTCATACATAAGGATGACTTTTTTCTTTTGCTATCTATAGTTTGGATTAGACATCCCCCTAAATGAAACCTTGCTTTATAGAGATTTAGAAATATGAATAATTCATTAGGCTTAGTCTTCAATGCAGGGCTGTGTCTTGTCAGTAATTTAATTCATTTAATGGCCAAACTGCCTGCAAACCATGTTCATGGTACAGTAGTTACACTCAAGATGTGTTTCCCAAATTAAAGCAAAAGCACATATAGTTGGCTTAATAATTGGTTTAGTACATCTGGTTGGAGCCTTTGAGAGGAAATCTTAAGTCACAATTTCTGTAATTGCTTTGAGTGGCAGCTAAAATTGCTGGGTTTTATGTAGCACTTCATATTGTGATGCTCATTCCACACAGTTTTATAGGTTACTACATGTTTTATATTGTGTGTTAAGTAGGCATTATATGCTTTTATGTCATTCAAAGAGCAAAAGAGAGGCTTTTTTATGTGCATAATGTTATTCAGCTGAAAAGCCATAGACGTTAAAGTCAGAAGAGGGGTAGGGAAGAAGCTTGAAGGAATTTGCTGTTTGCTTCAAGCATGTGCACATGTGGTCAGAGCTGTGTAAGTATATGCTGTGCTTGTAACCTTTGGCTGCTGATATGGAAGGATGTATACTTGTAAAACTGCCTGGAATACAAAAGTCCCAGCCTTGGAGTTTAGATTGATAATGGGTTCTGTTCGTTTGGAGCAACGTTTTGTTCAATCAAAGCACATTTTGAATATTGGAATTGAATTATGAGCTCAGCGGTGCAGAATATTAACCTGTCACACTGACATGTTCCTCAGTTGATTGTACTTGTTGTTCTGCTGCTTTCTGCTGTACCAAACATAAGATGACTGTTGGTCATATGATGTGAGATTTTTACAGATTAGCTCTCCAGTCAGCTCTACCTTTCTACCTATTCATGATGCATCATTATGTGATAAAATGTCTACTGTGACTAGGTGCTTGTGAAGATGACGGCATGAGAGGACTGTGCTGCATCTTAGCAAAGTCATACTTTGCTGAAGGCTGCAGCATGAGACTGAAAGTGAAAATACGCTGAATCTAATTTTAGCTACATAGTGCATTTTGTTATCGGTGTTTATGTAGAACTAGACAGATTTGGCTTTTATTTATTTATTTATTTATAACGGCCATCACTTTATTATTTGCCAGTAGGTGGAGACCTAGCTCCATGTTTATTGTGTGGACAGCTTCCTTTCAAGTGTAACCTTTAAAGATGAATTTTCCTTAAGGCAACATTTGATAGCACTGTCCATTTGTCTCTTCACAAATAGTATAATTACAGGGTTGACAGAGATTTCTATTTGTATTGGTGATGCATGTTTTTCTCTGAAGTAGACTGTTTTATATTCATTGGTGGTCACAGTTAATAAGTATGTGCATGTCCAGTGATTTGAAGAACTCCCCGTGTTTTATTTATTTGATCTTTAAAATAATTTGATGGCTTTACATAGCTGTCATTTGGTTCATTTCTGCTGTTTTATTATTATTTTTTTTAAAGTGCATTTTCTATGGACATGCTTCTCTGCAGCCACATTTTACTTTATAATCAGCCTTAAGAGTTTTACAAACATAGGGTAGTCATAGAATTGCAATTATAGGGTTGGAAAATTCTGTTGTAGCCTTTTCTTTCTTTCTTTCTTTCTTTCTTTCTTTCTTTCTTTCTTTCTTTCTTTCTTTCTTTCTTTCTTTTTGATAAACCTTTTCACATGAATGTTTTCTCTTTTTTTTTGTTTTTTAGGAATCAACATAATTGTACAGAATCAGTGGGAGCATTTGCCATTGTGGCATTTACAGGTTACTTCAAACCATTTTTAAAATTTATCTGTGTGTTCATGTTAAGCTTTTGCTCAAGCAAATGTTTCATTTTATATTCGATTTCAGAGTAAATGCGCGAGTATAGAGTATTGCACAGGGGGCACTTTGAGCAAAAACCTGAACAGCAGTGATGAAAAGGTAACAGCTATATCAGAATATATCTGTAATGCCAGAATCAAGATTGAACCATTACTTATTAAACTCTGCAGTTGCTCACAAAGTCTACACGGTGTACTATTACATTCAGTGTACCTTTTAAGTTGACAAAGGGGAAGAACGTCTGCAACGGAAACAACCACTTCCTTTTAGAGCCCAAATACCTTTTTGTGATCTTTGATGAACCCTAAGTTTGAAAGCTTAGCCTTTCAATCTCCTTCCTCTGTCCATTTATACATTTCCTTGGACTGCTCAGTACTTCAAAGCAGTGGTGCATAAGACCCTTAAGCAACAGGGCAAAATACCCCTGGGCCCTTTAAATAAATCATTGGCTTTCTCCCTGCCTTTTTTTTTTTTATGCCATTTGTGGAAGAGAAACTAGCGAGGAAGGAGTCCTCTTGCAAATACACTAACAATAAGTTTCTTTTTTTTCTGTGATTTTTTTTTTTTTTGGTCCACCCACATGTGCAGAGTGAATTTTATTGTAAAGTGGTAGCCTAATGCTTTTTTTAAGAGCATTTCTGAAAACACTGACAAATTGTAGTTTTATTTTGGCAGTTTTATGTGATACAGAGGGGCCTTTGACAATTGAAACATAGTCACACAAGGACAAGAAACAACCCAGGTAGCAGCTTTTCTGCTCCCTTTTTCCCAGTTCAAAATACTGACACAGATTTTAAGTGAACACTTAGCCTCACCTTGTATCGTATACAATAGAAGAGGTAAAAGGGGTCATCAGCTAATTCGAGCGCTAGTGGTATGAACCCCCGGCTTCTTCAATCCACACGCCAAAGTGTCCTTACGCAAGGTACTGATGGTGCTGATCTGAAGTACCTTGAGGACAGAGCTGATGAAAATTTAGTGTGAATGCAGCCAGTCCCTTTTTTCGTATGCATTCAGTTTCACATTACCCTCTTTCCTCAAAGTGTGTGTGTAATGAGGTCTGCTGCCAGCTGGAAAAAGCTGGGGTTTCTGTGAAAATATGAGAGGCCTATGCAAATCCTACATATTCAACATAAAGAACTGAAACCTGTAGAATAACTTGGAGGTTTCCAGAGTGTCTGTCTTAAGTTGCTGCTTGTTGCTTTAGTGGACTTTAAATATTGCTAAATGGTACTTATATAGCACTTGAAATGATCAGTTGTTAAACTTTAGGGTTCAGTATCTTGCCCAAGGACACTTTGACAGGCAGACTAGAGGAGCCATGGGTGGTACCTGTGACTCTCCAACAACCGTCTGTATCTCTTGAGCCAGTCACCAAATATTGAAATCTGGTTGCCAGAGGCTAAGTCCGCATGTATAACAGCAGTAGACTGCTGCATGTGAAAGTCCCAGACACATGCCAGTCACAGCAAACTTGTTACTGATATACCTTTAAGAAATATGAGTCAGCGCAATTCTCCTGATATTCATGTAGCTCGTGTGCAAATTCTGTTTTGTTTTAAATAAATATCTGAAATCCTCTGTGTCTTCAGTGTTGATAGTTTCAGTGTTGACATGCAAGTAAGGAAGGTTTTCTATGAGATATCACCCATGGTATTGAATTTTCACATGATCAGTAATACATGTTGTATTTTTACAACATGTATTACTGTATTACATCAAGGAACAAGAGGTGCTAATGCTCAGTGGATAGCCACTGTCATGTGAGGACGTGGTTATCATTAAGCCTCACAGAACAAATTTATAAGTACTGTTGTTTTTGATCACTGAGTAAACGGGAGTGTATACTGGAACCACTGACTGTTGGCACTCCTGTAGCTCTTACTTTGACATGTACCACCCACCAAAACATTGTTTTGGGAAAAACCCATACCCGATGATAGTCATCTCTCTTAGCAAGGCAGTGAACTCCACTGCTCCTCAAAAACTGCTCAAAAACAACTCAAGGAATGTGACAAAGGTCTCTTGGTGCTGACTCCCCATACCTCATTCTGGTGGATATCTGTGGGATGCCTCAGAAAAGCTGATCCAGGGAAAGCGCAGCCCTGCTACCCACAGAACATGACGGATCCACTGCCAGCACAAGAATTGTGTAAAGGTTTAAGGACATTTATACATGCTCCCTTTCACAGGGATAAATATGCAAAACTTTCCCTGGTCAGGTCTTCTTCCCAAGATCTGCATGAAGAGTAATGGATGATTCATTGCAATGCAGTATGACCTATTCCTTCATTGTGTTAATATTCATGGTGTTATGATTAATTTTGCTCACTGCTTTAACCTGCAAGCATATGCCAGTGGCTGCATACTGTGCATGGCTTGCATTTATGGGCTCCTGGCATCATTCTGAACTCCGTTTGTTTAGCTGTAAATGAGTGTAAATGGATACCTTAGTGGAGCAATGAGCATGTGTTTATTGAAAGTAATGCCCTGTCAGAATCACAGCTGGGAAAAACCAAACCTCTGTAACAATGGCATTCATTTGTCTGCAGCACAGAGAGCCTTTTGTGGAATATTGTTCATTTCACAAAGGGACATGTTTGCACTCGCTTAGGGTCATACCTTCTTGACTGATATGGAACAGTAGTTTTCCACATGCCCATTGGAGTTGAAGTGTACTGCTGATTTTATGGATTAAGTGCTTGTTAGGAGTTTTCAATTTTAGTTTTACTCAGCTTCTATTAGTTTACATCCAACAGTCACATTTACAGTTGTGTAGTTTCTCATTCTGAGGTCCGGGGTATTGCTTAGGGCATTTATTTAGTCTTTCATATACCTGAACCTCAAATCCATTAAAGGTTTCAAATGTTACCTTTTGTTATTATTTTTGTTTTATTTTGAGAACTTTAAATTCAAGTTTAACTCATAAAAATCACGCACAGTATTAAAGGGGCTGTTTTCACGGGAAAGTACAGTGGATACGGTCTTGGTAAGCTGTTTATTCTAGCACATTTCTTTTTTGTTGCACCTTGTGCTAATGATTCACATTATCACCTCAAGGTGTTTCTGGGAAACGGTAACCATGCTGCTGAGCACACTGTTGTGACATGCTTTTCTATGAGTTATTTTGAGGTTATCTGGTCTGTCTGCATCGACATCCATTTGCTGCAGGAAAAAAAAAGCTGCCAGCTTGGAATAGCATCTCTCTGTTTAAGTGTTTTTTGCCGCACCCTCCCCTTTATGAATTCCTAATGCATTTGAGTGTTGGTCTTTTCTCTCAGAAAAGTTATATAGGAAGAAACAAACAAAAAGGCTTGGATCAGAGAATATCAAGGCCCTTTCTCTAAGGACAGGACACCTCATGTAGAAGGTCACAAGCTCTATTGAATAAAGCAATTTTTCTCAAGCTGATGGGTTTCTCTTATATTAGTGTTGTCAACATTCAAGAGGAAATTGTTATTATCTGCTTTGTAAAAGGTACTCAGTCTAATAGTCACAGCAACAACCAAGGGAGAACATATTCCTCCTTTAATTGAATCAATTGTTTAGTGTTCTGGATCATATTCTGAGCAGAAAGAGCACCATTCATAGATTACTGGGTTTAACACGCTCAAAGTGTGTAAACAACAGTTCCTTACATGTTCAGGCTGTTTAAAGAATACTAATGATACAGGTTTACTAGCTGACAGTTGTTATTGACCCCATTTACACATAAACATATGATTTGTATGAGAAAACATTGTATGGATACTGATTAGTGATATCAGTTCTATTTCTTTTTTCAATTTACATCTTGTATTAAAATCAGTTCTCATTATCTTGATTGTGCTTGCATCGAATCCAGTCTCCATATGCAAATCAATAAAATGTGGATGACTGACTTGTCAACAAACATGGTGCATACTAGCAAATTCTTTCTTCCATTGCAGATGAGATGCTGAGATCTGATGTTTTTCCGCTCACACTATGATCTGCTTTTATCTTGCATAACCGTTTGTTTTTCTTGCAGATGAACTGTCTGCATACAGTTTATTTTTAACAACCATAGTTAAGACAGTGTTTAAATAGTGCTTGCTGGTTAACACAGCTTAAGAGGTGTGAGCCTGTTCCACACTACAAGTTACTGGAAAGAAAAGGAAAAAGAGACTAGAAACATTGTTTGTTAAATTTTGACCCCGTGGCCAAATATTTTATAAAGATAAGCAGTTACAAATACCTTGAGCATTAAAAGCACTACTTTAACGAGACCTAAAAAGTGAAAGCCATATTTTTTTTTCAGTATGCTAATTTATTTTCATTGTGATGTGGCCTCATTATTTTTATATGAAATATTGTTATTATTTATGCATTTATTTTGCTTGACCTAGTCTTTATATAGTTAGTTTATATATATCTGAACATAAATTTCATTTCTCTTTAAGCCAGTTTGAATATCAAAGGTTAGTTCTGGAGTTTGTCCATCACCACATTTGCTTATGTGATCTCTTTCACTCCCTCTTTCTGTCTTTCCACTTTTCTCAATGAGGCTTATTTATTTGTTTATTTGTTTTGGTTATTTCTTCATAGCAGTTGTGATATACATGTTAATTTTTCATTAGCAATAACTTGCAGGTTCCACCTTTCTCAGCCCCCTGTTGCAGCAGTAGAGACTTAACTGCTGGTGGCACCAGATTATAGTGTGCACCTAGTACATTATGTCCATACCAGTTTAATAGAAAGAAAAGTTCCTGTATTTTTGGGAGTATTAGAAATAAAACTTTTGGGGTTTCTATATAATTTGTTATATTGTGGTACCTTAATATCCTGAATAGGGTTAAAAAAGTAATGCACATGTCCTTAGGGTCAAAATATATTTTCATATGTGTACTTCACATGACCTTTAACATGTTAATGGAAGGTCAGCACAATACGTTTTCTTTTTAATGCACTGTACTGCTGTGTCATGATAGAGCAGGTTTGACAGTCTGTGATGTTCACTTTTGTCAGTGTAAATCTCAAAATTTGTGATTGTTAATTCTTGAATTCATTTCTCCTTTTTCCAAACAGCTCTTTACTCCATCATACTAATCTGTGTCTTCCTGTGGATCCCCTTTGTTTACTTCTACTATGAAGAAAGGGATGACAACAATGTGAACAGATGCTCAGTAAGTGACTTTCTTTTGCTACACACATCTCTGTAAACTGCTGAGATGTGGTGCATATCCTAAAACGATTTCATTTGAATATTGTAGCCAGTTCAAGGCGACTTGCACCACTTCATCTTTTATTTTTATTTCATTGAAAGTCACACAAACCTTCCCAAAGCACCCATGTTAAAGTGGATTTTTATCAACAAAATAGGTTGTTTCTTAAGTAGTTTTTCCTTTAATATTATTTCTAATAATTGGATCATTTATGATTCTCTGCTAATAACTTTTACATTGCTATGCTGCTTGTGACTAAAATTTACAAGCTTTAAAATCATTTGCAAGTAATTGCAGATACAGTGTTGATTGTTTGACTACTTGTGGTGCTGTAGAGGAATGTTTTCTAATCTGTCACAAGACTCACACAGCATGATCACAGAAGGAACAAGGTGCACATATTTGCTGAATGTAAAAGGTTGTAATGGTTGTTGAGAGTTAGACTATGTACTTTGTACATTAAAAAAATAAAGACATCAAATGTTCTGTTAGGTAGCAAATACAATCAACATGCTTTTAAGGCACTGGCAATGCAGGCGCAAACTTAAGTGAGCTCTCTGTAACCTGGTTTTAAACCATCCATGTCCAATCAAGCACCATGGCTTGCTTTTTTATTGAACTCAAGTTTATATGTAACTTAAGCTTAACACACTGTGTGCAAACTTGCATGGACTACAACAGTAAGACATTGTACTACTTTATGTACTGTATGCCACAGAAAACAAGTGTTATTTATTACGTTTTGCTTTGCGCCATTTATGTAATTTACTGATGGCTAAAATCAACATTGGCTGGTCAAGTAATTTAGGAGGCTAGCCAACTCGCATTTCCAAATGTATCCATAAGTTACAGACACGAGTTAGGTGGTAATTGTAGCTAAATTGAGTTGCTAACTTCATTTTTGTTAACAGGCAATAACTAATACTAGCCAGAAAAAAGACAGGTTAGATTTGATTAAAAAAAATCAATTACTCCATGATAGTTACTCCAAATATCTGACTGGTGTTAACCGTAGTTTTCCTCTGAAAGAAAGGACCGGTCATGATTTTTTTTTTTTTTTTGGAGATAAAACAGGCTTTCTTCTGCTTAATGTTTGCTACCATTAGCTCACCTACTCTCAGTTTTAGGTAACATTTCAGTCTGCAAGGCATTGCCACTTAAAAAATCATAACACATGAAGAAAAGTTACCCAACAGATGTTTCACGGATTTTATCCAACACGTGTTTCATTGTGGTAATGAAAATAGTCACCCCAATTTACTGAACCACTGCATTAATTCAGAGAGACTTTAGAAGATGCTTTAGTGAGGGATTTTAACATTTAGTCATTTCACGAGCACCAAACAGCAGCTATCTCATAGTGCTGTTTCTCCCATGCATGTGTCAATTTTGAGCTGACAGAGGCACTTTCTCTCACAGATTGGAAGGTCCTTTGTATTGTTACTTTAAAAGCCTTGAATAGCACCAGGAGTGACAGTTTATCTCTGCCAGGTCAAACAGGATCTACACTGGCTCTGTATAGTTCTCACTCTCTATAGTCCTTAACTGAATGGAATATGACCCCTTCCCTCACTCACAATGAATAATAATAGTTCATTTCATGACTATGATTGACCAGTTAAATTTATTTTTTTCATTACAGCAAGTGAAAAATGCTCTGAAGTACACAATTGGATTCGTCATTGTCTGCGTGGCGCTTCTTTTAATTGGGTGAGTTGGAGACATGGTTGGCTTCTTCTGCTTTAGTACACGGCAGGTACTCTGGTGTGGATACATCATTGTGTTGAGTTAATGAGAAGACGATCCCTTCAAACAGCTACAGGGCCATTTGTCTGGCCATGATAAGCCTTTCAGGAGACAAAGCTATGTACCTTTCTCTAAATAAGTGTTTTGTTTTTGTGTATGAGTGCTAACTAGATTCTTTGAATGCAGAGTGCATTTAAATAGATCTTTGTTAGAAATTCAGCATTTAGACATTTTCAGCCATGCTCTGTTTATGTGCAGATTTAAAACTGGTTGTGTTTAGGAACACCAACACAACATAATAGATTTCCTTTGCAACCGTGACAGCAACACACCTGAAGTTCAACCTACACAATTAAATGCGCTCTCTCAACCATTAAATGGTGCACTGAGAAAAGGCTTACCTGGCTGGGAGAAAAAAAGGACACATGACTATACTTTGTTACAGCTGAAAGTTTGGATGTCAGGATGTTTTTAAAGACGGAAGCAATTTCCCTCTCCTTTGCCCAATAAACTGGAACTATTGGTGCTTTGTTCTAGCAATTGTTGCTTAGGTGCTTTGATTTTCAGCAACATGATAGCTTTAATCTCAGACTGCTTTTCTGATACCAACAGACATAATGGCCCTGTTTGGGCAGTGTTCACTCAGTAGGTCTTTGCTTCATGTTACAGGCTTTTGTTGTCTTTAAACCTGGCAAGGTGACTGACTCCTTAAATAGCCTCTGATTGTTCGCTGCAGGATTTCTACTTATTTATCTATGTCAGTTTTTTTAAACTTATTTTTTGTAGTAATGTAAATAATATTAAGGGTTTTTTTTCTCTCTCTCTTTTTTTTTTTAAATTTGAAATCGGAGGAACTGAAGTCAAGCTTTGTCAGAGTTATAGAGAAGCTAGGTTTTTATAACTAAGACACTATGTCAAACTTATTTTTTGGAACTACATAGAAAATGTGCTCTAAAAATTTCAAAACACGTTTTAAGTGGCAACGAGAGACTGTTACAGTGGTGATCAAAGATGATGGCTTCTGAATTCTGCAACAACTAAAGCAAGGTTACTTCTCCAAAAAGAGTGAACCACAACACACAAAAGTTTGGAAATTAATGTCGATAAATAAAGCAAGACCAACTCTGCCAAACATTTCTCATCTGATGGATATAAGAATGAAGTTTTAAAAACCTTTATGTAGACACAGTTATGAAGAGTTGAGTAAGCTAACGAGAGCTTTTTATTTTCTTTTTCTAAAAACAGAAGTGAGACGTATGATGGCCAAAGGAATTCACATTAAAAAGATAAAGTGCAAGTATGAATCCTAGAGGAAATACATATAACATCAGAAAATATCTTTGGGTCTGGATACTTTAGACTTAGTTTGGGATTTTTTGTTTAGATTGGTCTTGATTTTGCTAAAATAATTTTAAAGTGGAAACAATAGTCCAACTCAAGCCTAAGGTGGATGTTACTGTGGTAACAATTGGTGACATTTGCTTAAACTCTTTCTGCCTTTGTTGCCTGCGGGGGGTAACCATTGTTTCTTTTTTCTGAATTGAGTAGTTTCTGTTCTATTTCAGGTTTTTATTTGCTGTGTTGTCCCTTTACCTAAAAAAAATACAAGTGATCTCTGCCAATCACCCGG
Source organism: Haplochromis burtoni (assembly GCF_018398535.1). Classification (NCBI taxonomy): domain Eukaryota; kingdom Metazoa; phylum Chordata; class Actinopteri; order Cichliformes; family Cichlidae; genus Haplochromis; species Haplochromis burtoni. The sequence goes on from NW_024582373.1 coordinate 3,573,978, forward strand.
TTGGGAAACGTAGGTCTCTTTATTACTCAAAATGTACATTAAAAAAAGACTATCAGAGAGAGCAGAGTGGCGCCTGGTTTTTCTCAAAATGACAAAATTGAGAAGGTTTTATGAAAAATTGTAAATAGCTTCATTTTGAATAATCAGGTGTTAATCATTTGAGCTATATGCTGACTTGTAAGAATTCTTTTGTAGTAACAGTAGTTTCAGTGATTATTATCCATTGCCATAATAAATTCCTTCTCAGCTATGTTATCCAAGTCAGTTTCATAGTCACATGTGTAAACATAGACCATAATTACTGGCTCGCGCCAATGTATGTCTGTATCTGGCTGAGTAGCTGCGTGGGTCATAATTTAAGGACACTTAGAAACTGCTGACCTGACTGAACCTGTAGCTCAGCAGTTTACTGTGAAAGTAAGGAGAATACAGTAGGCCAGTCGCATACAGTTTAACAGTTGTGGTTTATGCCGAGGTAAGCAAATAGATGTTTTTCCAGAAACTATTAATGCGTAAGTTTAATCATTTTTATGTGTTGTTTTTCTACTGTTTTTAATTAAATACAAGGTTTACTTTATTTTTAAATGATTTGATTAATATCTCAACTTTTTGGAAACTTCATTTTTTGGAAACCTTATTATTATTCATGTACTTTCCTTCATTGAAAAGAGCAGTTTAATGTGCTGTTAATATGAATTTCTGTGAATCTTTGTCTCTGTGATGAGGACAAAGATAGCCTAGAAAGAACCACCATAATTTTATCTGTCTTAAAAGTTATTATTTTTTATTCTTACAGAGCGTTTGTTCCACTCGCCGCCCCACCCGGTCAGAATTCTACTCAGTGGGAGAAAGTACAATACCTTTTTGAGGAACTTGGGAGTAGTCGTAAGTACCCATTCTTTAGAAAAACGCCTACACTTATGTCCAATTTATGTCTTGTTTTATAGCAGTTATTCCCATGACTTATCATATTTTTTCTCTTTATCACTTGAAAGTGAAACTACTTCATTCAATCCACCTCATCTTGTAGGATTTCCTTATTTCTACTGTCATCCTATTATCAAGTTATTATAATGTCAGTTTTACATATAGCCTGATCACTGATCACAGTACTGTCCAGTACAGCTTTTCTGTCTATGTAACACAGGGTTTTGGACTACCATTATAACCATGACTAAACACTTCAATACAATGCATAACCCTCTCCACTTTGGAGAGGGAGGATATGAGCAGGTAGTCATGTCTTGGATGGCTAGAAAATTATGTGGTGGTTTTGAAAGTCTCAAATTAGTTTTTAAACTAACAGACTAGAAATGTGGTTAATTTAAAGTGCACCATTGAAAGTTAAGTGGAACTAGAACATGTCAAAGATGAGATGTCAAAAACGGACTGAAATTGTTAATATGCACTCTCCACATTTAGCTCACTGGAACCATCAGAAAAAAAACCCCTCACCAATGTAATGTAAAATTGTAACAACTTGTACCACAACCCCTCTAGAACTGCCAGGCTCTGTCAAGCAACAACAGCAATAGTGGTACAGAATCCACTAATGAACAAGAACAAACACAACGATATCTAAATACTTTATTTATTGTAGGAGAACAAAATTATGGAAAAGTTGTGGAGCCGGTTGAACCGACCATTGCCTACATTTTAAAAGTTAATTCACAGTTGCCCACAAAAGATAAGAAGCACATTTTAATAAATGAATTGTTGTAAAAGTAGAACAATGACTGTTTATCATCTCATTAACATCACATCCCTGCTGCTCTGCACAGTCAGCAAACCGTCCGGGACTCTGTTCTGCTCCACCCTGGCTCAATATCCCATCTGCAACTTATTTAGCACTACAATGATTATTCTTCTTTTATCTAACTATAGTGACCTATATAGTTATTGGTTAATAAATGTGTTGCTTGGCAGCCAGACTGGTTGAGTGTACAGCATTTGCGTTAATGTCTTTTAGGTAAAAATGATGTCCTCAGTGGCTATAGCTATAAATGGTTGTCATTTTTCTTTTTATTCCACACAACTGAAAATTCACCATAAGATGAATAAACCCATTTTAGGAAAAAGTCAAGAAATATGAGTTAAGTTACAAAACGACCCCCTTAGCTCTCCTAGTGTAAATATATATTTTAGCTTTCATTTGTGATTTACAGACAGGCTGTCTAGTAATCACTCTTAAATCCGTCTTTGTATTTGTCATAGAAAGTGCCAAAATCGACAGCAGAAGTCAAGCTTTGAAAACAGATTGCAATACTGCCCTAAGTACTCAATAACGTTATGTAGCAAGCTTTTCTAGTCACTCTCTACCTGAACAGTCATATAAAATGTGATGATAAATGATTTTATAAAGAAAATAGCTTGTGTTGATGCCTAACAACACTGTAAAAACTCCCTATTTGGGCATTTTCACTTGTTGAATGGAACAAAGGCTGAGAATATGCTCATGCTAAACACTGGCAAATGTGGACTCCTAATAGTTCTTTTGGCCTCTTGCCATCTGGGGATCAAGGAGGAAGTTGAACCATCTGCCTCTCTGCATAATAGTGGACCCCTACATGCTCTCTATAACCTTCCTCCTTTGGCACAGGGGGAAATTGCTCTGCTGCTGAGGAAATGTGAGGATGATCCCTTTTGTAATTCCCCATCTCTTCTCTTTCCAGATGGGAGGTTAATTGTGTAAAGAAAAGGCACTTTTACCACATAACCCTCCTGACTGCTTTGCAACAACTGTGCATTAAAGTCACTACCTCTTCAATAGTTCCAGCATTACATTTGTTACAGTGCTCAAGTGATGCCTTAATGTTCTCCAGATCACTAGCTCTCGTGTTGGTATTCAAGACCATACAGTACCGTTGTGTATTTTTGGCCATGTCTCAAGAGGGAGAGTGCAGTGGGCAGTAGTCCAGTTTTAACTACTATGAGTACTCGAACAATATTCCTAACACTTAACTTATCTTGACTTTTTCCTTTCTTCAGCATTAAGAAAAGAAATTATAAACTTAAGTGCTGCCCCTGGAAGTAGATGCTGTAAAGCATCACTTGAAGATCCTTAATTTCACTCAAATCTTTTGGGTTAAGCATTTGTTCATCAAGACAAAAATGTGATGCACTTGTGGTTAACTCTTTTAAAAACTCTTTAAAGGTGTGCTGATGCTGATTTTTTTTCTCCTTTGAATAGATGACTAGTTGCTGGTTGCTTTTAATTACTCAGTCGCTCAACAGAAGTAGGGTGCTAGGGCTAAAGGAGTTCCTTAATAAACACCTTTCTTTATAAGTCTTATGCATGACCATAGGCCTGTAGGGCTATATATATGTGGGGTTGAGATAAGAGCTGCCTCATTCCGTTTCTCTTGGAGTCCAAGCTGTCCAGACGTGGAAGCACCAATGATAAAAGACAACATTCCCTATGTTTAAGCCCCAGAAAATCTGCTCAAGAAACCAAGAATACTGGCAGCAAACATGTATCCTTTGCTTTGTGTGGAGTTCATGAACAGAATGTTCTCTATGCAGAACATGATGCTATTGTCTATTTTACCAAGCTCACCACTAAACAAAGGCAGCAAATTCGGGATGAAACACTCGGGAGTAGAAAACAGTATTCACATGTTAATGTTAAGCCCAGCTGTCAGACTTCAAAGTTTTCCTTTTGCATACAATACAATAGGGAGCAGGTATATAATTTATCTCCATTTTCCACTTCTTTGTCCTGCTGCTTGTTAGATGCCTATAAAGAAAAGTGATAAATGATATAAACAGCACAACATACATGCCCTGAATACGGACTTAAAATTCCCATTCAAATTCCACTGTCAAGGAGAAAGGCAAGCAGAGCCACCTATGACCGTGTTGACAGGTGGGCTGGGCATTATGAGGCTGCTGCTGAGAAAATGCGGGATATCTGCAGAGGGACAAATGTGTAGCTTTTTACTTGGAGCACTATGACAGGTGGGATCCTGACAGGGGAGTGTGGCAATCAGTCTCTTCATCAATCCCTGTCTTCTAACTCTAACTCTGACAGCTGGTGTGATACCTACTGTTGCCCTTGCCTTATGGGTGGTCCTCTTTCTGGCTCAATCAAAGGTGACACACATCAGCTCAACCACACATCAGAATTGAGAGACGCAGCTGTTAAAACATTGGCTATGATCAATGTATTAAATGGCAGTGATGACAAAAATGTTGAATAGGTGTATCTCTGGAAAAAGAAATTCTGTTCATTAAAATAACATACTAAATCCCAAGATTACCTGAATACTAACAAGCATTATCCCCATTCAATGATATAACATTTATTGTTGATCTGTGGGCATGGGGTGCTTACAAAAAAAGAATGAGTAGTACAAGCAGCAGATACTAATATGATTTTTAAGCTTTAGCCCTTCAAGCTCAAATATTGCAGTTCTGTGAAAAGTTATTCTCTTTTTTTTCTCCTTCTTTTTTTTTGCATATTTGTCCCACTTGTATTATTTTTTTTTATTATCAAACAGATTTTAATGTTTGACCAAGATAACTAAAATAAATGTAAAAAAAAAAGTGATTTTATTTATTAAGGGGGAAAAAAAAGCTGTCCAAACCTGCCTGCCCCTTTCTGACAAATATTTTCTTTTCATAAACTAGAAACTGGTTTTGCCACCCAGCAATAACTGCAATCAAGCATTTGCAATAAGTACCAATTAGTTTTTCACATCACTGTGGAGGAATTTTGGCCCACATTTCTTTACAGAATTATGTTAATTCAAGAGTGTTTTCAACCATGACGGCCTGTTTAAGGTCATGCCACTGTGTAGCAATCTGATTTCACTTCAGTCTTTGACTAGGCCACTCAAAAACCTTTTTTTTTTTTTTTTGTTGTATTCAGAGGTGGATTTGCAGGTGTGTTTTGAATCATTGTGTTGATGTATAATCCAAGTGCTTTTGGCACAAACTGATGGCCTGACATTCTCTTTCGGGATTCTCTTGTAGAGAGCCCAATTCATGGTTACGCTCGATGTAACGGGATGCAAACCTTTCTAAAGGTTTAGCTTTCGTCTCATCAGTGCACAGAATATTCTCCCAAAAGTCTTGGGAGATATTTTTAACATGTGTGAGATGACGTTTTCGCTTGGGAACTCTTCCATGGATGTCTTTTTTGTCTTAGTCTCTTTCTTATCTTTGAATCACAAACTCTGACCTTAACTGAAGTAAGTTAAACCTTTAGTTCCTAAGGTGTTGTTCTGGTTTCTTTTGTGACCTCCTGGATGAGTCATTGATGCATTCTTGAAGTAATTTTGTTAGGCCGACCATTCCTGGGAAAATTCACTGAGTTTTCTCAATTTGTGAATAATAGCTCTTTCTGTGATTCACTGGTGTCCCAAAGCCTTCAAGAAGGTTCCCAGACTGCTATATATCACTGACTTTGTTTTTCATGGGTTACTGAGTTTCTTTACATCATTGCAAGATGTGTTGCTTTTCTTTAACTTTCTTTTATAGTTCTTTTGGCCCACTTCACTTAATCAGACAGGTTCTGTTTCAGGTCTAGCAGTAAACAGTCCTGTGTGTTGCTAGTGTAAGTGAGCTCAGCTTTCCACAAATTTAGTTAAAAACAGGGGCGATTACTTTGCATAGCTTTTTTTCCTTTAATAAAATCATCATTTAAACAAAAAACAAGAAATAAGTAAGGGGGAAACATACTTCTTCACAGTACTGTATTTGTTTGTCATTAATTCGCTGTACTTACTACTATCTTTCCACTGTTTGTAATGTATACTTTTAAGTAAAACCATACATTACCTAGAAAAATCTATTTAGAGTTGCACTTTCTATGAAAGGTAAATGGACTTTATTTTCACAGTGGAGAGCCTCGAATCTAGTCCCAATATTAGTTTTCACTGTCTTCCAATCACTGTGGATACTTTAAAGACCTCCCTGTAGACAACTGGAGCAAATGATAACAGCTTGTGGTGTTTAATACATTCAATGCAATAGAATTTGAACAATTTTAACATTTCAACTAACAGCAGGACTCAACGAACAGCTGCCTGAAAAACATTACTAAAAAAAATAAAAAGAGCAGAAATTGTGATCTTGAGTTTGTACATGTTGTGAGTTCATCGATGTGTCCTTCAGAGGTCAATGGCACATCTCTAATTCCTTACCGGATTTTCCTTCTACAGATGGTCTTCCTGCCCTGTCTTTCTCCATCAGCTCCTTGACCTTGATTGGCATGTTGGCAGTGATCACTTACACGGTGAGTTGACAAGTGGTCAGTGTTATTTCATGTGTTCATTGGAGCAACATTCAGTTCATCTGCTTGGTAATTAAGCAGTTATACAATGGGACGACTTCCAAAGCTTACCAGCTCTGCAGCTTAATAGAGTTTGTGGTTTTTAAGACACAACAGAGTGACTTATAAAATGATTTGACGTAGGAAATGGGACTAAATTGTTATCTTTGTTTTGTCAAACATACCAAGTTTGATTTACGCAGTGGTTATAATTTATTTTTCTTTTTAGCTTTTAAAGTCTTTCAAGTGCACTGCAGGTTTTGTGTACAAATGGTTTCTCATAGTATTGGTTGACTTGGTGATGGAGTTGCCTTTTACTATTAGTAATGTCTTGTGATCTTAAAGATAAAGCATTTAGTTGCTGAAATTGTTTAGGCTGCTGTCTTTTATCTAATAACCCGAGACTTTTGATGTATGGATCCTCCTTCCAGCCTTATCAGCCACTTATCTCTCTCTCTCTCGCTCTCTCTCGCTCTCTGTATATTTGGTTATATATTGATTGTGTTTTTTGCTGGGTCAGAAAAAAAGAACTTATGAAACGTTGTCTATTTTTCATAGCTTTCATTGTTTAACTAATCTGTGAATAATACCTGGAGGTTGTGGCTGACATGAGTTAGTGTCTGTTGGGGAAAAAATACAAGAGCGCTATTAGGATCAGCCCAGACATTGAGAATAGCACTGACAACCAACTTCAATCTATCGAGTTTCTGTTGAGCTCAAAGAATCCTATCTGACAGATGAACAACAATTGAATGTGGAACTCTTAATGAATAATACACAACCAAGTCAAATAAGTTGTCGAGGCAGTTGCCCTTTAACACAAAAAAAATCTGTCTCATCTGGGAATTTATCCACTGTTCTCTCACCTTTGTGTAACCGTTCTCCAAAGGGTGGATAATTACAGAGTACATTTTGAGGATGGAACTGTGCTCAGATATGTTCTGGCCCATGCTGCTATGGACCAAATGCCCCGAGGAAATCAAAACACCCGGCGTGTCTTTGTTTTTGATGTTCCTTGTTTTGATAAAGTCAATCAAAGAACTCAGGCTTTTAGGCGACAGCAACAGCAGTCTGTACCTCTTTTATTGTCACAGCCTCAAAGCAGAAACTCTTTTTTTTGTGTGTCTGACTTTGAATAAGGTCCTTTTATCTGCTGTATCTCCTCTCTTCTCTAACTACAAGTGTGAAAACTGTTGTAGGTGGCAACCTACCGGTATTTGCAAAGAACTGTCTAATTTATCATCTTATGCTACTAAGCCCGATTAACTTAATGGAAGCCAAGTGACAGGTTCCATAAGCAGTGGAAATGTTGTCCATGACTCCTTTTGCTAATTTATCACTATCCTTTGTGCAGAACTCGCCATGTACTCTTAATGCACACAGCTCTGTGATGTAAACACTATACAGCTCTGCAACCTGGTGCACTTAAATTTCGTTCACATTGACGTAAGGCTGCACGGCTTTCTTTCTGTGTGCATAGTTCACTTATTAGAAGTAACTTAAACAAAACTCAAGCAATGTTATTTACCTTTCTATAGACAGAAACAGTTAATGGCTGCTAATGACTATTTTATTGTTGGGGTGTTCTGATAATGTATGGTCCTGTCAGTACTGTAAATCAAATAGAGCTCTGCTTTAGAGAGATTATACACTGAGTTTAAATTCAGTAAATTTATTTATTTTTCTAATATATTTTGCAAACATAGTGTTTTGCACTTGATAGCAACTTTAACTATTTTAATCTGTTTTAGAGGGCAATAAATAAGAAAATATTTAATGAAAAGAATTTAAGTACACAAAAAAGAACTTTTTCTTATCCCTAATTACTCTGTAATCTCCCACTCTGCTTCACTCAACCCAATGATATTACAAGGGATCAGCAAAATCTCAAAGCTCATGCATCATGTGAGATCCTTTGGCATCGTTTACTTCCTTTAAAAGCTTAGCTAGCATATTGACTTATGACTGTCATGGCTCTGTCTGCTGTTGAGATGCCATTCTCTTGCTCTTAAAGTGAAAGCCATAAAAATGCTGATACTGAATTAAATTTGGTTAATGTCTGGTAGTGTAATCCCAGACCCTGAAATTGACCTGGGCATAAGGTTCTTCCAGAGATTTGGAGCGATATCTGTTTTTCTATAATTCTGTAACACCTCGAGGCTTTTTAAAATTTGAATTAAATTTTTATATTTTGTATTTCATTTTGAAGTTCAAAGTTTGTGACATTGGATTTTGAATAAAACAAGACGTGTTTTAGTGTGATAAGCACTTACAAACTGAAATTCTAAACAAGGAGAAGTACATGACATGAACAGAAGGACAGTATGTCCCTGAATGAAATTACTATTTTATAAACTTCATGTAATAAGTATATCTATTTAATAGGATGAAATCACAGACGGTATTACTAGCAGACTGTATATAATGCACACAAGTAGTTACAGAGGTTTTGGATTCCTCAGTTTAAAACATCACTGAATCTGAATTTATTTATTTTTTTGGCAAAAGAAAGGTTAGGTTCAATATAATCTTTTTTTTAAATAGCGCAAGTTCAAAAAAAGTCACAAAGTGCTTTTATAAAAATTAATTAATTAATAAACGCTGCAAATTTGTCCAGTAAAATTACACAGTTGGCATGAATGGCTCCATGAACACTAATTTAGTCTGAAAAAAAAAAAGTAAACAAATGAAATATTCACGTGGGTTTTACGTGTCTGGTTTGAAAAGGCCTTAAGAGTGAGCACTTGGCAACTGTAGGAAGGAAGAACTCCCTTTTAACAGGAAAAGACCTCTTGCAGAAGCAGTTTAGGGCTGAGGATGAGACAGTGTAGTGAACCACTGCCTAACATTACAATAATCTAGTTGCTCTCTTCCCTGTTCACTTTAGGGTTCAAGTCTGTTTTTAATCCGGTATTAGTTCTCAGTGCAGAACAATTTGTAGTCTACAAAGACATGGTAACCATAATGTTCTGTCATGTTTGTGAAGATTATTTTGTTCTAACACCCTTTGCTAATTGAATCAAATGACAGAGAATCCTGAATATGTTAGTTTAAATGAGTGGAAATGTCTTTTCACCCACTTCTATCCAGAGAATTTTATGCTTTGTTATTTCTTAACTGATAGCATTGAGAACTTGTGGGGGGCCTCAGATCCATCCAGTGGAAACACAAACAAAGAGGCTTGTGTAGGAGACCTGTGCCCAACTACTTCTCCCTCTTCCCACTCAGCAGTCATGTGACTGAATGATTTCAGCTAGTGACTTCACCCTCAGCCAACACACACTTATTGAGTTGCATACACATTCCCAGCTCCCCTGCTGAGCTATTTCTGGTTATTATTGACCACGGTGGGTTTTAAAATAACTTTAATGAGCATGCATTACGATGAGTGAGCTAAAAATGTACACTCCAGCAGAGGGAAACCTGTTTTGTCTTTCTTTTAGTTTCTTTTCTATTTCTCTCATATAGTTGCACATTTCAGGGGCGGGAAATGTTTCTCTTGGGATCTGGGACAGGTTTTCCTTTTATGAGTGTGTTTGATATTCGGGACATGCTCTGGCCTTAAGAGCTCCATGATTCATTGCAAGAGGCGACATTCGCCCGTAGCAGAGATCCTCAGCAGAGACTAATAATAGTGTAGCCTGACTTAGTATCCCATGCGGCTCTCTTAATGCTACCTAACACTCAAAAACTAGTAAAAGTTGTTTTAGAAAAATATAGACTGTGACATTTCCCCACATGAAAAATGGAAGGAGGGCAGCATCTTTTGCACAGAATGGCCCTTTGTTTTACTATGAACCTGTAAAATGGCACACTTCCAAGTTGATAAAAGTGAGACAGCATTGTGAAAGCATTGGCCTGTTGCTTTTACTTTTCTTTGTATTGATTGGTCTGTTTCCTGGTATTAAAGATGTCCCTCGTTTTTGATTAAAGTCCAGATGTCCCTTCAGGTGATTTAAGACCCCTGAAAGATGAAATCACCCCACAGATTTTCTCTTATTGTCTATCTTTGTGGGAAACTGTGCAGTGTTTATATATTGTATCTAACTTTTACAAAGAAATATAATTAAATGACATCTGTTGATTTAAATTCAGGTGAAAATTGACTGCATCTTGATTTTCCTACCTAAATGCGTCTATTGAAAATTATAATTAGAACAAGTTCTTCATATCCTAGAGAGAGGGTAGTGCTGTCACATGGGGGCACTGTTAAGCTGTAAATGCATCAGAGTGATATAAGGCAGTGATATCCTCACAAAATGGTTGCAGCAAATTCTCCAATAAACCTCAGCACAATTATAGGTTCCACCATTTTAATCTTTTTTCCTGAACCAAAAATGACATGGCCTGGGAGGCCAGGAACTATATGATTTGCTCTGTGTGTGTTTGCTTACCCTCATTTGACTGTTGTCATGTCCCACATTGTGATGGGTTTGCCGTCAGGCAGGAGCCTGTGTGGGTGGATGCACGTGCCATATGTGCTCACTCTGACAATGATGTCTGATTATAATGGTAGTTTTGCACTGTCTTCCAGGCATATGGTATGTCTGTTATGCCTTTGAATCTGATAAAAGGCACCCGCAGTGTTAAGTATGAACGCCTGGAGAACACTGAGGACATTGATGATGTTGAGCATCAGATTGAAAAGCTAAAATCCAAGGTGAGTCCCATCAGAAGACACAAAGAGTTATTTAAGCTTAAAAGATTTACTTTAGTAAACATGAAATCAAATGCTGTTTTTATTTGTTTTTCCTTTAATATCATTCTGGATTTTTCTATCTCATATGTGCCCCTTTGTCTTTGAATTCTGTTATGTGTGGGTAACATTGCTTTAGTCAACCACCTTCCCAGCTGGAGGCCACATATACTGAAAGTGTAGACATCTATTAGTTGCTCATGGCAACATGAAGTATAAACAATAGTCCAGATCATTCCTTATTTGTCCCTTGCATAAATGCACTTGTTAAAAACCAGGTATGGGCAGCATTAAAGGTTATTTTCACAGTAGCAAGAAGGTTAATGCAAAACACGCACAGTTTGCTTTAATATTGTGAGAGCAGTAGTTTAAATATGATACAGTGATATACATTTACAAGTATGTATATGCTTTGAGAATGTTTAGAAAACAGCATTTATATAATACTCCCACTATTTTTAGTCTACATACTCATTCACTTGACTGTAAATATTTATTAAAATCATATTTTTGCAGATGAAATGATATCTACATTTTTCAATGTTCTCATTAAAACTTCCAGCAGTGTAGTGTAGTTTCAAAAGTCCGCATAATATCGATCATTGATGCATTTGGGATATCTTTTGGTCGTCTTGTCAGTGCCAAGATGGACGTCCTCTGTCCTCGAGGGATAGAAACAACCTGCAGGAGCTGGAGGGCAAACTACAGGTCCTCCGGCGCAGGGGGAGACACCTGGAAATTGCAGAGAGGAACTGCTGCACTAAAGTGGGCAGTGCTCTCAGACCTTTCAAGGTGAGTGTCCATTATGGAATTGGCTCTCATTCACAAAAGTAAATTATGTTCTCCAAAGTATTCTGTACAAAGGGAAATTATGCTGATGAGTGTGTATTGAATGCAAGCATACAGACAGGGTTATTTAACATAGATAGTGCTGTATTTATTCAGTGCTTCTTTTAATTGATATTTGAGATTAAGAATAGGTGAAACTGCAAAAACCCGCTCTAGCTTGTGTAATACATTTAAAACATCATTTTTGTGTTTGTATTTTTATAGCCACCTTCAACTACTTCTTCCTAAACAATTTCTTTGTGCTCAATTTCCAATCTGAACTGCTCTAGATTTACTTTGAGTTCTACTTTACACAACCGCATAGTTACATGATTCCCACAGGAAATCTATTCACCTAATTTACTCTGAAGTCTCTCAGGGAGTCTCATATTTCTCAGGCAGGATCTCATGGTACCCAAGGGATAGACCAAAGCAACCAAGAAACTTGTCTTTTTATTGTTTTTCATATTTTTTTTGGCTACCAGTGGACATGTTGGTCCCAACATTACTGGTCCAGTACAAAACATCCAGACACAATGTACTGATGAGCATAATGTAGAGACTCAAAGTGCCTCAAAGTTCTGATCAATTACATACATTTCATTTGAGCAGTTTTTCATGGTATTGAATAGAAGTGCTTTATAATAATTTTTTGAAGTTGAATAAAAAGCACATTGGCTTTTTATGCAGTCACTTGGGGGCAAAAATAAATAAATCACAAATTCAGCCAGAATCCCGCGTGGCTAGGTTTTCCTACCAATCCTTAATAATATATCCTTGTTCCAAACCACTCATTTATTGTGTGTGCTTTTTTTTATCAACAATTGGCAGAAACAGCTATTGAAAATGGCATAAATACACTTCACTGGACTTTTAGACAACGCAGTGGCTCTCACAATGAAAATGGCTTTGCATAACAGACTTATGACTGTTATTATTCTTGTTAAACATAATGGTGGAGGGTCTGAATAAAAGGTATAATATAAAGTTACAATACTGCAAATCCTCAAGCAGCAGAAGTATTTACTCCTAATAGTTTTATTGAACTGCAGCTGAAATACAGTAACAAGAATGTTGATAACATTACTGAAAAAGATCAAAAGACTTTGATAACAGATTTTCGTTGTCGTATATTTCCTTCTTGATTATTCCCACGTTATAGAAAACATTTTTTCTTCTTTTAACTGATATAAAAGACTTATGTGGCTGGCTGCAGTGCTATTGTAATAACTCACTGAAAGAATATCCACTTACTTCTGTTCATATTTCAACCTATGCAGCCAGCACGTGCACACAAATGTACTTTGTGCCTATATGAATGGCTTACATGCTTAATGTGCTCTTATTACTCTGCATTACCACATGACTTATCAGTGGTAATGCCCAGTTACAGTCCTGCAGACCCCTCACTTTTAACGCCTTTTCCATGTGTTAAGGATAAAATAAATTCAAGCATCATTCCCTTCTTTCACATTTTACTTTTCCTACTGCTGTTCATTTTTCAGTACTTAACTGCACTGCAGGCTCAAACAAATATTTTAAACCAGTGTCTGTAACAGTTTGTCTTTAACCAGGGGGGTTGCTGCTAATGATAGTCCCCAGACTCAAATTTAAACAGTAATGAGTTGGGAGATTTATTTACTGTATACCGAGAGACTGGTGTAGAGTGATAAGCCAAATGATTGCGATTTCAGCCTCACTGTTCCTCAGACACATGCTGTCCTTTTAATACCAACACCGACAGTGAGCGAAAATGACTCACTAAGCATGTTAAACACTGACAGTTAAAATCAGTGCGTGAGGACGTGGAGCTCACAATAGTTACTCTCTTTTGATCGCGCAAGAAATGTAACAAGCAATTTTTATTTTTTTTTTAGGTAAGCAACTTGCACCATAATAGGGTGAAAAATTGTGCCACCTATTTATAGAGGTTTTATTAAAAAAGTGTATATATATATATATATATATGGCAGGTGCCTTATTTAATGTTTTAATAACTTTACTATCATTTAATACATGTAAACTCATTTTTTAGATATTTCCTTGGTTAGAGTAGCAGTTTCATAAAAAGATTACTGTACTTTTTTAAAATTAAACTAAATTATGTTTTTCTTCTCCGTCTTGCCTGCTTCTCTCCTAAGTCTGTCATCAGTATCTTAATTAATATTTTGCTGCAAGGGGTTTATCTCAGATAATTTGGTATAATTTGGTCTAACTATTGATATGAAGATCAGCATTAGATTCACTTTTTTTCCCCTCCCACTACGTTCATCTGATCAGCCAGCTTTTTCCTCCCTGATTGCAGCCTCCTAACTCTGCTTCAGCTGTGCCATTGCTTCCCCCTGTCACCCTGAGCGACAGTGCCAAACTGTGGCTGGCTATGCCATATGGTCTCTGTTTGACAAAAGACATGGTAGAAAGGTTATATTTGCTGACTAAGTAGCTGTCTTTAAAAATACACATTTTATTTAAATGCAGCTTTTAATGCAGTTCACAAACAAGGGCACACTGTGATTACACGTCCCTCCTATAGCAGTCATTTCTAAAAATGTATCCTGGTATTTTGTTGTAGTTATTTATTTTTGTTTCTCTGTTTTGATTGATTGATTTGCAGATATTACTAGGCATATTCTTTATCCTGGTTGCGTTGCTGTTCACCATTGCCCTCTTCATTTCAAAGTAAGTTATGATTTGTCCTGTAACACAAAATACAGTTTGCAGTGTGTGCCTTGTAAGACAGGCAATGTACCAAAATAAACAGTGCAATTGCTTCATTTAACCTTATATATTAAAGTTTAATACTGGAGATTGATACCCTTATTTCTTCTTTTTCTTTCTCTCGGTTTTTTTCCTCCTCAGTCTGGATAAAGCTCTCCACTCGGCTGGCATCAGCTCTGGGTTCATAATCTTTGGCACCAACCTAACCAATCCTCTGAATGAACTTCTTTTAGCCTTGCAACCTGTGAGTATCCTCTCATCTCTCACGTTGGAATAGTGATTATACTCAATTAAGATATGCTTAAATCCATATTTTTTTGTTTCTGTCATCATTAACCTCAATGAAGCATCATTTAAAAGCTTTATCACTGGTCTCTCCTAAATGAACTTGAGATGTTGTTTAAAACTTGGGGAGTATGTGCTTCAGTGTGCTGAAATTTAAACACATTAAACTGATTTTTGGGTCAGTGCTAATTTGTAATGAAATAAATTAGGATACACAATACACATCGTCAGTGATAGGTCATTGAGTTTCCAGGTTTTTCAGCATCATACACCTTCACTCAGGAAACCCAGCAAGGGTTGTTCAGACCCTGGCTTGTTTCCCAGCAGCATTGGCGAAAGGATCACTCCTCCTCATTGAAAGCCATCTGGAGGCCCTCTCTGCAGCTTCCAGAGTGGACATGATGGCTTTCTTTTTTGCAGCACCGGTGACTGAAAAAGCTGCACCTTAATCAGCTCACACCGCACCATACAGCCTCTCCTCCTGCACTGATCTACCAGTTCCTGGTACTTGGACCATTTATGCTTATTTGCCTCTTCATTTAGCTGTAAAAGAAGCAGCTCCTTGACGAGGCTAAAGACAGGACCACACACCACACAGCTTGGCAAAACATGACTGCTAAATTGGTTTAAATACCTAAACTTGCCAGTCTGAACACTTCATGTTGCAAAGCATAACAGTTGTTGATGTTCAGATTTTTTCCTGGTGTGTGAATGTGCTGCAGACTAACCAGGATAGATATGGTTAGCATTTATTGGAGCTGATCAGATATTGTGGGATTACCCATTTTTACTGGTTGCTCCTTGAAAGATTACCATCCTAAGTGTTTGGCTCTGGATGCAATAATTATTGTTGTGCATTTAAGATTTATACGGTAGCTGACTTGTTTTTGATGTCACAGGTTTTTCCACTGGATTATATCCTGATCACAGTCATCACAGTGTACTTCGTACTCACATCCATGGCCGGCATTCGTAACATGGGCATTTGGTTCTTCTGGATAAGGGTAAGAAAATGCCTTATTTATGTATTTAAATTTTTGCAAATGCCCAGTTAACTACATGATAATGTGTTCTTTTTTTCTTTTTTTCTTTTTTTTTTTACAGCTGTACAAAATAAGACCTAAGAAAACTCGCCCCCAGGCTCTCCTCTTCCTCTGTATGATTCTTCTTTTGATCGTTCTGCACACCAGCTACATGATCTATAGTCTAGCCCCACAATATGTCATGTATGGCAGCCAGAAATACCTTGTACAGGTAAGGAAAAATTCATGTCCATTCCTGTGTGTTTCTTTGTTTTCACTCTCCCTGATGAGAGCTTCTAACGATGGCAGTGTCAGTTAGTCAGTGTGTTCAAACCTCTTTGGTTCAGTTTGGTGTAGGCAGCAGCATGGTCTCTACAGGCTGGCAGCGGGGCTTTTAGACTCTTGTTCGTTTTCAGTTCCGTCTTTCTATATTAGACTATGTGGCTTTGCTGTTTGACAGTCTACTCTCCATGTGATCTAATGTAGCTCTGCTCTTTCTCGCTTTGTGGGTGTACGCAGGTGGTTTAGATGCACCCTTGCGTCTACACTTTATCAGAAAAAAAATCTTTTAAACAACATAATTTAAATGAACCGGTGTGTTGTTTTACTGAAACATCCTCTTGTTCTTTTCTTTAAAATTTTGATATCACATTATATGGTAAATGGCCTGCATTTGTATAGCGCTTTTCTAGTCCTTAAGGACTAGAAAAGTCATTCACCCATTCAGTCATTCACCCATTCACACACTGGCGATAGCAAGCTACATTGTAGCCACAGCTGCCCTGGGGCGCACTGACAGAGGCGAGGCTGCCGGACACAGGCGCCACCGGGCCCTCTGACCACCACCAGTAGGCAAACATGGGGTTAGTAACTTGCCCAAGGATATTTGGCATGCAGCCGGGAGGCAGCCTGGGATCGAACCACCGACCTTCTGATTAGTGGCTGACCTGCTCTGCCACCTGAGCTACAGCCACCCCATATATCAAAGATGCATACAGTTTAGAGTAAATATTGAATAGGACTGGTTGAATTCTTCTGTGATCAATATCATGATGAGCTCCCACATTTGTTTCTGTTAGGTTCCTCGTTTAGATATGATTAAATTGCTTAAAAAGTGGACAGAGCTTAGCAAATGCATGCGCTGAGGCTGAGAAGTATCAAGTTAAGAAGCAGTAAAGGGTTAGTTGCCTCTAGACTTTTCCTGATCTGGGCTATTAGACCAGGAGGAGGAACTGGAGCAAAATTAATTAACACTTGCTGCTTTCTTTTTTTTTCCTTTTGGTTTTTAAATCAAAACACTACATTTCTAATATTACCTTCCTTGCGCACCACATGGTCACGTGCAGTTTTATATAATGGGTGGAGTTAGATAATCACCCCAAATCGCATTTGATTGGATGGATTTTTGCAAATGTCCCCAAGTGCAGGATTAGGGACCAAAAAATATTTTATTTTTGTGTCTAAAATTGACATAAATTAAACATAGAATATACAAATTTAATTTTTGTTTTGAGAATTAAGGGTAGGAATTCTTTTATTCATTATTAGTTAGATATTTAGTCGATTTCTTCAATTGATTACAGAGCTGTGTTGGTTATTAAATGCATTGTCACCGTACTGTCATTGTTAACAGAGGTTCATATGTCTGATATAGCTATATATTGTGTATACCTGCAGGAAAATTAGATTAATATTATTACAACTTTTACAGTCCTTTGGACCCAAATCATCTTGTTTTTACTTTGCATAATGTAAATCAGCCGATAATATATGAATAAAGTATGTTGATGATCTGTACTAATTCAGTGTTATAAATTCTTAGAGACGATAGTTCAAACAGTTCCATGTTCATAAAATGCCAAAATATTTGTGTACTGCAGTGTTTAATGTTTCTGTAGTAAACACGTACATCACTCTTGTTTTGTTTTTTGGTTTCAGATGCCATCACCAGGTCCTACATCTGGGAATACAACTATTAACACCTCCAGGATATGTGATGCAGATGCACCTGAGGGTAAGTTCGTCATTTCTACCACACTGTAGTAGCACTGGCTCCAATCGTGAGATGTTTAAAGAACCTACAAGACAACATGAAACATTTATTGCTCATAACGTGGAATTCATGCTAGAGGAACAGAAGGACGGTGTGTGTGACCAAGTTATATAATGTAGAACACTGTTCAGTAATCTTTATCACTATTCATTATGTATTAGAATTAATAATACCAAGAACAAATGTTTACTAGGTAGTGTCTTACTGTCAACATGCAAATGTTTAATTCACTAAAGGAGGCATGAATACACCAACGTGTGCATGCACATAAGTATAAGCTCTACTATGTTTATTTATTCATGTGATAAATGCTCATGTCAGGCTGCTGTTGGTGGTGAAGGGGATACTTTGTATGATGTGTAAAGCCAAAGATACATCTGTAGAAATGTGTGAACGTTGTGTAATAAGTTTGTTTATGATACATATGACAATCTATCTAGCTAGTTGGCTATTCTACATATATGCAGATCCACAGTAACATCTGTCTTGAATGGGGTAACATAGCATTGAAGGCTTCAAGTAAACAGACAGAAAAGGAATTATTTTCATTTCCACGCAGGTTTAAAGAAAAACAAACAAGATCATAAATTTACTTCATTCTTCAACATACCTGACACATGCTCCTTTTATCATTCCTCATCTACTCTAACCTTAATAGTCTTAATACTATTTTTGTTCTCCAAAACAAAAACAGTGTTGTTTTACAGTATGCCCTAAACTGTAGTAGCATGACAGGAAAAATGGCTTTCAGACTCACTGTTATGGTCTTTTAGACTCTACCCCAGAATTGTATAGCTAAATCCTGAAAGTCCATTTTTTCTGGGGGAAAAGTAAATTGTTACAGTTAAACCTGCTTTTCTCTGCACACACAACAAAGTCTGTGCCAGTACCTGAAACCTCACACAGGAGCGCACAGACCTTTCTAAACCCTTTCTAAATAGGAGTTTTCGCTCATATACAGTTTTTTTTTCTATAATGTTCTACAATCTATCTACAATACAATTTTATAGTAGTCTTAAGTAAATGTAAAACCGTGTCTGTAATCACTCCGATTCAACATGATATGAGCTAACGTCTGCTTATCACTTATCTGGCTGTTTCTAGAAGGCTGTTTTCTGAATTTTTCAGATGCATGCAGCACCAAACAGTAGCAAGATCTTTTCCAAAGTGAGGGAAATTCTTTTAACAATCAAGTATCATTAATCTAACAGCAAATTAGTGATATTATTATCATAAGCTTTTATATAATTTATTAAATGGTACTTGATGTGTTTGGAGTTATTTTTGGGAGTAATTATTTATGGAGCTATATAAATGATATTTAGAGCATGTGTGTGGCTCAAATGCACTGAACTAGAGGAAATGGCATTTGTTAAAGGCTGTGGTTTCACAATTGTCATTGTGTGAGAAGTTATCTCTCAATTACAAAATATTTATTATTCTAACCTCATTAGGCAGATCATTGCCATGTTAAGATCATTGCTTATAAAAATGGAAAGCCTTGTAGAGAAAGAACTAGTAGGATCACACACAATACTTTTATGTGGAATATAAAGACAGATGATTTCATATTTGAAATTAAGTTATGTTACAATGTTTTCCTTCGTATCAAAGGTAAACATTCAAACACCTATTTAATTACCATAGTTTGAAATATAAATATATATATAATTACATATAACAAACAATGCTTATATTGATTGCTTATATTTAATGTTTAAACAGGTTATATCCAATAAATCCATTGAAACCATTTGTTTACACCTGCTGACATACAGTAATTAGGTATCTGTAAATCTCCCAGTAATACTTATGCTTATCAAAGAATATTGTTCAAAATAAGTGGCGATAGCTTTTTTTATTGTATGTATTTCAGATAATAATGTTTGTTCTTCTTCCCCACCTCTAACAGTTATGATTCTAATTATGATCATGATTCTGCAGCACATTCTCCTGTTGTTTACTTCATTACTAAGTTATGTATATCTTTATAGCTGCAAATCAGATGGTACCACAAGACACTCAATTTGTGGAATATTGTGACCATTTGTTCAACAATATTCTATTATGCTGGGAAACTGCACACATTAATTTAGCTGCTGATTTCCTTTGGCTCTTGCTAAAACCTATTTTGGTTTTTTATTACAGCCAATATTAATATACTAACAAACAAGCATAAAGTCATATTGCTGCATCTGAGGGCTTTTCCCTAAGAACACATTCATCTGTTCATTTTATTTAATGTTTATATACACCTACATGTAGCATTTAAGTGTCTGAGATACTGAAATTCATGTAGGTGCCAGAATAAAATGACTATTACATCCATGCCCAAAGTGTACAACAGAAAATTTAATAAAATATTCTTTTAGAAAACCTGCTCTTATGACGAATCAAATACAGACATATTGCATTTGATTTGTCATATAGGATAATATAGATTTATATCAGTTTATGCATTATCATGTAGAACAGTAAAGCTGTCGAGTTATCCTTATAGCTTGCTTTTAAATAAATACAAACAATATGTCATATAATTTCGTTTTTTTATTCAATTTTGCCGACATTTGTGATGTTCAGTAAACCCAAAAATAAAATGACACTTATTGACAGAATGTCAGAAAAATCTGATCAATCAATCAGTTCATCTTTAGCATTATTATGTCAACATATCACTGTTTCTTTTAATACATCATAAGTATTTTTTTGTAGAGAAGCCAGTATTATTAATATATTCAAGCACCATCATCATGAATACATGTTTGGTATTCTTTCATGCCAGACTGCTTGGAATTTAGCAGAAATGTAATTATGACAAAACATCCTGCCTCATCATTTGATTCTGTTACAGTTCTTAAGAAGTTTTGTCACAACTGGCAACTAAAGTATGAAATTTGTTGTCGGTGTTCCTGAATTGTTGCTTTTCACAAAAAATGGTCCAAATGTGCGGTTTTTACACTTTTTGTAAAGCAGCAGTTCAGGTAGTTCTTACAAGAGTGGCCTAAACATCAATTGGTTTCTTACATATGAGGTGCTCCAGTGTGATGTGCGGTCGTTATAAATGACCCATAGAGCTCCTGATTAGTTGTGAGAATTATCTCATAATTTTTTGGAGCTCTTCAGCACTGTTATACTAAAGGTGTCGTTATTGCTGGAGTTAGTAGTCTGGCAAGATTTGTAATTTGTCTTTTGACCAGCTTAGTAAAATGAGTTCTTTTTTTGCCATCTTGTAAATGGCTCCTGCTTTCACAACAGCCGTTGTACCACCTACCATGAGGCGAAGGAAGTGTCAAGCAGAGATAACACATGTGACTGAGAGGGACTGCAATCAGACACTTAATAGCTTAAACAGTTAAAAAAAAAAGTGACTGTATGATAAAATAAAATAATTCTGTTGCCATTTAGATAATATCCCTTTTGTTTATAAGAAGATAGTATTTGATTTGCCCCTAGACAGTGCGTAGTTGTGGAAAGGTGACTACATGCAGCGCAAACAGTCGAGAGCCTCCATTTATCTGATTTGCACAATTTATGTTTTTCCAGGGTGTCACACTGAGCAAAAATGTGCTCCACATAATGTATGGTAAAATATTTTTGGGGTGACACAGACATGACCAACGCTGATGGTCTTTATTCTGTACCCACTGCATTATTCTAACATTTGCTACATAATGATGAAGTTGAAGCAAAAAAAGCTTATATTGGCCATTTAGCCATTTGCTACATTTCAAATAGTAATCATTGCAAAAGTTGGGAAAGTCTGAAAAACTTTGAGTATGCACAAAACAGAGGACAGCCACCAGAAGAATCTGACGCTTGAGTTAGGTGCAGGAAGGTAGAGTCTTGTGTCAGAGAGAAGACTCAGGAGATCGGTGCTCTTTCCGTAATTGATATAGACTTGTTGGAGAGGAACTGTGCCTTGCCTATAAAGCTGACAAAAGCAAGTTTCCAGCAGACTTCATAGTTTGAAAAAATGAGTTCTGTTAAAACTTACCCCGTTTTGATTCATTATCTAAAAAATGTGCTCTCCTTGTAAACTGTTGGTTCTTCATTGTTTTTCATACCATGTTAATACTTTTATCTGGGAATTGAGAAATGCTGTTGTTGACAAAACAGTAGTAACAGTTATAGTAATAATTAGTAAATAGTAAAAGCATTAAAGTTGTTCTTTAATTTATGGTGCCATCGTGAGAAATTTCCCTAGAATTTGCCAGTTGTGTCCAAATTCCTTATTCTTGAAATTTTAATCTAGTATGAACTCAAGCACAGATATGGAGACATGTATCTTTTCTTGGGATTTAAAAGCCCTTTTGGTTGATGTAAAAATAATGATAAGAGAAAAAATTATGGCAATACCCTTTGGTAGAAATTTGCATCACAAGGCACGGGAACTGCATCACTTTGTAATAACCCACAGTATGACATTACATCAAGACAGCTAAGACAAAAGAGGGTAGAAGTCAAACTAGTGACTGATTGGGCGATTGGTCACAGTTGGGTAATGACACTAACATCTTGGCGAGCAGGTGCTCAGTGCCAGGCTCTCCATTATGTACTCTAAGGTCATTACCATGCCATTACTCATTTACTCAGCGTAATGGAAATGAATCTTCAGGATTTAGCTGCCATGGCGCCAGACAATCTGAAACTTGAAGTTCTCTTGATTATCCAATTTAACACAGGGAGTAAAGGCATTTTAGGGTTTTAAAAAAATGGGTGTGTGTTATATCTTATATTTGTAACATTTCACAAGCCCTGGCACAAACTTGAACTTTTGCAACATTCCCTGTTCAGTTTTAGTTATAGGTTTTATGAAGCCTGGCTGAAACACAGAGAACTTTCAGCTGCTCTGTCAAATTAGTCTTACCTCCATGATGCTCATGCTGCTACTTCTGCAGGGGGCTTTGCTTTGATCATAAATTCTGATATGCATCTAAAACCATCAACAAATACTACTCCCAGTCAGTTTTGTTTGTTGTTATTTTTGGTGGTTTTGTTGTGTTTTCTGTGAGTCTATGTGCGCACACAAGCCTTTTTTGGATAATCAGAATTTCATTATTTATTCTTTTTTTTTAATTTGTGTGACTGACATTTATGTGATTGGTTGGGCTATTTAAATAACCTTCAATGTCACTTATTGATGCAGTGATTTTTATTGTGGCCAACCCATCACATATTTCTCTTTCTTGTCCATTTATAATAATGACTGCCTCACTTAAGGGATTAAATGTCCTTAACTGTTGTTTTTTGCAGTCATGTTAACACCTACGTCATTAATTCAGGAAACTCAGCTTGTGGTTACACTCATTCCCTGGACACTTTGACCAGTGATTTTAATAACTTTGAACCCAATGCAGCTCACTGGATTTCTTACCAAAACAACACACTTGTGGAGAAGAACAGATCAAAACGTTAAAAACATGTTTATGCAGCAAGGAAAGTATATTTCACATTTAATATCAATACATCCAGTCAAAGGTTTGCTTTTGACCCAGTGGCTCAATTTATCAGTGAGCTTCTCTGCGTGATTACGGGTAAAATTCTTGCAGCGTGAGCTTAATTCATTTAATAGCAACATAAAGCTGGGTTTTCACCTTGAAAGATGTATCATATTATTCCTATATTGAATCTTAGAGATCAAACTGTACACTTATAGACTCCTGTCTGTTTCCTAGCAACTTCCCTGTTTCCACAGCATTGTTTTAAAGAGTTGGGGAGGGGGCTGGTCGCGTCGTGTTAGCTCTGAGATGTCAGGTACCATAGCAATTTTCAACAGGACTCCCTCAACCCCAACTCAAATTAATAGTAATTTTCTTTCCATCAATGGGATCATCATCAATTTGCATTACAATGGAATATGTCAATCAAAAGTAATTCTCCTGAAAGAAAAATGCCCATTTTGTAATCCACAGACACCCCTTACCTTTTATAGGAGGAAAGAAAATCACTTTTCAAAGGGTATATTTGCTTGGTATTGCTCAGAAAGACCTCCACTATTAACTGATAGAAATAAAATTACTTTTTTGATAGAGGTTGAGCTTTAAAGACGCTTAATTAAAATGCTACTCCTTGCTTAAAAGTGATCCTAATTGAAAATTTTAAATAAACCCAGTTTTTATAGACCTGTTGATTGTAGTGGGGCATTTAGCAGCCAGCTGTTTCCTTCAGGGCTGGAAGAGACACAAAAAAAGAGCTAAGAGAAGATTGAGCTTTCTACATCTAATACCTGACTGTACCTGATGCTCCCAATACCCCTTTATCTCAGCTAAATGTGTAAAAATAATTACAGTTTCTTTCTTAAAAAGTAATAGTTTCTAGCATTCGTCTTGATTTGAAAACTTAATTTAATGTCCTTTGCTTTAGAAAACAGTTTGTTTCTCACTTTGGTTTTAGTTCGTATGATCAGTAGTTTTGGTGAGGTCAAGTTAGGTTATGTGTGTTATCTTTTTGTGGAACTTGATCACTGCTCAAATTGATTTCTTTTTTTTTTTTTTTTGTCTACTGCCAAAAGATGTTTCTGGTGATTTTTTTTTTCTTACGCACAACACTAATAAGTGAAGCCAGAAATGTGAAAATAGTTCTGCTGAAGGAATGGCAGTATTCTCAAAGGACTTGAGATGGAAAGTAAAAGCATACGGTTTTGGCACAAGAGCTTGCTGATCAAGAACCTTTTGGAAGAGCACATTGTGTGTGCAGAGTACTATGCATGTATTTGCACAGATGCACAGACGAAAGTTATGCATAATGCATCATCCTACACCGGGCAGCACTCACCCGGGTATCATGAGTCAGGGTGAAATTACCTGCACTCCCTGGCTGCCCCATACTCTTATCAGAGAACGGTAATGATTTCAAGGTGAAGCTGGTCAGTGGTGTACGTGATAATATATTTAGGCAGACCACTGTTGTGAACCATCTGTAGATCCCACTCAGTGCCCTGCAATTCTGGTAAGCAGCTGGAGAGCTACAGATGGCTGAGGTAGTGGAGCAAAAGAGTGGGGTCACAGTGATGAAGAAAGACTTGCTTCTTCTATTATCTCCTGGTCCTGGTGAAGTGAAAGCTGATTCTTGTTGCACATCACAACTCCTGTGGGATTGTGTCTTCTCATTTGTATTATAGATGAAACAGCACTGAGCTGAATTTTTCCACCGAACTCTGGTAGGGAAAGCTTTTAAAAGTATTGACTTTAATGGAAAAAATCAAAAAGACTGTGTTATTGCTGTGGACCTTGATGTCATGTAGCTTTGTGTAGGTCTGATTGCACTGTTCATACGTTTCAAGTCAGTGTGAAGAGCTGTGTAAGAAACAGTGTGATAGGAGCAGCACAGCAGGGTTAGCGTTAATGCTCCAGATGGCTCTCTAACATAGCCAGACTTCAGCTTTTGGGACTTTCTCTCTTGCCTTGTTCTGTAGAAATGATGCAAGTCCTATAAAGGAGTGTATTTCCATATATACTTTGTTGTTTTTATTGCTTAAGTGTGCATGGCTAAGCTAATTAATAAATGCGATCTGTTCTTACTGTGTTTTCACACAAAACAATTGTGGAGCTAAGAAGAGACCCAGACATGGCATGCATATCATTGGCACTTTCTACTTTTGACGTCACCAGCATTTTACCACGCCTGCCAATACCCATTCATACACATAAAGGCTAAATGACTCAGCTTAAGACTTTTATAATATTTCTGCTGTCTGCGGCAGTCGGATCAATAACAGTATCAGTTCCCTCAAAAAGTGGGGAGCTGAAGCTCAAAGGTGATGTCACCAGCATAAGGAAAAGAGCAGCTCGACAGAAAAGAGAAGGCAATTGGATTATGTAAGCAATAAGCGAGTTTCTTTCCTGGGGCTTTTGATTTTGATGTGCTTTATATTCATGATCACAGTGCTGAGTCAATAATGATTGAGCTGCCTTTGGTCACCGCAATAAAATGTCATTTGAGGAACATTGCAGAGTTGAGGTTTGCTTACTTCTGTCGAGGCTGGGACAAAAAGGTTCTCCCAGAAAACTGATACATTTGAAGTGGCAGCTTTAAATTGGTTCATTTAGTGGATTACTATTGTGCAGCATTTAACCTCTTTAGTCTTTTCCACTTTCGAAACTCAGCCTTGTTTGAAATCAACACTAAAACATT
This sequence comes from Haplochromis burtoni, assembly GCF_018398535.1. Classification (NCBI taxonomy): domain Eukaryota; kingdom Metazoa; phylum Chordata; class Actinopteri; order Cichliformes; family Cichlidae; genus Haplochromis; species Haplochromis burtoni. The sequence goes on from NW_024582373.1 coordinate 3,599,987, forward strand.
TATGTTCTGCACTTCCTTTGACTCACCCTTCAGTGCTCAACATCAACCATCTGGCACTCCTTTGTTTTCAATCCTTGTGTCTAATGTTTTTTCTTCTAATTTCTTCTCTATTCTTTTCATTTGCATTTTAATGTTGTAATTCTTTTTTTTTTTTTTTAATTTTTAAGTGAGAGCACCTTGAGTTGCCCTTGTGTAAGAAATGCACTACACAAATTAACTTGTGTTGCTTTTAAGTTGCTAGCTACAGTAACACATACACATAATGAATGGGTGCTTTAATGCACTACAAGTAAATAGATGATCCTCTTAAATGCATCTTTATCAGTTTTTACACAGTAGTTGGCAAAAGTGCAGTGCACACAAAAACTGAAATCAAATCGATATCTGTGTGAGCACTTTCTGCCTTTTCATTCTTAACACTCTACGGCACTCAAGGAAAATTCTGCCAGTGTATTTGAAATGGCACAGGCCCGTTCATTGAGTCATTGATTCAAAGCAAAGATACGAAGGCTATAAACCATTTTAAGATACAAATACCAGAGACGAAGCAGCCGTAGCAGTTTTTACTTTGTAATAACAGTAGGTACACAGCAAAATGGTTGTTTCTTATGTTTTCTGTCATCTCCGAGGCCACATACTTGTTGAATCACTATGTGCTGGGCTATGTTTTCATCATAAGAGAATAACAAACAAAGTGCTTTCAAGCTTTTAGTTTTGTTCAGTATAAAAGTGGGCGGATGTTAAGGGGATAAAAGGTACACTTGCAAACAATGTTTCAAGGTGTTTGGCAGGTTTTCTGTGGCTTTAATTAGGGGATGTCATTCATTGGCCACACAGTCTGATTTAATGTCAAGTGGGCGAGAAAGGTAAAGTCATTACACAATTACCTATACATAAAGAAATTTACATATTTCCATACATCTATGTAAATACATCCATTTAATATCAGATGCTGCACAGCCTGAGCTGTCTTAAGAAACGTCATTTGAACAATATGCCTCTCTTCCCCCTGCACTTAGTCATTCTGCTGTCATTTCAAAGAAATCGACTCATCTTTTAACTCAAAGAAGCTTTGCTCTATGGCTTACCTTACCTAACCTTCCCTTACCTCTATATGGACATAGGCCGTGTCTTTGTCAGTGGATGTAGAAATGATGATGACTTAGATCTCTGAATTGTACGAAACATTTCAGAGCACAATTTAAGATACTGGATTCAAACTCGTCAACTTGACACTTCATGGTTCCTGGTGCAAAATACAAAGATAGTCCAGTTTGTATTCTTTGGTTTGTTCTTCTTATAGCTGGAAATGGTTCTTTAGGAATCACTGCATATTTGGTGACCAGACTTGTGATGGATTCATATCTAAAGATCTGAAGTGCCTGAAATGTCTACTTATAACACAGTCATGAGCCTGAATTTGCGTCATCAGAGAATTGGGGTTACATGCATAACCCATAACCTATGGTTCACTGTCTTCACATTTGCTGGTGTCCTCTGTGGGCCCATGCTTTTGCCTTTTGGGGTTTCAGTGTGTTATAGTGGATATACTCTATTAAATGTTACATTTCATTCCAGTTTTATTCATTGGCTGAACCATATTCACACTGACAGTGACACAGCTTTCCTCTTTTCCGACGACTGGTTGTCTTTTTTAGTTACAATAACAAAATTGCCCGAGGCCCTGCTCCATGTAGTAACAGCAGCCTGTGTTGAGCTCTTAAGTTAATATAGACTACTTTATAACACAGGTGTATAACAAGTGATACACTTGTGCAATTATAAACAGAAAGCAGCAGCAGATGTGTCACATTTAATTGTGCTCCAGACCACAGAGAACCTATCTGTGTCATGCAGACACCTCTCACCTAAAAACAATGAACCACTAGAGTGAAACTACTAAACCGTTTGGGCCCACATTAGTCAAGTATTGATTTTCAAGCCTGTCATTTGAATACACGACAGGTGTCCAGACAATACTGTGAGACAAATACTTCAAAGCGACTGCTTGATTTAAAACTTGCCACAGAGAGAAGACATTGCATATAGCCTCTGTCATTAATTTGTGCTTTTCTTCTTTTCAGATCAGTGCACTGTGACAAGGTCTTATCTTTTCCTTCACAAGTTCTGGTTCTTCAGCACCATCTACTACTTTGGGAACTGGGCTTTTATTGGAGTAAGTCCAAAGATATGAATGAGATGTCACTGTCTGCATTTTGAATTTATCGCTCAAGTCCTCAGCTAAATATTTTCCACATTACCAATGAAATGAGCCTTGATATATTTTGTCATGTGTGCTTTCAACGTTGTTTTTAGGCTTTCCTCATTGGTCTGGTGGTGTCCTGCTGCAGAGGGAAGAAGTCTGTGATTGAAGGAGAAGTGGAGGCCGATGACTCAGACTTCAGTGATGATGAATACGTGCACTGAAAAAGCAGAATCACTGTTCATTTGTGTAGGTTTATAGATATCATAACCAACAGTGAAAAGGGACTAGAAAGCACAATTTCATTAAGTAATGAATACAGATTTTTTTTCTCTTAAATATATTTTGTTTATTTTATTGTACAGCTATTTCATCTTTGGTTGAAGTTGACGCATGCCTCCCCTTAATTAGACCTCTCAACTGTATTTCTCCGTCAGTGTTACTAATGACAGGATACTGGAAGTGTTCTCCAAGTCAGTCCTACCTTAAAGTTAAAGTTAACTGTTAACTGAAATAAATTGGTTGTTTTTCAGCACACACATTTGTGAGTAGCAGCATAGATGCTTTTTTTTTTTTTTTTTTTTTTAAATCTAAGCTTTATTTGTGTAGAGCTCAGGTCTAAATGTGCTTTATAATCTTTCTGTATGCTTTCTAGACCTTTTACATGGTTTGGTTATCTACATATTAAGTTAAAATTCCAGTCGAACCTACACAAGCTGTTTCTGAAAAGCTAATTGGTATAAGAAAGACTAATAAATCCCAAGTGTTGACAGCAGTAGCACTTTTTGTCAGTTTATTTTGCTGATTTTTATCTGAGGTTAAAAATAGTGCGAGTGGATGCGCTGCATTAGTTATTGGCAGTCTGGGACCGTTATGCACAGTGAAATGTTACTCTACTTGCATACCTGCACTCTCTGTGTGTGTGTAATGTAAAGGACCAATTGTCTCTGCTGTATTTTCAAGGATTCAGTTAATTGTGGTTTTAATTATATGAGTTCAGCAGCTTTCTTCTCTTGATTGGTAGGAAAATAGTAAAATTACTAGAAAAGATAGAAATAAAAAAATATGGATGTGACTTTCTTTTTAATTAAACTACTACTTCTCATTTTTGCCTGCACTTGAGAATTTATTAACAGCAAAAGTGGCAGATCTATTAATGGGCTTCTTTTAGACATACATATTAAAATCTTTGCAAGGTACTTATCTGTTTGAGGAAGATGATGAAAACCATAAATTTACTCTGGAAGCCAAGTGCTTGTGCCTCATGAATGTGTGTGACCATGATGGGCACACAACACTGGATATGCTAACCTAAATTAATCGCTCAGAAATCAGCCAGAATGAGTTTGAAATGTATTTGTTTTGTTTTGGGTTGTTTTTGGTTTGATATTCGTGTTAGGTTTGTTGTCCTTTTGTGAGAATCAGTAGAGGGGATGCAGTGATGTGATGGTGATGATGATGACTGAAGCTGCATCATTTGTATACTTGCTCTTTATCGATTGTGGAAGTTGTTTGAATATATAACGATGCCTGTGTTTAAAGAAATAAAGCCGTTTTAAACCCCATCATGGCTTTAATGCCTTTTTACATACAGTTTGTGTTCTCATTGAAACTATGTACGCCACTTTAAAACAAGAATCACCAATTTGCAAATAATAATGCATGTGCAAATGTCAATATATCGTTTTTTTTGTAATACTTGTTACATGTTTCCCCTCATGCAGTAATAATTTCAGATGACATGTTTGTAAAGTATAAAATATAAATTACTAGATATTAAATATGTGAGAAATGTGGGATGTATATTTTCTCTGTCAAGATGAACACACACTGTTTCATTAATGTTGAGGCCTGATAATGTTCCATTGTGTGTTTCTGTATCAAGGCATGCTTTTGCTGCATTGACTGTGTGTTTGGCAGTGATCCCAATCACACACTTTCCAGATGGTATTACATGGTGGATCAAAATCTGCATTCGTAAGTCCATCCATTCTGACAAAATCTCACTGGATGAAATGCAACACAAAACAATGACAGAACTTCTACCGTGCTGTACAAATGTAGACAGTGTTGTACCTCTGGCCTACCCTCATTTCATGCACTTCATATCTGGATTCATCTCCCCATAAGACCTGATGCAGTTCAGTTCTTGTGTAATTTGTCATATCTACTTTCTCCTTGTTTCCCCTCTTTACACTATAATTAGTTCATTTCCTTTTTTTAACCCGTATTTCTTTCAAATATCGACTGTTCCTCATCAATAAGGCAAAAGTATTTTCTTCTCCGCTTACTTGATTGATGGAAGAATTCATAGAATACTTGATTACTAAAATAACTGATAGCTCTAGCCCTGTGATGGACTTTAACTGGACCATTGCAACACTCCAGCAAACTGCCAAAACTGCTTTTATAGAGGGTCTCAAACTCAATCAATTAATCATGTGTATTTGATTTGCGGATGTTGTTAGTTTTTGTTAAATAAATAATGACAGGGTGTTAAATGTCATGTTTTGGAGTTCATCTGAGTTGTATTTACCTCATTGTAAGACCTTTTAGGGCCCAGATAAGGCGTAAAACCTTAGATTTGAAATAGGTTGTACGTTCTTTTTATCTTGACTATATTTACTCATATGTTTAATTACAGTGTGTAGTATGTCCTGATTTTGTATGTGATTGTACTGTGACAGTGCCAGGACATGCCAGGACATTTGGGGATATCATTTCCTTGCCAAAGAGACAAAATGTCACCACTGGTAATTCTAGGTTAGTGTGTGAATAATGGAGTTTGATAAACCTGAAAACCTCATCTACCAAAAATGTATTTTCTGCAACATGTCGACACGAATCAGAGGCAACAAGCAGCCGGGCTGTCAGAAGACACCAAACAAGATGCTCGGGTCATTGTGCGCCGAAAAAGCTCTGCTGGCCTGCCCTTTCAGGTCTCCCAAAATAGAAACAACCAACCAAATAGGGTGATGAACAACAAAAAAATACATCTCAGTACATATAGCACTCACTCAAAGTTTCAGGATAAGTCAGATCCAATTCTTTCCAACTCCTTTCCACAGCCCAGTACTCGACTCTGACTATATGTATGCAGTGTAGTTCTTTGCATCACCGTATACCTCGTGTTATGTCTACAAAAAACATGCAGTGTGGATTTTATGACGTCTTTCATGGTGTAAAGTCCGTCTTTAATATAAAAGGATTGAAGCATTAAAAACTGTGCAGCACATTATTGTATTTGCTGACTAATGCTGGGACAATTATCAGAGTGTGGTCCGACACAAGCAGGAACTCTGAAGTTTATAACAATCAGGAATTCTGTAAACATGAAAGTGCATTCTGCATTGCCACCACAGCAATATTAAACGTTTTAGCATAATAAAGACGTGTATCAAATTAGAGTGGCACTTAAATACATTCGCCACTGGATTAGGATAAAACTGCGTCAGATGGATTTGCATGGAATTTTGTGTGCATATCCAATTAGAGTTTGAGGTATGCATACCTTGTCATAACTATTGTGCAAGCCTGCTTTGAGTTAAGCCATTATACGATATGCCACCCCCACATTTCACTAATAGACTAACTAAGCCTTGAGCCAAAAACACGAGCCCGAGGACCCTAGCAGAAAGGATCGTGTGATCAACATGTCAGATCAGAGGATCTGTCGCTGTTTAGAGCACAACTTTTCTTGTTATCCCTCGTATTCAAAAGCCAGTCTTGTCTCATCTTCTTTTCTTTCTTTGCTGCACATCTTCCAAAGCTCCACTCACAACTTTCTTTGGGAAAACACTTTAATGAAAAAATGAAGGAATTCATGCAGGAAAATAAAACTTATCTTGACATGGAGCTACAGTATTAAATATACCTGAAGGTCATACATGTCAAATGCATTTGATCATGTTTGGTTTTGTCTACAATATGTGTATGTGTTCATATATTGCTATAATCTCCATTTGATTTCCCTGTCTTAATAATTTGCATGTGTTAAATGTGGGCTCATTCTGTAATTTAAACCAATATTTAAACTTGTCAGAAAAATGGCAAAAAGAAGCAATCAAATCTTATTTTAGAGTCGGACAGATACAAAATCTTAATTTTTCATTACATCCTTGCTTGCATAAATTATTATATTTGCTTCCAAACCCGGAATATTCAAACAAAAAACACAAAGGTAACCCAAACAAGCTGGCCACTGTTTGGGTCTTTTTTCACAAAAGGCAAATATGATTTTGTGGAGAACTGCAGGTACCAGGAGGAATTAGAAAACACTGCAGCTATTGTCATGGGCCTCTGTACCCATCATCGCTCTTACTGCTCCACACAACAACAGACCTTAGAGCATTACACAGTGCATGGCAAGTACCTGCCCAAGAATGTTCCAGAGTTTTCTTTTTTTACAAGCTTTCAAAACTTTTTTCTTTACTTCCAGTGCAACTGTTGTTTAAAGTTTTCAGCACAAAAGTCTTCATATTTTGCTTCCAAAGACCCAGACTTCCTTTTTTTTAAGTGATCTCGAGCTGTAGTTCTCCGAGCTTTCTGAGTTGTTCAAAGTCTTTCAAAGTTTCTTTGGACATTAGCTGCTTTTTCACTCATGTAGTTCTTGATACCGATCATTTTCAGACATCAATATGTACAGTCAGGAGAGAGGTACAAGAATGAGTGTGTACAGCCATCTGTAAAAACATGCTGGAGAGATTGATGTGGCTCAGAGCTGCATTTGATGGAATAATAAACTCTGGAAAATGTACCATCACATTTTGATCCATCATGAAATTCCATTATGAAAGCACCTGATTGGCAACAGCTTCATTTTTCAGCATGATGGTGATCCCAAACACACAGTAGTTTGCAGTAAATGCATTCCTTGATAGAAAAAAATAAGTCATATATAAGTCATAGACTGGCCTCCCTAGAGCCTGGAACGTGGAGCCACAGAACTATTCCTGAAGACTGTCATTGCCTAAGAGAGTTCACACTGGGCAGAAGAATAAAGTTGGTCATACAAATATTGCATTTCAAACCTGTTAGAATTGTACTCTGTTTTTGCCTTATATACTATATTTCCAGTTATATTTGCAATTGTTTCCATAATTGCTGCACCTCTATTTCCTGGCAAAATATAAAGAAATGAGAGATGACTCAAGACAGCACTGTATATGTGGTGCCCGAGCTAAAGTAACAACGCCAAGTTTCTAAATAACGACATGATAACACAGAAATGTTTTTTAAAAATTAAAATACCTTCAAATCTGTAAAATTACAGCCAGGTATTCCAGATTATGATCATAATCTCCTTATAGACAAACAGGTCTGCTCTGGGTCCTGGTGGCCTTTTTGCAACCCAAGATGTTGGACAAACCTTTGCTTGGCTTTTAAAAAATACCCTCAAATCATTTCAAACCACTAATTTCTCTATTATGAAGATAATCTACAAAGTGTGTGGATTTCAAATTCGTCCAGGACTGACTGCACCAGCAAATTCAACCCAAGAGCAAACCATCTGCTGTTTTCACAGCAGTCTTCAGAACTATTCCTGAAGCTCACTTCCTTTAAGAAGTCTTCAGAAAAGACTCTTGGCTACCAAGAAACCAAAAAAGAGAGAAATCATCACAGAATTTTCAGACATCTCCTGAAATTGTAGGTTTCAAAGGGCATGCGTCTCCAAGCAGGAAGACACTTCACAAATTTCCCCTGCATAAGAGACCAGGAAGAAACACTTTGCCATCTGAAAGAAACTTAAAACAAGAGTTTGACACAAACAGGCAAAGAGCAGAACTTTTGGAATATGGATTGTGGATTGACAAATCAGTGTGGCCACAGTATCATTTAACATTTTAGAAGAATAACCTGAAATCCTCTGTAAAGTGTGGTGGGCAAAATGTTAGTGTTTCTGTTCGGTTATGCAATATTTATATATTTCAAGAATAACCAATGATTTCCATGGGGTGTAGAGTTCCTTTTTTCAAATCACTGTATTGGCTCATTGAAAAGTAAACAACACACAGACCTGTATGCTTAAATATCACAACTGTCCAAACATTGCACCATTTTTCATTTTGATTTTGTCCTTCATAACTTTTGCCTGGATGTATTTTTCACTTTTTTTCCTTTTTTTTTGTGTGGCCCCAAGTCTTTCCTCTGGGCTCTAACTCCTCTGAAAGGCCCTTGATAGACGAGCAGTTTGCCTTTCCCCTCAGCGATGCCTCCAGAGAGCAAAGTGACACAGGATCAATGTAATTATGTTGATTCAGTGTTTGTAGCCCCAAAGCAGGTTAACCTCAGTGCTCTCACGGGCCTGTGGGACCTGCCACTCACTATCGAATGAAGGCTCGTCCAGCAGGTCAACATATATCAGCTTGATTTAAAAACAACTAAATAACATCACTTTCCACTTCCAGAGACACGGAGCGTGAGCAGGAATCAATGTGAAGATCGTGTATAAAAAAAAAATCAAAATACCCTGCAGGATTCTCACAAAATGACTGTCCAAGTGTGAAATATTAGAAGTCATCATCACGTTCTTACCCATATTACTTTCATTAACTGAGCCAAAGAGAATCTCCGCCAAAGCAACGCTTCACAGAGAATGAAGTAATTTATCATTAGATGACATTAGAAGCTGTTCTTGTGTTAGTGTTTAAACACAAAATGCTTTGTGTGGGGCACAGGCAGCATGTGATGGTCCTCTTGTTAAAATTGGGGACTGTATATACAAATAGAGGGGTTTGTTTTTGAAAATTTGATTTCTCAATACAGATGGTAATATTGTTAATCGGGGAAAGTGATTTGCATTAAAGCTGCTGTATTTTTGTTATTTTAAAACTCCTCTTTGACGATTCTTGACACTGAGATTATTCACCCAGTATTACTATTAAAAATAAATAAAAAGAGGACCAACACAAACACAAACTTGCCATCTTTAGAACACCTCACTCAAACATCATTAGGCCTTAAGCTCACAAGTTAACTCTGGAAGTTAAAACATACATGGAAATACAGTATATAAGGCAATAACAGAGTCAGTACAATTCTAACAAGCATAAAAGTCAAAGTCAATATTTGCATGACAGCCTGAACTCTCTAAAGCAAGTATTCTTGTCATTTCTTTAAGTAGTCTTCAAGAATAGTTCTCCAGCCTTCTTAAAAGACATTCAAATGTGCTCTCTTCTTTAGAAGTTTGCATTTTCTGTGAAAATGATCCCACTCTGCTTCAGTAATGTTGAGGTCCAAGTTCTGGGGAGGCCAATCCATGACTGATAGTTTTCCATTGTGTGTGTTTTCTATCCAGCATTGTGTTTGTGATCATTGATATGCTGACAAACAAAGGTGTTTCCAGATGTTTTTGCATGGTGGATCAAAATCTGACTGTACTTTTCTGTGTATAATTTCATCCATTAGCCTCCATGTTTTACAGATGGCTGTAGATATGGTTGTACCTCTTGCCTGACCTCGTCTGTACATGCTGATGATGATTTGAACCAAAAATTTCAAATTTGGATTCATCACTCCATCATCCATCATCAGTATCATGGAGTGATAAGAATTACTTAAGGATTATGCACCATTCCAGTAAAAGCATTTCTAATGAGGCTTCAGTGAAGACTAGCTGAATCAACTAATGGGCCAGAAGCATCTCTCAGGTCCAGTGTCAGGTCTTTTCTGGTTTTTATTTTGTTTTTTTTCTTTTTGGCTGACTTTGAGATATTGTTCATCTGCTGTAGATTTTAGGCCTGCTACTTTTGTTCTATACAGTTTCCTCAAATTTTGTTAAGGACACACTACACACCATGCCAAGATTTACCAGGTTTTGCTTTAATAGCTCTTTGGATTCACTTTGTTGCCATGTTTCATAGTCAGCTAAAAACTGGAAGAATTGATGTCTTTTTGTGACAGTTAGTAACAAAGTGTCTGAAGATTTGCTAAATTGTCTGTTATGTAGACACAACACTGGTTCACCCCTTGAATATGCTTTTATATGCTTGAATGATTCATAGGTCAGTGTTAAGTGGCTTCACAAAAAAACAAAAGAATGAAAAAAAAGACCTTCAGAAAGCCTGGAGAACTATCACTCAAAACCACTTTAAAAAATGACAAGAAAGCCTGGCTCCTTGGATCTAAAGAAATAAGGGGCAGTTTAAAACTTTTGTACAGTACTGTATTCAGTCCAGAAATGGCCTTTAAATAAAACAACATGGTACAATCTAGTGTGCCTTTTTTATATTGGTTATAAATGCACTCTGGCTGTAAAACTGTTTTGTGATGAACTCTCAATACTTGAACCCACAAGCTATGCACTTATTGTATATGCATTTAGGGCGTTGTGTGAAAAATAGGGCCTCCTGCACAGGCAAGGGGGAGATGGCAATATGTTTAAAAGCACTGTAATGGATGCTGCTTCATTAATAGGGAATAAAAAAAACTCTTACAGCACCGGCAACAGGCTGGAGTACTGTATATAATTAACCTAATTATGTCTGGTAGTCTAAATTGAAATGCACTGTAAATTTAGATATTAACGTCTAGACCAAGCTCTGCTCTTAATCATCTTAATTTATGTTGGGACGACATCAAACCGCAGACGAGTCTTCGTGTTTAATGGACGGACCCCCCTTTTTCGCCTCCGGTCCTTGCTCTTCACTGACACTTCCTCCTCCTCCTCCTCTTTGCTGGACTCCTGTTTCCCGGGAGGGGATGAGGTGGCGACTGGGTTCGGGGGTGGGCACATACTGGAGCTCTCACGCCATTCATTCAGCTGTACGGCACTCACCACCAGACAGAGCAAACAAGATTTTCCCTGAGCCCTCACAGCCTCTCCCCATTAGTGCTCTGTCTGGGCCTGTCTGTCTGAGAAAACAGACGTTATTAGCCGAACCTTCTGGAGGCACAGAGCCATATTAAGGCTTTAAATGTTTCCTATCCAAATGCAGAAATTTCATATGAGTTTATGAGCCGAGGCAGGAAACTTTCCATGTCAAACCTTCCACAGCAGTGTTACACGAGGCACTTTTTTTGACAGTTCACATCAAGCCGGGAGTAAATTGGATATTGAACAAAAGCAATTTATAGCACGAATCTTAATCTCTTAACCAAGCATGTCACAGCCACCCAACGCCATAAACTTGACACAACCTCTGAAGCAGTACGAACATATTTCCTCTTTTATTTACATTCCTTTTCAAATGTTAACATTTTTCGCTATAACTTTTTGATCAGGTTGGCATTTTTTTTCTCATTAAAATAAATTGGCACAAGTAAAACATATGTAGACAAAAGTTTATTTACACCATACAACATTTTGTTTTTAAATATTTTATACAGAGCTGCAGATGAGAGAGCTTGCTGGGATCCTTCAAGCAGATTCTGCAGTAATAAAGTTGTGAAATATATTATTTATATAAAAGTGAGTATTATCTTTATTGCATTTAAAGCAATGAAGAATGTAGCTTGACAAACATTCATTTTAATATGACAGAAAAAATCCTCTTTGCCTCCCATGTTTTATATTATAAAGTAAAAAGTGTAGTAATGGCCAAACAGACTGTTATAAACTTTTTAAAAACCTGCATAAATATATACATTGTGCTCCCGGGTCTAGTTTTAGGAAATCAAAACTAGACCCGATGAAGCTGGGACCACATGGCATGTCTTTTGCTTTGTGAGGTTTACCTTTTTTTTAAATCCGCTTTCTTTTCGCCAATTCCTCAAAAGATAATTCGAAACACATGATGGTAAATATTGTACACCAGGCTGCCCCACACTAAGTACACTAGTGAGAATACAAAAAGTAACACTGATGTTTTTATCCCTTTTTTTTTCTTCTTTTTTTCTCTCTCACCAGTCCTTATATTGTATTGGCACATAATGTCCCTGCCACACTCGTATTATCCAGATATGTATGCCAAGGCTGTTAGAAAAGTCTGTTGCTTTGTTCAGTGCAAATTACATCCCCTTTTCTCCTCATTTCCTAGTTTGCATTTCTCCTTCTCCGCCCTCTAGACCTCTGTTTGGAAGTCTCCCTCCTGGACATCTAAGGGTAAGTTGACACACTTTTCCCACTCTGCAGGCGTCATCTCCAGTGAGTCCTTGGTGTCAGATTCTAGTACATTCATAGTGGCGTAGTTCTGGTACTCACAGGCTGGATTGTAGCTCTCCCATGGGTTCTTGTTTGGCATTGCCTTGTCCTGTGAACATGGCCGGTGGGGTGTGATGTTAGTGGCATGATATCCTCTGCAGCTAAACCATTTTCTGTCTTTTACATAGTTGAAAGTCAGTTCACTCAAAAGGGCATTATCTGAACTCATATATGAACCCACTTCTAATTGAAAATAATGGATTAATGCTGTGGAAAGCATCAAATAACAAAAGATAATGGTAGTGTATTAAAGGTGAACATGCTTACGCTATTATCATGGAGTCATAGCAGAACTGTGTTTTCCCAAAGTTCCAAAACTGCTTTATTATATGGGCTCCATATGTGAGCCATTCATCTGAATGTGCTCTTACTGAGAGTCCCAAAGATGCTATTGCAAATAAAGGAGAGAAGCTGCTCCCAGTCAGGGAATATAAAATGGATACTAATGTCTGCAGCCAGCTCTGCAGTAGATTCATTTAGGTAAAAAAAAAAAAAAAAAAGAAAAAGAGAGAGAAAAAGAAAAAATGGGGGAGTGAGAATGTACTGTAGTTTTCTATACAAAAGATCCTGTATTGGTAACTAAGCAACAGGCCTTGAATTACATTGTACTGTAGGGCTGATTGAAAAGGGATTATATGCGACCAAAGGTACTGACATATCCTTTTATCAGATGTATTTGGTCACCAACCCAATTTGTGCTTTCAGTATAAACATTAAATGCTGCTTGCGTGAGGCAGATGCATGAAGCCTTATATCCTCACAGTCTGCAGCTGTAGTCAGGTGCGAAGACAGATGGTAAGACTTTTGATTTGCAGCGAGGTCAGGACTAATTCATAGAAGCAGCCTGACTTCTGGACCGAGCGTGATAAAGGAACGTTTCCCCCCCACACACACACACAGCCGCCAGAGGAGTGCAACGACATTAAGGTCAAAGTTGTATACGATGCTGATAGATTAAATAATCTGCCATGCATTTATGGAAAAAATGATGGTGTTGCTAAGTAGATAAATGTGCATGTAAATAAAAGTGCATTCATGGCCTTGCATTGGAATGGATGCACTCTACTGCGACAAGAAAACCAAAGGTCCTTTTTCCCCTGGCCTCGTGGAAAAAATGCTTCAATGCTTTTAAGGGTCGGCCCCCGTCACTCAGCCTTCGCCAGCTGCTGGCAGGCCCGCTGCTTTACTGGACGGTTCACTTCTGCATGTACTTTAGCTACATAACCACTCATTTGCACAATCACACACTATGTGTCCTGCACCGGGTATCTAAATAGAGTATTTGGATGTTGCTCTGTTTCACTGGCTGACCGCCACCCCCCTGGTTTCCTGTTACTCACCATGCTGCCCATATTTGGTATGTCTCGAAATCGGTCCAGGGTTTGAAATTTCTGATTCAGTTCCTGGAACAGCTCCATGTGTCTTTTCCTGGTGTGCATGACTTTCTGCAATAGCAAGGGTTTTTCTTTTGGTATTGACAGCCAATAATGGAAATGCATCTTCCTCCCCACCCCCTCCAGCTCTGCTCAATTTGTTAGTGTCATGGTAGTTTACTTATAGGCCAGGTTTGAAACAAATCTACCTGTCACTGCATATACACAAGTGACTGCCAAAATAAAGGAAACAGCACTGTAATTAAAGTTAGGGTTAGAGGACACTGAAACGCTGAATAACCTACACTCTTAGTTTTGTTGGTGTCAAGGAAACCCTCGTAATCAAACCTTGGCACTAATTTTCCATTTAAGCCCAAGCTAAAAGAAAAAACACCCCAAGCCAAATTAGATGCCATGTTTCCTTGATTTTGACAGAGTTTACAATATATATGCAGCAAAGCCTGATTTAACATTGCAAAGGAAATGCTATAACCTGCCAAAGGGGGTTTGACTATGTGTTTGCAAGCCAATAAAATCACTGCTGAAACCAGTGGTAAAAATCAGATGTGAAATGTGCAAATGACTTTAAAAGCATACATTTTGGAAATCAACATATAGCTAATGGATGTAGGAGATGGAGGAGGACAAAATGTAGATGAGAACTGTTGCCCTGTTTGTCAGTTGACAGCCTTGCTTTTACCTTAACTACACAGCGTGCCAATAAATCTCACTGAGTCAAGGCTGTGTAACTCCAATAAGCTTAAGAGGCACAACAAGAACTAGTAAATCAAATGACAAACACAACTGCAAAAATGGCCTTTCTCTGCATAAAAAGCTAGATGCATGTACCAAGGAAGGAAACATTATGGTTTTACATACCTCAAAGTCCAGATCGGAGTAACGTGACTTTCTTCTCTGTAAACAGAAAATCGGAAAGTATTATGAAGCAGCCATGGGCCCCAATACAGATGTTTGGAGTATTTTAACATAAAAGTGTTAAAGTGCAACTGAATCCTCTGTGCTTCATCCACATGAGCATATGTACCTCCAGAGAGCTCATAGATATTGTTGACCCTGTCTCACTCCTAGAAAGCCCCGTGGATTCCTCCATTTCAGCGAGGAAGTTCTTAACAGCCGTGCGAGGTTCAAAGGGCAGGTTTTGCATCTGCTCTGGAGCGCTCGGATACTGCTGCTCCAGGTTCACATTCATGTGGTCCATGCCTGACGGGTTGATATTGAAGTCAGGGCTCATCTTGTAATGCATTAGCCTCTCGTGTGGCAGCGTATCCATAGTGATGTTCATCTTGGTGTCGTCTTTCAGGAGGGTGGGCACGTTACCCGACCCCGACACGGCTGCGGAGGCACGGGGCATGACTATGTAGTCTGTCTCCATCATCTGACTCTGCATGGGATGGCCCTCCTTGTCGTGGACGCCCATGTCTTGGTCGCTCTGGCGCAGGGCGTCGTCGGTGCAAAGGTAAACGGTGCGGCGAATGTCGGCGGTGGTGTCCACCATGCACTGCTCTTTCAGCTCGCCCATTCCCATCGGCATGTGCAGAGCGGAAGGCTGCTGGATAATCACTTTGGAGATGATGTTGCCAGGCAGTGTGGAGTAGTTGAGGCCCTCGGGGGCCTTCTCGTCCTCCTCATCATTGAGGGAAATGCGGGAGAGGGTGCCTGTTATGGTGGCGGCGCGACAAGAGCCCATGTCTTTGTGGAGTGCTGCGGGGCAGGGTGATACAAGGATTAGTTGGAATTTCTCAGTAATGGGTGTCAGACTCTGTTTTATATTTTTCAGCATGTGACTGAAAGAACAAGGGGATTCAAATCAGTGCGAAAGAACTCTCGGCGGAATATGCAGTACAGAGGGAATAAAGTACGGGATAAATAACTGTGAATATGCACCGAGTGTGACATCACGCCCAAATACAAAGGGACACAACAGTAGACACTGCTGTCTCTCGAGGATATTACTGTAAATGGGCTCATATAGTTTCATCCATCCCTGAAATTCCCTCCGCCATTCAGAGTACAGCATTTCACATCCTAATCCAAACTTAGTAATTGCTGGTGAACTTGTCCTGTGAAAAATATTCTACCAAGGAGCAGATATCTATTCCAAAATACCCTCTGGTTATAGGAAACACTGAATCCTCCCCTGTGTGTATTTTAATCTTTGCCTAGGAATTATATTATCTGCTCACAAAAGGCCTGCAAGGACATTACAAGAATAGCAAACAAGCGCAATACTCCCCTCTCTGTTCGAGGCTAATTTAATGCTCAGTGTGGACATGGGGAAAACAGTGTGGTATTCGCTCTGAAGAAGTCCTTTGATCTAAGTTTACCCTGTGTTCTGTAGTGT
This sequence comes from Haplochromis burtoni, assembly GCF_018398535.1. Classification (NCBI taxonomy): domain Eukaryota; kingdom Metazoa; phylum Chordata; class Actinopteri; order Cichliformes; family Cichlidae; genus Haplochromis; species Haplochromis burtoni. The sequence continues at coordinate 3,616,066 of NW_024582373.1, forward strand.
GACGCTGCAGAATATTACTTCTGCTGCTGACAATAACCCAAGCTTGTAAACAACCAGCTTTAACACCGTGAGCCCGCAGAGTGGTCTGTTAAGTGCATTTCTCTCAGACTGCAGCTCCACTTCGGTCCATATCAGGTCATAATTTATAAATGACACCTGTCTTTTCTTCCTTTTTGTATCAGGTATGCCCACTTTAGCTTTAGACGAGCACAGAATGAAGTAGGGCAGGCCAGAAGAGCCAGGGAGCCCCTTTTTGTTACTTAACAAGTGCCGTTTCAGAGAGCTCTGAATAATGGCCAGCTTGGTTGCTCCCTCCACATTTAGGATGTGGAAGGGAGTGGGAAAAGGAGAGGTTTCAAGCCTGTGCAGGTTTCTAACGCGAGATAACTTGCACAGTCTCTTTTATTCTCCTCAGTTTTATTAAATCATAAAACTACTGTGGCCCAAAAATACAAAAGAGCGCGACAGAGGAATCAGAAAACATTGTATCTCCCCAGTGAGATAACTTAGAAAGAAAATCCTCCCACAATTAGACACGAAGGACCTACGTACCTATCCTTAGATGGTATCACGACGTTAATGAAAAGACATAATTGCAAATGGAACTGCCGAAAGATGAGGAAAGCTGCCGCTATTTCAATTTACTGCAGTTATCTATTACAGTGACGCTGGAAATTACAGTGAAAACTCCAACAGCTCTCTTTATACTGTTTTGTTCTCAGATTAAAGTCAGTGTTTTTGTAACTGTGAAAAAACTCCTGTGGGGATTGTTGGTTGTTATATAACCTGAGCTATTTTTTACTGTCTAACCTCATTGTTTTTTTGTTTTTTTTCAACATGCAAGCCAAGAGGAATCTAGTTAATCAGAGAGTGTGTGTTCTTTACCTGATCGGCAGGCGATGTCCACATCCTTCTCAAAGTCCGTCTGTAAGTGAAGGACAGTGAAATGCTCAATATTTCTAAAAATAAAAAGCATATTTTAAAAAAGAAACCAGCTACAAAAGTGAGATCAATGCTATTCTATTGTTATGATACATGAAAAGAATCCCAATAATATTTCAGCAAAATGTGTGTGGCTGAAAAAAAAAAAATTGGCTGCAGCAGCTGGGGAGCATTTTGTGCTTGCTGCTAATGATCGCATTGAACGAGAGGGCCTGACACCATTCTGCTATTGTGAAAACTGTTTCACTCTGGATGGTATTACAATACTAATGGCAGATCATTGCTTCAATGTGCCGGTGGCATCGTCATGCTAGATGAAGAGACTGGCGTCCCAGTCAAAGGTCATAGAGGGAACAGTCCTCTATTACCCAGTGAGAGGAAATGAGAGGGATGGACGGCAAATATGGCCAGTAAGTTCAATCAAATAGAAATAAAAGACTGAGCTCAGGGGCTAAGAAGACCAAAGGAAACTAATACCATTTATCAAGGGGCCAAGTGTCTTCACCGCGTATAATCTGAGCTTTATAAAAACACACCATGCAAAATTATTAACCTATAGAAAACAATGCCTCACGGTGTAGAGGTCATAGAAACCTAAAAAAAAATAGGATAGTAATAAAAGACAAATTAAGGTTAGTAGAGAACAAAGGGGTGTGCCCATGTATTATAAATAACCAGGGAACATTGCTCAAATTACAGAGGATCTAACGGCTGCAGATAACAGCGGGGTAACTGTGCCTACCATTATCTGAGCATGCCCATTAGGGAAAGTTCCTGTTGCATCACCGCTGATTGGATCTTGGCAGTTTCTGAGCCGACATCTAAAAGCATCCTGGACCTATGCACAAGAGGGAATAAGTGTTAGGGAATATGTTAACAATACAGCTTATTATGTCTGTGATATCCTTTAAACATTTCTTTTTAAATATGCAAAACCCTACAGGGAAAGAACTGTTGCTTTAGGCTGTTAGTGAGTTTAGGATTCGAAAGCAATTAATAGTTAATAGCATTTGCAGGAGCATAATCTGCTGACATACAGGCAGTTAAAAGAGATCACAGGTGAAGAGGGGGAGGAAATGAAATCATCCTCTACCTCTCTCCGTAGGATACAGTGCACCATCACAATGACAAAACCCTGCAGCGAGTCAAAGACAGCGAAGAGGATCTGAAAGAGGATGGAGCGCTTGTCCGTTATGGCAAGTACCGCAGACATCCAGGTCAAAGCCAGCAGAGGCAGCACGACACAGGAACTCCACAAGGACGCCCTGAGAGAAAAGAAGGAGCACCGTGTAGAAGAAATAAAGGCAGGCAAACTGGTGGTGATATATACAGTCTACAGTGCTGACTAAAATCTCAAATCTCAACCGTTTCAACACTGAAACGTAAATTTGCATTGCAGTGGGCAGCGAGATGATCAGAACTGCAGAGGTGGACATGCTGTACATACAGAGACTCCCCGCAGCACCGCCTTATTGATTCACAGACACTGACAGGCACTTACATTGCATTGCTAGCTGTAGTTGCTGATAAAGCAGTTGTTGATACAACGCCACATTTGGCACACTTGAGAGTTAATCCTGTATGCGGCTCACTCATCTGTCTGTGGGACACAGAGACAAGATCATGACAAACAACGCTGAGAGCCACTAACTCCACTTTAAAATCTCCCGCCGTCATATTATCTACAGCAGAAGCAGCCAATGTGTGGGCGTGTGTGTGTGGTTTTTTCATCTTGGACTGATTCTGCCAAAGAAATACGAAACCATGTCGCTCCCAAGAGAGATCTGACCTCTTTATGTTTATGCCTGTAATTTCCTTTCAATGGCAGAAAAAAGGAGGTCTAAATCTCCATATGTACAACAACTCAAAGCACACTGTATGTATATTTTTGCATGATTTTAAGAGAAGAAAAGAAAAAGCAGGTACTAACAAGGATGTGCTGTCATACCCTGCTCGGTGCTTCAGCTTCTTGTCCAGTATACCATCTCTGGACACTAGTTTGTTAAACACCAAAATGCCAATCACCATGTTGACCTGTCACGAGAAAGGAGAACAGGAATATTTGTTTTCAATAAATCATCCACAACGAGAGGATTTTAAGAGCAATGTTTTTAATTTCCCAGCATGACATTCTCCTTAAGTAGCCAATGGTTAGTGTCATTTTCCATCTGCATTAACTTTGACCTGTAGCTTCTATTATTTGCTCTTCTCTGTGACATTTCAGCCAATGGAAGAGACATGCCCCGCACACTCAGCCCCGGCACAACAGCCTTAAGAAAGGATCTGCCTGACAAGAAGCACTCGTCTCCTCAAAGGCACCTTCTCCTATTATTAGCAGAGAAGTGAGGGAGCTTTACACTCGCTGGCTGGACCATTGTTTAAAACAGTGCACTGTAGTCTATTTAAAATCCCCCATAACTGTGAGAAGAACTCATTAAGTATTTATGCAAATACATTCGGGGAAGTTTTTATCCAACAAGCTCTGTTACTGTGAGACATCTGACTATCGATATAGTGATAACAGCAGCACGGTGTGGCGTGCATTCTCACTGCAGATGGTTGTTTCTGCTTTTTTTTTTTGTTTTGTTTTTTTGCAGAGATTAGCTTGTGTTCCTCTGAGATTCGCTGCAAATAATAACCACGGAGCGGCGAGACTTCCGAGTCTTTGCGCTCAAACAAGAGGTTTAGTCACTTAAAAAATACATATATCTGAAATCGCTTCATTTCAAATCCCAGCAGAGAACAGGAATTTGACAGTGAACAATATTATTACACATTCCGAGTCGTCCGTCCATCTGACACAGACTTAGTGATTTGCATAATCACATTCTTTGTGTAATTTTCTCTGTACAGCTATGTAAATACAAAATGATTAAAATACCCCAGTATATTCGATTTTGGACAAATCTAATGCATAAATACTTAATAACCTCACAGCTTCATGGAGGGCCATTATGGTAAATGAAAGGGGGTTACTCGAGCACATTGCCTGATGGGACGCTCATTACTTTGACTTTGAAACCACAGTTGGTTCCTCAAGTCAAACATTTTCAAAGCATCATTTTTTGTGTCGGGTTTCAGCACAGCACAGTTGTACCATATTCACACCATACCACCGCTAGAATCGCGTGGCTCGTGTGAGTGCTGGTCTTTGAGTGCAACCAGAACAATTCACAAGCACTGCAAAGTCATGTTTATTGAAGAATTTGTTGCTGCTAGTGCTGGCTGTTTTTCCTTTAATGTACATTTCCTTTACATTACATTATACAGAAAAGCAAAAAAACCAACCCCAACAAAACAAAAACCAGACAGTGGTGGCTGAGACATACCAGAACAACAGCAGCTGCAGGTCCAACAAAGGCGTACAGGAGCCCGCCCTCCAAAGACAGCCAACAGCTGCAGGAAAAGCAGAGGAAAAAACACAGTTAACTCCCACTAAGGCATTAACATCCAAGTTAATGGTGCACACCAGCATACAGTTGTGTTTTCCACAATTGTCAGGGGAGAAGTGCCATATGTTGTAACTCCATATCCAAAGTTTCACGGGGTAATAAGATTCTAAAGAGATTTTAAGCAGTGTTTATGCATTTGGTATCCAGCAGGGATACAACTCACATAGAATTGGGGTCTTGCTGTGCTATTTTGAAATTTGATTGGCTTCTTGGGACTTTGTTTATGATACTATTTAGGATAACTAAGCCACTGCAGACGCGTGCAATCATTACCCTTAGATTTTACAGACGAACCTACGATGTGCCCACTGAATACTAAACACAGTTAGAAAGAGAGGAAAAAAAACTTACTATAAGGGTGTCCCATAGCCCTTTGTTTTGGTAAATCCCATCGAAACCGCAACAACTAAAGCTGGTAATCCTTCAAAGGAGAAAACAATCAATAGTTATTTGAGCAGTTCTAGTAGCTTGTTAGAGCTGAGAGCATAAACCCACTTCAAGGGAGAAGAAGTCAACTGTGCCTTCCAGTCATTAAGGAAAGTGCAACCCGATTGATTTCATTAGAAGCCACAGTATGAGACTATACAGACATCTGAGAGTATATGATCAAGTATGGGCAATTCAATTTATTTCTTTAAGTGGCAGAAAAGAACAGACTGTACGTGGCTTCGACAAAAGGGCAGCAGTGCATCATGTCCAGAAATTTCATCACTGTACTGTACAACACGTCTCCACCTTCCACACCTTTTACAAGAAGGGATTTGGCTGTACGTCTCCTCATTATAGATTGGTGTAATTGATTCGGTTCTTGCTACTATGTACTTGGAATATTAACACTATCCCTCTCCAAGCAGCGCAAGCAGGTGCTATTGATGTAATCAGTTTCCTGGAGGCACGAGCCGAAGACCCCGTTGCCATCCAGTGCTTCTCTGCAGTGCCGGAGAGGTATAGAGTGCTGGGTGTTCGCAAGCATGTCGTAAATCACAGTGCAGGCAACAATCTGGTGGAGACACTGCGCTTCAAACAGGTGAATTAAGAGACCACAGGCACTCTGTGCTGCTTGTCTCTTTTAGATCAGTGTTTTGTTTGAATAAGGTCGTAATCTGTAGAGGATTAAAGAATTATGTTCTTGTTGTGGCATGAGTAAACGAATAGAGTAATCTGTACTGCAATGCAACATCACTGTGGGACGACACAATCTCATTTATTTGTCAAAATGTATATTAGTACTTTTTTAGAAATCTGTGTGATTGCAGAACAGGCTTTATCCATTTTTTTTGCAAGCCATGGCACTGCAATGACTAAGAGAGCCTTGTTTGTTGCTAGGTAACAAGAAGAATGAGTGTGGGCTCTTTCATAATCAAATTGATTTTTTTTTTTTTAGGAGAGATTTTTGTAAGAAAAGGCTGTTTGGACAGGGATTGATACTGGCAGTTATCAAATGAAGGGAAATCTTGTAGGTTTTGATGCCGCGTGTATTTATTGATATTTGTATGGTGCTTATGATTAAAATCGGTAAAGAAAGATGATACATATGCTGTACTAGTTGCATTCAGTGCATTTTGCCTCTGCAAACATTTCCTTCTTCTAAACTGTACATCAGAGGGTTTCAGATGAAATGTATTCTGCTGCAGTGTGAATGCCTGGCGCAGACCCTCTTTATCAGACATAAGGTCATTGTAACCTGCAATTGAAGAGCCGCACCAGTCTGTCCTTCCCCCCCACACTGCTCATGACTGGTCCATTTACCCAGCCCTTAGAGAGCTTGACTGGAAAAAGCATCACAACAAAAGCGCCTGACAGGATGAGGATCTAGCAGCCCCACGGAGAGGATGAATAGGAAAAGACGGTGCAGTTACTTGGAAAGACACCGCGGCCAGAGATATTGTGAGAAAATGGCAGCTGCTGGGATGATGGGAGATAATGGAGAGGTTTAGAGAAACATGCTGCTTTACTTACCCCAACCCAGACACAGAAAGCGCTTACGGATGAGCCTGGTCCGAACCTTTCCTGTCACTGCCATGTAGGACTGCCAGGCCTCTGTTAGGACCCAGCAGAACGACGCCAGGAAGAAGAAGTGCAGGAAGGCTGTTGTCATGATGCAGACGCTCTATTGGATGGAGAACAAAACATGTCAGACAGAGGCAGAGCTTCATATTGAAAAGAAATGCAGTTTACTAACAGCTAATAAATATAGATTCCTTTGAAGCAACAGGCTTCCTAAGGAGATGCATCAATTCTATTGATAATCCCTCATTTCCTTGAATCATTCCGGCCATACGAACAACACAGACCATCCATTAGTATCCTGTGCAGCTCAGGGAAAGTCTGCCTTGCACCAACAGAGTCAGCGATAGTAGTTTAGATCAAAGCCAGTCTAGCCAACACAAAAAAACACAGCGTAGCATTCCTCCACACTAAACCTCATTAGTATGCAGACGATCCAACCTGGAGCCATGTGAACCAAGGTCAACTGTTTTACACAGACAGAAGGGGCAACAAACCCACAACACTGCTTAAACGTTAGAGAACGCATGTGTCGGAGGCAGCACATTGGATTGATGCCACTTTTCATCTTCATTAGTTTGTCCATCTTTGTCCCACGCTCCAAATGGGATCGTTTAGAAGAGGATTAGAAATGAAGAAGTATCCTTGAGAATCTTGTCATTACATGCTGACATTTGTGAGCGAGAAGAGATTAAGCTTTTTTTCTTTTTGCTCAGATTGTTTGCACTGTGAAGATTTGGTAAACTGAGTAATACTGTACAAAGACGCAAGTGCATCATCTCGTCCAGGGGAGTGTACACCATGCTGTGAGATCTCCCATACACTTTTTCATCCCCACTGTGAAAGGCGCACTAAATCCATCTATCCCCTGTAGTGCTCGCGGGGTTTATGCGAGACAATAATCCTGCATTACCTTATTCCCGGGAAGTGGGAAATTCTGTTAAACTACACCCACGAGGGATATTAATTACATAAATGTGCATTCATGCGGAAAATTCATGTAGGATGCATTCAGGTGCAGTATGTATTTGTCATTTTCTTAGATACTTAAATGCTTTTGGATATTTTTTTAATTCACCAGTCACTGTGGATTAAGGAAGTTAAAGGAATTTCATTACTGGTTGCAAAGAAGAGCTGCTGGTAAAATAATGCTTTGCTAATGTAGCAAAATAAACCAAAGCACCGAAGTAGAATATTAGTCAGTTTTGGCAGGTTCCAACTGTTAAATAATCAGCAGTGTGTTCATTTACACATTTCATTAAGTGCAAAAATGTCAGCCTAAATGTACCTGCAAGTGTGACAATCATTTCTGGAAACTTTTGCTTTTTCCACAGAGTCTAACTGGAAACAAAGCAACCCAACCGCAACTTTAAAAGCTTTAAAATCCGTAAACACGTATAGTATTTATGTTACTATAAATGGTGAAGGAAAACTATTTTGTTTTTGTGAGGTTTAGGTGGATTCAATACACTTGTGGCTAATGCTGCAGACGGTAGTATCGAAGCAACAGGGGAAAAAAAAGAAAGAAGAAAGAAACCCACAACAATCAAAACACATGACACTCCCATGACGCATTGCCACCTGCTCGTGTGGTAATTACAGGTGCCGTTTTAGAAATCACAAACATGCTGCGCTATAAATCTTTGATAAACTGAGATTAAGAAAAGGCATGTATGTGGGAGTCTGCCCACTTTCGACAAATTCTGACCTTTCAATATGGATTTTTTAAATTTAGTAACCTATATCCACATGTTAGCATGCACTATGATTGTTACTGGCAGTGATCATTACTGGATGGAGTACGTGACCAAAAAAACCTCCAGCAATTTCACATCCTGAGTTTGTGAAGGAGACAAAAGGGAAATGGGAAACCATACAGTAGCTAGACAGCTTGTAGACTTGCACCCAAAGCTAATTCTAGCGTTGCTGTTGCTCATGTGCTGTCCAAGGTGCTGAAAATAGAGCCTGCCTTGTTTCCTGGAAACGGGTCATATGCAACCACTATGCTTCATGGTTCACTTGGATGCCTGTGCCGTCCAGCCTCATTAGTCCTCCAAAATGAAAGCTGTGCATTTGAAGAGAGAGGAAGCCACACTATGAGGATATTACGATGGCATCGGTTGAAGGAAGGCAGCTATACAGAAACGAGGCTGAAACCCAGAGTTCACGTTGCCCTTTAAAAAGGCAAATGCTCTGAGATGCTGAGTACACTGTGTCGGTATCCATGGAAACAGAGGAACCGAGGAAGGGACCAACATTAAAACATCGCAGAGCTAATAGACGCTGAGGTAAGGGTAGGTGGTGATGGGGTATGCTTCAAGCCTGTTCAGCAGTGACAGTTTAAGATGAGGACAGGACATTTGAAGAATTAATGTGTCCTGCCTAAACTCTGACTAAAAGGTCTCTGACACTTCTACCTTCAAAGCCACAAAGTAAAAAAGAGCAGTGACATATTATTCATACATAACTTTCTATTATGTTATTACTTGTTCACACTACTGTTGCTGATGAAATTGTTTTCAGGGTCCAATTAATATTCAATATTTGGTTATTTCCATTATTTATAGGTTCATTAACTGGTTTTATGAGAATACTCAAAGTCATACACTGTCAGGTTAAAACTCTAAATTTTAATGAAACCTGAAGAAATAGATTACTCACTGTGTTTTCACAGCAGAGACCTACAACATTATTTAAAATGCTGTAGAACAATCTGAACTGGACTATATAACATTGCTTTTATCTTCCCAACTGTGCTGAATCACTGTAGGAGGAGGAGGCTGGTGGTTATTTTGACTGAAGCACCCTCCTTCTGAATCAAGCAGCAAGCGCCCCAGTGCGTTACACAGTGGGTGCTTGGGTGGAGGACGTTAAAAAACTCCAAACAACAAAAGTGGTAGTGGCAAAGAATTGTTGAACCGCAGAGGAACGCTGAAAAAAATGTATTGACTTTGCCACTACAGCCAGAAAATGGCTACTTCTACTTCCTGGTCTGTGGATGTGCCTCACATGAACCTGAAGTGAACTCATCCCGATAACAATTCTACTTCTGCCTACTTTATCTCAATATATAACACTCCCAAGGCTCTAAACAGTACATCCAGTTATTCTCTCCAACATAATCAGAGGATTCCTGCCAAGTATGTAGGAATGAGCAGCATGTTGATTTAGTCACTTTCTACTCTGTGTGACATCAATTTAGTTAAAGTGAAACCTTGAACTGGATTGAAGAGGATGAACCAAATCCCACTTCCGTGCACCTCATCCTAAGGAGATGAAGCCTGTAGTGTGCTGAAACTATGTGCTATTGTGTGTTGCAGTTATTGTATGTCGAATATTTGGTGCACGGACCCTTGATTATGTTTAATAAACGATGACTAAGTGCATATATTATGCATGTTTTAATGGTAGTAAATGGCAAAAAAGCTTCATTCTTCCAATTCCATTATTTTTAACTACTCTGTCAAAATAATGCTGCACATCTCAGGGATCTATCTGTTTATCCTGTCTACTTCAAACTTGACGTGCGCTGCTGAGGATCCGAGTAAGTGCAGTGTTGAATTTAAGGTCATTTGGATGAGGAATAATGTGAGTTTGAATGGTTGTCTGCCTCTATGAGTTGGTCCTGTGATGGTGACTTATCTGAAATGTACTCTGCCTCTCGCCCTATGATGGCTGAGTTAGGCTTCTGCCCCCTGTGACCCTGATAAGGATAAATGGAAGAGAATGGATGGATGAGGGGTGGTCTCATTTCATGGTTTCCTTCATGTTGCTGCACAGAAAGAGTAAAAGTATGGTGATAATGTGTGCCTGTCACCATTCTTGACCTCACTGTCACGCTCCTGTTAGCGTCAGTGTTGGCGTCAGTTCACACAACACAAAGAAAGATTCTAAACAAAGTGCTGCTTTCTCAGCGATGCTGTTTATGATGAGGTGCTGACAACGTGAAATCAGCCCCCGAGAAGCCACAACAGTATCCTCAGAGTGCCTTTAGATCAGCGGCAAAGACTACCGACTGTCATCGGCTTTGAATCTCCTGGTTACTGTTGCTATGCAGCACTGATGATGTCACACTGACTTTTATGATCTGTATTCAGGATCATGTAATGTTGCCTGGTAACAGCGGCGACTTAGGCTTTGTATTAACAGGGGACAGTCATTGTGGCAATTTCCAGTCCTGAACCCTAAACATATGTTTCCGTCTCAGGTGAAGGAGCACAAGCCTACAAGTGATTTTCACAGGAATCCGGTCACATGAAGCTACAGACTGACACCTGACACTTGTCGCTGCGTGACGGGCCACAAATCAGAGATTGTGGCTTGTGAGGCCTTGTGAGGCCTTCATCATCAAATGCTGAAGATGAATCATCAACATTCAATGCTTTCATGCATGCAGACTCACATAAGTGCATTGGTAACATTAACTAATGCTTGATAAACACCTTAAAGGAAGCATCAAGGTAGATGACCATCTTTAACTGTATTCCTTTTAAGTGGTGTCAACATTTCTCAAAGGGCTGTACACGCATTAAGAGACAAGCGATAATATGGCAAAAAGCAAATGTGGATTGCAATAAAACTCAGCAAATTGAAGACATGAAAGGAAATAATTGCTATTGATGTAAAGTGACCATGAACCAAGTTACAGTAACTTCAACTCTGAGGTAAGTAACAATCAATGGGTGCAAAGAATAAGTTGAATGGCACACTGCAAGGTGAGCAATATACAAAAGCAGGGTGACATAAGGACTGTGAGCCTTAAATGGCTACTAATGACCAGTGGGTGATGAGTGAATCACTTCATGGAGGGTTGACTTTAACCGTAAATCACATAGCACTAATTCAGTGTGGAGTCCAACTAAGTTGCTGCTGTTGCTAAGCAGCATCAATAAAGGACTATAACCACCATTAAAAAAACAAAAAATCTCTGTCTGGCTCTTCATCATGACAACCATCTTTACAATCCACCTGAAACTTTCAGAGGACATGCAATGGCCATTTCATATCAAAATCTGTCACCTATCCGATATCTATATGTAAGGAAAACCTCCCTAACTCTGCTGAAATGCCTCTGACTTTCCTGTGACAGTGGGAACAGGCAGTAGGAGTTTAGAAAAAAAATCCCCTCTCAAAGCAAACATCAAATAAGCCAGGCAAGCATCTGCAATGCTGTCGCAGATCAAAGTGTATAAACACTGTAATGTCACAAAGGGAGTGACTGCCAGCAATTCACTTGTGATAACTTGTAACATCAGGAGGTTTAAAATGAAGATAAAGCTAAAAACTGGTTCTCATTTTAGAAGACTTATGACACCTTGACCCCATCTGCCTTATGTATTTCATAGTAAGAGCATTTTAGTGGAACGGCCTCTCTAGGTCCAAGACTCTCTAATTGCATCTTCCCAGGCAAAGCCAACAGCTCCTACTTATCTTTGTTTGTCTTTCTATAAACCAGGATCAACAGAAACAGAGGACAAAGGAAAAGCATACACAGGCAAAGGTGATTCACTGTCTTCCTGCTCCCAGAGGACACCTCCATAGCAAAAAGATGATTTCTATTAGATGATGAGCAACTCGGAATCCACAAACAGTGGAGCCAATTATGTGCACTTCTTACAGGAGATGGAGGAAAAACAAGTGAGGCTGTGTCAGGCAGCATGGCAATTAAACCCACACAGGGACTGTTTTCTCCTCTTGGTGGCCTATCACTCAAACACCGGCTTCTACAGAGTGTCTGATCAAACAGATGAGCATTTTCTCAAATATTGTTACAACAGAGTGTTCAATACAGAGCAAAGGGACACTAGTAATAATTGCATTGTTTGGGAAGTTTTATCTACAGCGCAGCTGCACTTGAATAAATACATTTTACTAATCTTGACGACAGTACTCGGCTAGCTGAGTTTTGAGGTGCCCAATTAAATCTAGTTTTGGTTCTCGAGGCCATGGTAAATAAGCACATTTGTGCTTTTTGTGTGCTTGCTCTAGAAGTAAAGATAATTTAACCTTGGATTTTTTTCCTGATTCTCTTGCTCATGAAGACCAGACAAAAACAATGACGGCAATAACTTAATTAGTTTTTTGTTTATGCACAGAAGCCACAACAGCAGTTTGATAATAGTGTGCTTGGCTCAAAATTCTAAATCTGCTAATGTAAGAATGAGGCAAAATCTGCAAGTAATGAATCTTTGGGTGGTTTTTCTAGTCACTTACTGAAAGCAGAATCTATAGTTTAGCTCAGCAGCCACTTGCTTCTGCTTTATACAAAAACACCTGTTTACTAATGGAGAAAACAGATCATAAAAACTGAACCAGACAAAACGATAAGTTTAAAGCTGCTGAAAATTTCAGTGAAACTAAGAGGAATTTCAAAGCCAGGTTACAATTCTGTGGGTTCAATTACACCAACAACCTTGATCCAGATTTGTGTAGCTTCAAAGTTCAGTATTAATAACAGTGTTGGTCCGTTCCAAACAAATCTGTCAGCACTGCTTATTTTGATCCCCGTGAGTCTGACAAGGTAGCTTGTTGAGTCAGTCTAACAGATGCTGAAATTACATCTTCAGTATGTCAGTGGATTTTCGGGGGGGAAAAACACCTAATCTCTTTACAGATTTCATAGACAGACATCCTATTAGAGGCGAGCCGAGTGAGTATTCCATGTTAAGTGGTGGTCCTTACAATCAAGACAGGAGATGGCTGAAGCCCTGATTAAATCTGACAGGGCTTCAAATCAGCTCAGCTTTAAAAAATGCCCTGAAGCTTTGTGGATTCGGCGTCTTGGCTACTACAGTGTGCCAGAGATGCGAGGGCCAGCAGGGACACAGATGAACTTGTTATGTGCGGATGCTGTTTTTGTTATTTTACGAGACTGTTTGTAATGAACCAGCTCGGGTTCGCGTCACGATGCTAAAAACTAGCACATTTTTGTCCATAATTTATCTTGTTGATTCTTATTAGATTAGTTTCCTTATTCATTTGTTGTCCATGTTTCCATTTTCGATGAACTCGGGAAAATTAACAAGCAGTATTTTGATTTATGAGTAGTAAGAACCACTAGTTGGCCCATCTGGTCCTAAAGTACTAGAAGGTAAGAGTGGCAAGTCAGTACTCGTGTTATACAGCACCAGCAATACTTCTAATGACAAAAGACCCCCTAACTCTTTTGACACATTTCTTTCATTTTTACAAGCATTTTAAAGGGATTTTTGTCTGTGATTTAGATTCTAAAATCTTTGACTGCTGCGATATGAGAATATCCAGATGTGCCTTATTAATGAGCTGAAAAAACAAAACAAACAAACAAACAAACAAAAACAAAATGGAAGCGAATACGAGAAACACTGAGGAATAATGAGACGAGGGACAAAAAGCGATGTGTGTCTCGCAAAAGGTAAAGATATACCGAGAAAGTGGTTACACAATAAAATGCCTGTAATCAGACAATGTGTCACACTGTAGTGCTGCCAAATGACCGAGAAGGGCATCTGTGTGGGCAGCTTGTAAATCCTAACTACTTTTTTGCCAAACAGTCTTTTACATTAGCTACTTGTTCGCTGGCCAGTGACAAAGCAGGAGGAAGGAAACGACGCATTTTACTGGAAGCGCTTCTCCAGCAGCAGCTGGGTTTTCGAATCCTGCCGTGACTTGATCAGAAATTCAGCTCTTGTTGATATCTGAAGAAAAAAAAAAGATTTGCTATCTCTCCGCGATGCTTTTGAGTCACTGCAGCAATGCCAAATCCACATTCAGTCTTAGCAGGACAGAATGCTAATTTCCTGCGTTTGACCCATGCACCATGTGTGCTGGTGTGCAAAATGTCTGCCTTTCTGCTCTTACACTACTTGCTGCCAACCTATCTTGACTTTTTAAGGAACTCTATAATATATAGAAGGTCCCGACAGTCTTTTATGTTAATTCTTTTATTGCTTTGCACTTTTAACTGTGTCTGAATATCACTGTAGTTTCAGTGCCAACAGATTGGGGGTTGTCTCAAGTTTCACCAGAGTAATATGTATGGTTCTAAGCCAAGGCAGAGTAGGTCTGCATCTTAAGGAGGCATTAGACACACATTATTTTCCATTTGGAATGAATATAAAGGGCTTCTGTGAGACCTAAAAGAAAACGAGTAATTTACTTGAACACAGCAAAATGCTAACTACTAGATTCTTTAAAAAAGATATTCTTTAAAGAAATCTGGAGTTCAAAAGGTGCTATTTTGAAGATAAGAGTTGGCAGATGAAGAATGGGACTGATTATTGATTCAAATCTCTGCCTTAAAGATGAGCAAATTTGACTAACACTTCTCCAGCTGACTGGGAACAGGTGAATATGATGGAGCATTTGTAGCATATCTTTTCATCCTCAATACCTCATTACATTCTACATGATAATATGCACAGCTCTGCATAATTCTGCATGGTAAACTATTACCTGTTGAGCTCAAAGAAATGCCAGAATGAAAATTAAGAAGGCTGAGCTGTGTTAAAGCTGGTGTAGGTGAGCGTGGTGTCATTTGGATCTTTCTAACCCATGCACCTCCACACTTTGGAATCTGTGCCCAATAAATCCTTAAATTGCACTTACCACATTGTGGGTCTGTGTTTGCCCAACAAGGATCAATATGTTTGAGCAGACTATAGATAAGCAGAAGTTGAGCAGGATGATGGATCGCTCAGAGCGGATATATCTAAAAAAAACAAGGGAAGAGAATTAACCAGACTTTAAGTTTTACCAGAACTTTCACCAGATTATGAAACATCACATAACAACTGAGAATTATTATTATTGTTTGGTTGAAATGTATGCACTTAAAGCGTTGCAGTTACCTCCATAGCACTGCGTAGATCACTGCCAATGTGATCAAGGCGAGGCAAGACAAGCCACAGCCAACTATCAATGTCACAGATGGGACCCCTGAGTACTCCATGGTCTGTAGGGATGACAGAGCAAGACGAACCAGTCAGTGGGAGGCTGGATGTGGTTCATGCAGGACAGTAAATCTTTATTATTGGCCAGAGAGGGAAGCAATCAAAACAACCACCACCAACAATATGAATAATCCACAGTGCGACTTAATTTACATTGAGGTTTTAGTTGCATGTGTGGGCTTGAAGCTTGTTTAGATACTTGCATAAAACTTTCCAGGAGATCATGTTGCAGGAGAATAAACAGTGGAAGTAATTATAACCAATGTTTTTGTTTTATGCTGTGTTTTCTCAGTCACACTTGGAAGTCAAGGAGGCTGGCCAATCGCGGCCCAGCCACTGAGGCTTCCTTCACATACACTAATGTGGTTTCCCATATTATAAACCATATTCAGTAAATCAAAGCTAGACAAAATAAGCACTTTGCTGCAAGAAAAATGATGCTGTATGATTTAGGCCTGACAGAGAGGAAGGCCACAGTGTAAGTACTGCATGTTCTCAGATTTAATTACTTTATCTTTTCAGGAAATTACAGGCTCCTGCTTCCTTTACCCCAGTCTAATTGCAAAACACAATTGTGCTCAAAACACAATTTAAAGATCTCACCTGCAAGAATTTGTCAGCTTTTTTTGTGGACAGTAAAGAAAACAGCACCCAAAAAAGGTAAACTTTATCTTTATCTCTTCCCTAACATGATTGATGAGGAGACACTTAAAGACAAGCACCAGCACGCACACACCCTCCCCCTCTGCATGCCCATACACAATCTATCTATCTAAGTCTATGCCCAAACTAGAAAATACTCCCCCCCCACGATCCCCCCTTTACCACTGTATTACTATTTAACAGGATTAGCACACACGAAGATTCAATTTTCATTCTCACCAGCACACACACAGACACACACACATACACACACGAACAGGGAGCCTTTCTCCTTTACATGAGCTCATGAAACCCACATCGAATAGCAAATCAATAGCCTACTTACTATTTCTCTTGGTTGCTGAGCCAAAATGGCGAAGGTAGATACACGATCACATAAGCATTTTGTATGGGATGCATCTGTAAGCACCGTTTTACATCCTTTTGTGGACCAGGCTCCCCAAGAATCGTTCCTGCAAGGAGGAGGCAGAGGCAATTAGAGGTTTAATTCCAGCGGTGACACGACTTCACAGGACTTCTCGACATCGCTTCGGCGTTTTTATTTAATTATTACTAATATGACTCGAGAGCTGGAGAGATTGTTTCATAGAGAGAAAGAAGAAGAAAAAAAAGCGAACAGACTAATCGACACGGCTCTGGTGTGGCTACGAGCAGCATTTCAGCTGGAGCAGATAGAGAGGCAGAGACGGAGGAGGGGGAGGACGCACGGAGCTGTCCAAGCAGACCGGTGCTGATTGATTCGCTATACGCAGATAAATACCAACGAGTCGAGTGATACAGAAAACAGCGTTATTTCCTCTTCACGCACAAGTTAAAAGCCTTTATATTTACCTGTTTGCCTCTCTGCCTGCTTTATATTCTTCTAGAGATCTTTTCCAAACGACTATAATCCTCTTCCCCCCCCCCGGTTATCCTGTCCTTTTTTACCCCCCCACTTTCGGCTGATTTTTCCCCCCCTCAGCTGTTTTAATTAGCAGCTTTTGAATGCTTCCTTAGGGGGATTTTCACCCTGGAAACGGTGGACAGCATCAGATTGATACTCTGTTCCTCTCTGCTGGTGTGAGGGGGGGAGGCAGATGCAGTGAAAAAATAAACGCACGCCGTCGCAAGGTTTGCTTATTCGGCTTCGAGTCTAGTGATATGACGGGAATAAAGGATGCTTTTGGGTCATTCCTGAAAGTCATTTTACACGAAAGTTGTCGCTCCCCGGCGTGAAGCGCTCCCCTAAAAAAACACCGCAGAACTAATACCACCCCGCGGAGGCAGCGCAAATGGTTGCAGCCAGTCCCCACTTCACACCACTAGTAGGTGAAATGAAAGGAGCGTCTCTCTTCCATTTGTCATTCACCCCCGACTCATTTTGTGCCTTCAGAAATACCATCCTTGCTGATTAAATATCACCGAGGCTTTATTCTGAACACAGCCTTTGCCGCAACACCCAACCTGACTTTTAGCTTCGTGCCGTCACTAGCAAACACCTGTTGTCCTGCAAGGCGCTCTGCTCACCCTACTACTAATTTTATAAAGCCAAGAAGAAGAAAAAAAAGGGAAAAAGATGCATACTAGTGATTCAAGACAATATAAGACGTACTGGCTTTTGATTTGTTTAAGCGGGCAGTGGCTGCTGTGCGAGCTAATCCTGCTTTGTCATTTGATCAATGTGGCAGAAATATTTATTATTCCTGGAAGAGACCATGGAGCCAGTTGCAAATTTCCAGCCAGGGCCAACCGACACTGTGGGTTGTTTGTGTGTGCACAGCAATGAAACGATAAACGGATATCCTCCCCCTTTTGCTTCTCTTCTTAACTGGGCTGTGACCATTCTGTGTACACAACTGATATGTGCTTTTCAGCAGACTGCATGCTAAAACAAAAAGCATAAACCAATTAAGACAAAAACCAAAAGAAAAAGAAAAAAAGAAAGAAAGGATAAAAGAGAAAAAAGCGAATGACCCACTCATTAAGCTAGCATCAGCAGTTCTTAAAAAAGTTTAGTTATAAATTTGAATCACAGTTTATAAATAAATTAAACTATACGTATTTATACATACAGCAAAACCTCTACGAATTGGTCATATTAGAAACATTAATTTCTTCAAAACTGATGCAAAATGAACGTTTGAAGCAAATAAACAACATGTCTACAAGTCATCAAAGTGGCCAAAGAAGCACCTGTGGGTGAAATATGGAGCAAGTTTAGCCCCGGAATAGGAGTCATGTGATAGCTGAGAAGGATTTTATGATACCGCACTGCTGATGATTGCAGAAGTAGTTCAATGTTGAAATTGCATGTTGGACTTTCCATCATGTACAGGTGTGTGGCTCTCCAGATGTTCCAGTTTCAACATTAAGATTAATGTTTGTTTAAGCAAGTGCAAATCTATTTACAGCTATTTGAACCCAGTGAGAAACTGTACGCAATATCACCACGTCTTTCTTTTTGCTTATTTGTCACACTTAAATGTTTAAGATCATCAAACAAATTTTAACATTACACAAAGGAAACTTAAGCAAGAACAAAATGCAGTTTTCAATGATAATTTTATTTATTAAGGGGGAAAAAATGCTATTCAAATCAAACTGGCCCTGTGCGGATATGATTACCTCCTAAATCTAATATCTAGTTGTGCCACCCTTGGCAGCAACAACTGCAATCAAGCATTTGATATTCAGATCATTATCATGCTCTATAATCCAAGTGTACTTGAGTTTCAGGGAACAAACTTGTGGCTGGGCATTCTCCTTCAGGATTTCTAGTAGAGAGCAGAATTCATCGATCCATCAATTACAACAAGTCATTCATGTCCTGACACAACAAAGCAGCCTCAGACCATCACATTACCATCACATACCACATTACCACCATCACCATACTTGACTGTTGTCTTTTCAATCCACAGATTATTTCTCCAGAAGTTTTGGGGATCGTCAGCAGTGGTTTTCTCCTTGGAGCTCTCCTGTGGATGCCACCTTTGCCCAGTCTCTTTTTTATTGTTGAATCATAAATGCTGACCTTAATTGAGGCAAGTGAGGCCTGCCGTTCTTTAGATGCTTTTCTGCGTTGTTTTGGACCTCGTGTATGAGTCATTGATGCACTCTTGGAGTGATTTTGATAGTCTGAACACTCCTCGGAAGCCTCAACACTGTTCCTAGTTCTCTCTTTTTGTGGAAAATGACTCTCACCATCGTTTGATGAAGTCTCAACGCCTTAGGAACCCTTCCAAGGTTGATGTGACTTTTTTTCTTATTTGTTCTTAAGTTCCTTTAGCTCATGGCATGATGTGTTGCTTTTTGAGATCTTTTAACCTACTTCACTTTGTCAGAGAGGTTCTAAAGTGACTTCTTGATTCAGAAGGTCTGGGTGTTGCTGCTTAAATTCAACTCAGCTTTCCAAAAATTGTGGTAAATTCCATTAAATTAATGATTTAACAAAGGGAGTGGGGTTGGGGAGATGTGGCAATTGTCTTTTTTAACAGTGCCAGGTAGGTTCAAATAGCTTTTTCCCCCTTAATACCGGTACATGAAATCATGATTTAAAAACTTTGTATTTACTCAGGTTATCTTTATCTAATATTACAAGATAAACATGTAAGTGTGACAAATATGCAAAACTAAGAAATCAGGAAAGGCAAACACTTCTTCACAACACTGTAGTCAGTACATCTTTGCACAGCTGCAAAGTAAAGGTTAGAAAAGAATCTTTTAACGTGACAAAACTGCTGTGCACATATTTTATAACAATAGTGCACACTTTTCAGCACTTTGTTGATGAGGTACCATAAGGTAACAAGTAGGGTGCTATTACATACTCAAACTGATTGTCACGATCCAATACAACCTACTTTCCAATGCAGGCTTTCTTTTGACGTGACAGATTGACACAATGTGTGATGCTTTGTAACTTTGGGATGAATCCATCTCTCCCCTGGTGAAAACTCAATCCTTGGCATGATCTGTTTCTAACTTTTGACTTGTTAGATGTTTGCTTATCCTCTGTGCCGGGGGGAAGCTGACAGGAGAACAATCCCTGCCTGGGGATTTATGTATGCCACGTTTGATGTGTTGCCTGACCTTATTGGGGCTCGGTGGCCCAAGAATATAAAACATCCCCAAGTGAAAGTGACATTTTTGACCACAGTAAGACTGATGACATGACATTCATCACACACCAACTGCTGACCACTTTATATCCACGCAGTGATCTATTGACAACTTTACATCAAAACTTACAGGACTTAAAATTTCTGACAGAACTTGATGGGGCTCCGGTTTTTACGCAGTTCGGTGTCAAGCCGCAAGATAAGTGACAGCAAGAGTTACAAAGAAAGCTCACAAAGTTTTAAGCACATTCAGTATTTAAACCTTTGAGTCTTGCTAAACCACAACTTAACTTTGAAAGACTGAGCCCCTCTACACATCCTGTTACTAAATGTACACCTTACCCACATGTTTAGACATTATACTTACAGCATAAGTCAAACAGTAAATCTGTATCATTATTTTTAAGCCAACATGGTGGCGCTGCTGTATACGCTACATGACCATAGCTGCAGTTGTTTAACCTCACTTGTCACACTGCACATAAGCAGGGCTAACCGTATGTTTCTCTAGGGATGCAAAAACCTTTAAATTCCTTGCATGCCCACATTAGATTAGGCAGACACCGAGATGGGAGCTTAAAGCGTGCCTTAGGCTATGCACTTAAGGCAATTTTATAAAGTCTTGAAAGACTGACACACAATGGCAGGCAGAGGAGGGAGGGGGCAATGCTGGGAAATGATTCCATCCATCTTGGATCTCTTGATGATGGGCAATTTATATCAGCCTGTGGGCCACATTGTGTGTGTTAACTGAGTGAAGAGAAAAGAAAAATGAGCGCATATTCTTGTGTATCAGGGAAATCTGATTAATCCCTAACATTCCCTGAGTGGGACAAGACCCTTCAAAACGAGGCAGACAAACAAGATAACGTGACATCTGTATTTATTAGTGAGGGTGTGACTAGCCCTACAGGTGCATACAAATGAAAGATGTATCGTGTATCTGTTTAATAAAATACACCAAGGAACAGGCATCACTACAGTTCATTAGGGTCACTGTAGTAACAGAGAGATTTTTTTTTCATTAGCAAACATTTTTATTTGTCAGTCTGGTTCTTCTGGGAGTCACAACCTGTCCAGGGTCTACCCCACCTTTTGTCATTTGCCTGCTAGGATAGGCTCCAGACATCCCTGTGGTCCTAAACTGGATACGTGGTTAAAAAAGTGCATGGATTGATGGAAAGCACTCAGTACAAAACAGCATGCATGAGTGACAGACAGAAAACTGATTAAGTCACAGACAGCATGAAGGTGGAGGGGTGGTGGTGCAAAGTGGTTTGAAGATGCAGCAACTCTGTGCAGCCTATGAGACCTCCCTACGAGATTTGCCAATTGGATGCCTAAAAGGGTATCATTTGAACTGAGATGAGCTGTTATCAGGTGATCTACCAGCATATCCGGCTGAGCTTGGCTTAATGGCCTGCCTGTTATCCTCAGTTTAGTTGACCTTTAGTGCATCCACTACTGTCTGCACTGTACTGCACTGCATCTACTGTCCAATGTTTGGTATTAAATACCAATATTTAAACTTTATGTGACTGGTACATTTAAATTGTGTTGCGAACTGTAAGTTCAGACAGCCATACCGTAATTGAAAGTACACAAGTTTTCTTTGGTCATCTATACGAATATAAAAATACATCTGTTATCTAAGTTAAATAATAATGGAGTCAGATAGAATTCCTGCATGCATAAAGTATCAGAGAATTATCGCCTGCAAGGGGCTGGTGCATTAGTATTGCATGCCATACTTCACTGTGTGTACATGTGCATTACCCCAACCTCTGGCCCATGCACAAATGCAAAAATACCTTTTACTGTGAACTAATTCATAGTTAAGAGTCGTTATCAGTCCACTATGAGCCCTTGCTTGACTAAAGCTTACAATTAGAATTATTAAACATCACTCATACTGTCACTTCTCGCCTGGTGCCATCCTTTTGATTTCAGCCACCAGACATAAAGGCGCTTTCACCATTATTGTCTCTACATCTGCACTGTCAACAGTTTCCGCTCAAAAGCAGCCCTCGGAAATTGACATAAATCTTTCCACATGGGTCCCTGAGACTAAATCTGATGAAGTGCGAGTCTATGGAGCGAATGTGTCTCTTTGTGGTCCTATGCTGTGAAAAAGCTTGACAGCTGCTGATCACAGATATGAAAATGTCAAATAAGATTGACATCAAACAGGGGAAACCATTGGAGAGTTCTTCAAAACAACAACAACAAAGACAAAATACCCCCCCAAAAACCCCAAAACCTAAAATCAAATACCGCATTAGCTGAAAGATAAAGTGAGACGTGATGTTGAGTTTTACATGGCATTATGCTGCAGGTAGAGTTGACCGTGGACATGACTGAAGTGAACAGATACAGCATTATTCACATGAAACCAGGCACAACTAAAATGAAAGCAATGCTTATCAAATTTATTAGTAAATGTAAATTCTCTCTTAGCAGTAATGTTACTGTTTGACTTGTCACAGATTTAATGTTATATTCAAAAACTAGGTTAGGCGTGGTTGCATGAACTCCGTCCCAGCTTCCACCCAGCTCATGGAGTAAACGACTACCACTGAACCACACAGACAAACTTGTGGATGGCGGCATCTTCTTTGTTGCTGTAGTAGATACATTTTGATTCAACACTTAGACACACCGCCAAGAAGCTGCTGGTTTTTTTTTTTAATGTCCAAATGGAAAGCAAATGTTGCTGTTGCAGAGGTTTCTCTTGATTCATAGGATTTGGAGCAGTTGGAGAGTGTAGGGTGCAGCCTTTTTGGCTCAAATTCAGCTTCTCCAGATGTTTGTAGAACTCGAAGCAGTGACGGCTGCTTTCACACGTTAACATCTAAATGATTAAAAAGGTTTAATTTCTCAGGAAGTGGAGTGCTCCCGGTAAATTCTTGCTAAGAATTGTGCAGCACTTAGAAATGCCAGATAAAACTAACGAGGTGCATAATTTTCAGTAAAAGCTAAAGACGTGACTTGAAAGCGCTTTCCGTTGTAATCGGCGGTTTTGTTTTGTTTTTACACATAATTGTTTAAAACACGTTTTTACTGCTCGAGTCCTTGCTATACTTTATTTTTGTTTTATTCGAAACTTGTGTCAAACACGTGTCTTTGCATGCTAGGAAAAAAGACTTTATCCATCAATATATTTGACTAGAAAGTCATTATTTAATATTTAAATAACAATAATTTCGTACTTCATTGTCTTGCTTAGAGTAAACACATTAAACAAGAAAATAACCTTGAGGGTGAAATAAAAGGCAGTGAAATTCTCTGTTTTAAAGATGTCTTAATGAAGGGCCAAGATGCTGACTTGTGAATCCTCATTTAAGGATCTGCAAATGTTCTCAGCCGTTTGATGTTTAGCTTCCACGAGACTCTGTTTGATAATCCGAGAAAGGGTCCTGAAGCATCTGCGATTAAAATGTCAAAAAGACACTCATATGGCTTTCCATGCACTGCTTCCCAAGCATCAGAGGATTTTTAAAAGCAGTTAATTGCAAGGCAACGTCAAAAGGCCAGAACTATCTTGGAACGTCATTCTGCATTTTTATTTTTTCTACAAGTTTGGGGGCAGTAAGGAAGAAAACCGCCTAGTTTTACAACTAGTTTGTTTTTATATCGTAGCATTAGAAAGAGACAAGTCAGAACTATAAAATAACCTTATGGTAGACTCACAGTGTCATATCACTTCTAAGATATTCTAAGATGGAGTAATATATATATATAGTTAAAATGTTATTTATGAAAGCTAGGGATAAGGTGAAGTGAGTTGTCAGGCAGATTAATTCTCCCTAAATATTTATTTTTGACCACAACAGGGATGTTAACTGATCTGAAGTCACTGGATTGCACTTTTTATTGTTCCCTTGGCACAGTGGTGGGATATTGGTAATTTTGAGGTTATTTGAAATAAAAAAAATAAAAAAAAATATTGACATTTGAAAAAGTAATAAAAGTGTATGCATCTGATATGTTTACACTCAGTGCTGTGGACCTGGAGACCGGAAGAGTAAATTTAAAAAAGATATTGGATATTTTAGAACTCAGTGTGTGGTGTTTGTTTATATTTCTCTGTAGTTTTCAAAGCTAGCCAACTGCAGCAGATTCACCTATAGGCCTCCATAATAATAATGTGAATTGAGCCCTCACTGTTTTCAAGCAGTTTAATATTATGGTCACTACTTTAATATTACATTGGAAGTTAGTTATAGTCAATTTCAACATTTCATTATTTGTAAGTCTTATATAAAAAAAAGCCTATTCTGAAAGATTTGTTCACATTTGTTTAAAAATACTTTGATCGTGTAGTTTATGTTAAAGTCCAGCTCAGTGTTCACATAACCTGCACGTGGACCATAGCTCTCCACTTGCAAATGTTTTCTCTCTGCTAATTGTCAACATGAGCACTCTCATTTGGTTTGAACCAACATGGCTGACAGATGGCACATCATCCCCTCAATGAGTCCTAAGAGTGGATCCTATTGGATAATAGAAAGAGCCAAATGTTTGAAAAATGATTATCATACCATGGAGTCATTCAGTGGTGCTATGATTAAAATTACCTAATGTAGTATGGGGGGGGAAATCAGATAGTTAACACTAGGTTTGTGAAAGTCAGACAGAAAGAATGTAGCTGAGTTGTCCCAGTTGTATCATTGCTGTTCAAAAATAGACCAGCTGCCCTCAAATACTGTGATAGAGGACAGACCGCGCACAATTCAGATGCTATTTCACAGTGAAAGTAACAAGCTTTTATATGCTTTTGCCAGAGCTCTGTTCATCCACTATTGCTGTTAGGTTGTACACAATTAAGTGAAACTAGAATCAAACATATTTCTAGTAAATACATTTCCATCCTGTTACAGGTAAAAAATAAAAATAAACAACAAACTGAACAAAAGTTCTACAAAACATGATCCATCCATAGTGTTAGTATTCTTATTTTAGAAAAAACAATACCGCTGTCCATGTTGAAGTTCTAAAAAATACGATTTCTCTTCCACTGATTTCAGGCAAGCTTGAGTAGTTTTCTATAATAATTCTGGTATTTTTGTTGAGCTTAAAAGACACATGTATCGCCCAAGTGGATGATGCAAACGATGGCTGTGCAGCCGAAATGCGACAGAAGGAGGAAAAGTCTTGTTTTTCCTATAACACATGCAGACAAATGCAGACAAAACCACAACCTTATTGTAGTACACCAAATGTTTTCTTTCTTCATTATGTGAAATGCTGGCTTGCGCCCACTGGATGATATCCATTGCAGACATTGTTGCCTGTAAATCCCTCATGCAGTTTGAGTTGACTTGCCTGCTGTTTGCAGTATCCAACCCTGTTTCATTTTTAGGTTTATCAAGTTTTATTGAACCATCCAGGAGCAAATCTTTCTTTGGATCCTGCCTTGCCATTTGCCCCAACAGCCACCAGAGTTCTTTCTCTCTCTCTTTCTTTTTGATGTCCAGCACTGGAATTCTTCATCAGGTAATTGCTTGTGTAGCCGCCTAAGCTGTTCAATCGGCCACCCCAACCATCCATCAGCCGCCCCTGCCAACACCCAGTGAAATGTCCATCCCTCAAATATTCAATAGCCTGTCTTCTCTGCGCCATGACTACTGGGCACTACCCCAATTGCTCCAGGTCTTAGGACTGGTGTCTGCCACTGTAAGATTCACTGATATTTAATTTGCTGCCACTTCAGAAGTATTTGCATCCCAGTTGTCTACCTGTCCTGGATCAAAACTACTGCCCACCAATCACAACTCTTCCAACCATCTTTTTTTTCTCCCTAGCCTTGCAACCACCCTCTAAACTCTTTATCTCAGCAGATTTCCAGCCCTCAGGCCATCCATCTGACCTCTTTTGCCCTGGCCCCCCACCTGTTATGTGATGCTTCTTTTCTTTCCAGCCGTGAGGCAGTCTACCTGGCCTTCTACACTACCTCAGGGGCAATCATTCATGATGTCTTTTTGAGGCTAATTAACACGTACTGACACCGTGAACAAGTCTTATTTTAAAGTACGAAAAAAATTCCACTTTTGAGTGGAAATGATCCAACATGGGAAATCACGGGACTGTTCCGTTTGCTGCAGAGAAGGTGACATCAAATCAACACAAATGGCACAACAACCTCAAACACAGACACAGTTTGGAGGACTATGCATCAAGCAGCAAACAACTTATTCAGATAAGCAAAAGTGCAAAATGTAATGTTACTCAAGTCATTGGCTTTACATAAATGTAATATTTGTTGTATTCTTATGGAGTGTCACATTTCTACACCATAAAATTAAGCATTCTATATGAGCTGCTGTGTTTCGTTTAGGTAAAGCGGTTGTGTTTTGTGTCCTCATAATTTGTGGGAGTTTCCCTCCTGATACGTTATATAATTCTGCAGTATTTTTGACTGATGCTACGGCACCTTAGGCAGTGACTTTTATCAGCACTTACTGTAAAATGAATATCTTTAAGTCTGCTGAAGCCTATACATGCTGCCAATTGCCTTTTAGTTTTGTATGCACTCAAACTATTTTGTAAAGGACTGGTATAGATATAAATGTCTCAACTGCTGTGAGACGGGCTATTTTGTAACTCATTAGTATTAGTAACTCATATTTGTTTGATTCGTGTTGGGTTCTGATAGAAAACTTGATGGAGTCATGATGACATTCACTAAACAAGAACTCTGCAACTTCAGGACCTCGCCATCATTGACTCAAAGTCAGTATGAACACAGGTTTAAATCAACACGTGTGAGTTTTACAGCCAAGCATTAAACTCATATGACTTACAACTGGCCTACCGTGTTGTCCGCTCTGAATGAGGTTTAATACAGTTTCTTTGTAGTTCCAATAATGTTGTAATGGTTTACCCAGAAAAATGTATCACCCTGATTTTGAACATGGAAATTATCCCAAAAAAACACACACAGAAAACAATGAATACCTATAACAACAAAAAAGTGAAAAGAAGTGAAAGTGCATGCCCACTTACATTATGGTGCTGTCCCACAGCGCACAGTAAGGGTTCATTGTTCCCTGGAAGGCAGGAAAAGGACAAAATGTTTGGTAAATTATGATGATAACTCATCATTATTTTCATCACCACCATCATCATTATTATAAATCAAGTGCATGTTTGTCCTTTTATTTAGCTTTTTTGAAAACGTGTTTCATAGATCACACAAAAAAGCTTTGAACTCCACTACCACAGACACACACACGCATGCACAAATTTGCTGACACGTTCAGACGTACATGCACTTTATCTCAAAGATGAATAAAAAGGTCTGGATCATAAAAAGGGATTGTCCTTGTAATTATCTGAACGTAGTGCTCTCCCGACACAAATTAATTATCGAGCCAATTAACCGCCATTGTGTGTCAGCTAATGGGAGATGATACGTGCTGTGGTCTTTGTAGAACACTCAGCCAGCAAACAAAAACTCTTTGTGTAGTGTTAACAAAGGAACATGAAGGTCAATAAAGTATAGATCCAAACTATATATAGTATTTACTGTGCATCTGTGTATGAACATTTTAGTTACTGTGCTTACATTTGCCAAGTGAGCCAGTTCAATCTCCAGGTGGGACTCAGTGGCCTTGGGCTCGGGTCTCACAGTCACAGCTATGACCTTGGAGTTCACAACTGTGTGGTTCCTGAATCAAACAGAGATGTGAGAAAATTACAAAATTAATTATTCAAATGTGTCATTCTGCATTTAGTCAAGACTCGAACAAAATTTCACAATAAACATGGCATGTGAAACAAACGGGGGAAAAAAGAGCTTAACATCGCATTCACCGGGAGAAGATCAAGTCAAAAAACCAAAAGAATTATAATAATTTATAATAAATCTTTTTACAAACATCGATGATAATAATTGCTGTATGTGTAACTATGTTTGTGCATAGGTAGCCATATTTACACATATGTGTTGTGATCTTTTTACTAAATGCTTCTTAGATGTCCTTGTCAATTAACATTTCAGTGTTGTTCATCAGTGTGGCTTATTTTTAAGTTTAGCTGTGTTAGCACGGTGCATGAATTTACACTGAGGGGCAACCCCCAGAGCAGAAAAATGAAGACACTGATGTGCAGAAACTGCATTTCCCCTAAGTGCCACTGGAGTATGGATCTAAAAGGGAGTCTGTCTAATTTTACAGCACTAAAAATAATATTTAGAAGCTGTTATTAAAAACAAAACAAACAAACAAATCAGTTTCTCCTCTCCTAACAATGCTGGGTGGGGTGATTTTTCTTCTTTTTCTTTTTCTAACTCATCCATCATAGTTGAATTTGGGATGTGGCTGCACTGATTGACAGCTGTCCCACACAGGCAGCTGGGGCTGACTGGGTGACATAATTAAACTGGATCCCTGCACTGAATGTGTGAGCTGTTTGTGTAGGTTTAATAGATTCTCTCACTAATCAGACCATCCTACAAGTCTGTGCTTCAGTTTTGATGAGTGAAATTCTAGTGTGCTATTAGTTTTCTGCTTTGCTTTCTTAATTTAGATTTAGCTAACAGCTAATAGCTAACCACTGACAATTAGCACTCCATCCTTTCATCCATGAAAGGAAACATCTAGCTCCAAAAAAGCAGCCAAAATGCCAATACTAGAACTTCAAAATGTGGACATACTGTCTGTGCTTCAAGCATGCTGAATTAAGCTTTTGAGTGCACTCAAGACCTTGGCATGGTTGTGCGTTGGTCCTATGAAGGGCCTCGCATAGCTATGCAGACCATCATCTCCATGTTGTAGCTGCTTAAAGCCATCAACGGTCAAAAATATGTGGAACAACTACTCTGCTACTCCCAATTGTGCTGCTGTTGCTCCTTCAGCCAGCTGAGGAGAAGACAAAGTTATACAAAGAGCTGAAGTGAACCCCAGTGCTGAAAACAATGGAAAGTGTCCACTGCTGCCAGCGTCTGCTCTTTCCATGCTGTTATTTAATCTTTGATTATTTTTTTTCATGCTTCTCCCTCTATGTGGTGAGCTCCGCTAAAGCTCAGTTTCCTGTTCAGGCCCGCTTTTCAACTAATCAACATTCAAACTACGCATAGTGTAACCCCTGTTGGGCCACATGCTGTTGGTTGTTTGGAGGACTGCACACAAACACGTCTGAGTAGGTGGCATGGCCATAATCCTTCATCCTGCGTAGCCAAATGCCTACGCAAACAGACACAAACGAGTTACAGTGAATCCCTCATTAGGAATAACATCATGCATCATCATTTCCAACGCTCTAGATTCTAGCATTTTTATAATGTCTGAAAAATTACTGTTAATACTAAAGGATTAGGTATAACTTTAGAGTCAGTGAGGCTTAAGGGCCACGCTGGTATTAAAACCTGATTTGGTGTTTTAGGGAAGATATTGTGCATATATTT
The DNA here is from genome assembly GCF_018398535.1 of Haplochromis burtoni. Taxonomy (NCBI): domain Eukaryota; kingdom Metazoa; phylum Chordata; class Actinopteri; order Cichliformes; family Cichlidae; genus Haplochromis; species Haplochromis burtoni. The sequence continues at coordinate 3,645,566 of NW_024582373.1, forward strand.
TTGAATTTAAAGCCCCTCTCTGCCTGCTAATCTAATGATCTACATTTCAGAGTGCGAGTTCTTCAAATTCAAGTTTCAGTGTCAGGCAGCATATTTTCTCTAATGCTGCTTGCACTGAATACTAACCTCAATATTAAAGTCAGTAAAGGAGGACTACAAGAGCTGCCCATTAGACATCAGATATGCTATACAGGATGATTTGGCAGTAATCATGTAAAGAAAAAAGAAAAGAAAAGAAACTAGAAAACACAGTCTACAAAGCTCACCTGAAGATGCTTTGTGTTATATGCTTTTACAGGCTAGCATCATAGTCATGTTTCAATGGGATATCCAGCTTTGGTATAGTTGACAGAACATATCATATTTTGAAATGAAGATAAAAATCAGTATGTACTTTCCCCCAGGGAGAAAAATTGTCATCCACACGAAGAAAAGAAGAGCTGAAAATGCAGCAGGTCCATAATGATGAGCAGCAAATAATTCAAATTTGTCATCTGACTTTTGCATATGTCTGTTTCCCGTACTTATTTTAAAATGTAATAAACACATGACACATAGATGCCTCTCTAATTACGAGTACACTAAAAGCCACATTGCCTGGTATTTCTCTTTTCAGAGTTGCCATTTGATCAGCTTATCCTCATGTTTGTCTGCAGAGGACACAATTCAGTGTCCCATTATAACCTCCTCTCTGCATTTACCCACAGGGCTGCTGCTCTCTCTGTGACAGCTGGCCCGAACGGTGCTGGAATGACCGGTTTGTCCTTGGGACGTTGCTGCCAGGGACTTGTTGATTGGTGTCTGACACCAGGTGTTTGTTTGGGACATCCCACTGCTTTTCCAGACACTAATGTCATCCTTAATTAACTACATACTGCATGCTACAGTGACACAGAGCTCTAAAAAAAAAAAAAGAACAGCAGCAAAATGCAAGTATTTGCTTGTAAGAAGGACAAAATAAGATTTCTATTCAATGTATTAAGTGGAACTTTCAGGGACACTGGAGCGACAAAGGCACAGCATGTTTTTCAGACTTGATCTGCTACTGTGAATAAAAATGGACACCTGTGCAGCTTCCAAAGGATTAAATCTGTCTCATATTTCCTCCTGCTAGCAGACCAGAAAACGCAGACAATGAGAAATGTTGCCCTTACTTTGGTGAAGGTAGCATGAGTCCAAGAGTCTTATAGAGAACGGTTCCCAAAATGAAGACAGGCGATCCCTCCATATCTGAAGGAGGAAATGAAGCTTTGATGTCATGTCAGATAGATTTCCCTTTTTTTATTACTACTGCAAATGATGATGCTTTGCGAATTTTTAAGTAAAGAAACACTGTCATCAGCCACAAAAAACCCAAACATTTTAAGCATATTTTGCAGGGCAAACAGATGTATAAATTAGATTCTGAATTTAAAAAAATGTAGTTGTGTATATAGTTTTCTAAAGTTCATTTTATATATGCAAATTAGGTGTTAGCTCATTAAATATACAATCATTTACATAAATGCCCACTGAAACCTGAAGGTGTGCTTTTATTTCCAAACAAATCACATTAACTAACACCTGATTTTGTTTGTCCAGCAAGAGAAGTGCCAGAATCCACTGCAGAATTGGTTTGGGTTAAGCACGTGGCATCCTGATCAATTCCTTGTTTTGCTATCATTGATATATTTCGGATAAGACTGATTACACCAATCAACCAAATTGCCTGGCTCTGGATTGCAGTATAGAGTGGCAACTGGCATTGTTTGAGAGGACGCTACAAATGCTGAGCTGATGGAAAACTCTTGCAACTGAACAAGCACAGGCTAGCAAACTGGCTCTGTTCAGAGGCTTGTACCATTATTTCACTTTTTCTAAACAAGGAGTGGTGAAGCATAAACATTAAAGGGAAAAAAACATTCTTCAGAAGACAAATGTGTCTGCTTGAAAGTCTAGTAACTTGTCAGACACTCCAACTCAGCTAAAATCATTCCACTTCTGCTGAGATGTGAAGACATATATTTTCCAATTTTCAACAGTGGCCAGTGAATCAATCATTGTGTATTCATGAAGCATTAATCCTGCGAATCTACTACAGTTTCCCTGCACATTTAAGATGTGTTGCTGCAGGTTGTAATTCTGAAGCTTGACAGAATGTATGTATGTATATACTGAATATATATTCTAAGACAGATGGAGCTTGCACGTGGAGACTGCTTATGTGCCTCTGATTCTTGAAGAAAGACGTATTTGACTAGCAGTCAGATGACTCGGTGATATAGTCCCATACCTGCTGACTGGGAAACAAAGAGGCCCTTTGGGATGACCACTTTATCTTCAGAGTTTCTGGCCCAGTCAACCATGCCTTTACGGCCCTTCATGGGGAAGTTAATGTCAGTCATCACAGACACTGCTGGAAGCCTCTGGATGCTGGCAACTATAGAAAAACGAGGAAATACAGATTATTAGCATTGCTTGAACATTGCATATTAGATGAAATTATGAACATAACCATGCAGTCTGCACCACTGTCATTCAAAAGTAAACACAAGGGCAGTCCTTTGATTCGAGTTCAACATGCAGAGTCTGCATTCTCTCACAAATTAATAGGTAGATTTTACATGAAACTGAATCATTGTGCAAATATGCAGGTCATCTGTCAGCCATACCAGGCCAACTGGGCTTTTGACGCATTCATTTGCTGCAAAATACAAACCCAAAGCTACAACTGGCACCTGACAAGTACTAGAAAGGTAATCACCTTAATCACGCTTTCCTTTTATGGCACCTCCCTGCTGAGGTGCCATAAAAGGCCAGTCAGTGCACTAAGGCTGTGACAAGGAAAATACCCAGGATCAACAGAAAGGGCCTTAGCATTACAAGGGGAGGATAAAGCTGTACTGTTCTCTACCTGGTATCACATACAGTCCCAGTCAGGTAGTGCTTCAGCAAGGGGAATCTGAGGCTAATCCTACCATTGATGCAGAAGCTCTATTGTTCATTGTACTGTGCCAATAGTACAATTTGAATCCTGGCGAGACTCCATGTGTGAGTGAAATCAGTGACAGTGAAGGTGCATCTAGGTGTTTGGGATGATCCTGCAGCGGGCATGAAATCACAGAGCACCACAAGACCTGCCGTTTTTGCAAAGAGGCCCGTTCGTAGCACCAGATGTCGGGAGCAGCAGTCGTCGTGCATGTTTATTCGTGTTTGTGGTTTTAGTCACAGGGCACACTGTGAAACACAACATGGTGCTGGGAAGACTGTCTCTCAGAGTTCTGGGTAATTCTGCAGGTAAATGGGGCTTTGCATCCGCCTGATGGGGCTACGCAGCACAAATAAAGCAGTAATTACGGACAGCGACGCCTCTGAACAGCAATTCATTGCACTAAGAGTATTCTGTATGGTTCATTTTCATAAGAGGGATTTATTGCATCGCTCATTACGTCTGAATGCGTTCATGAGAGGTTCAGCGTTAAGTAAACCATTGAAGTCAGACAACATAAACATCCTGCAAAGAAATTAATGAGCATTTCCAGCTATTGTGTGTGCAGTGGAAATTAATCACTATTACTGTCAAAATATTCTCTCGACCATGACACGCAGCCTCACAGTAGACAACCAGAAAAAAAAAGACAATAGAGCGTAATGCAGTCCACCTTCAAGACTGTGTTAAATTTTTTTTTGCATGTCCCAAGCTTCACTTTGTCCTCCAACTGTTAGCTTGCAAGGAGGGAGAACAAGTTGCTGCAGTGGACAGCCTTTTCCAATCAAGGTTATTTGACTAAAAGTAGGAGGACACAGGACGATACAGTGGTGACAGCCAGTATTTATCTAGGTGTCAAGAGGCTGCCATAAATTAGTGACGAAATGATGCCGCAATATCTTACTCAGCCAGATGCTCTCCACTTGGCTTTCACTGATGGAGACACAAAACTTTCCATTCCTTTAATCAAAAAGGGCCACGTGGTCACTAAGGCACTGTGTGCGTGAGCTGAAATCACTGCCATTGGCTGGCTGTGCCGGTGCACTGGCCACGGATGGGATAATTAGAAAGTCCCATGTATTAATCATGTGGTATCGAATCATATCTTGATTGTTTTTTGAAAACAGCTCTGCAGTGGCAAATGCGAAAACATTTTATAGGAGCGGTAATTAATTTTGACATTAGAAAAAAAAGAAAAAATTAAATCAGAGAGTCCATTCTGGCATAATAATTTCTCCCAGCTAGGCCCCTGTATTTTACCACCACCAGCAGCCAGTCAAGTTGATTCTAGCCAGAGGCAACTCATTAATGTTATATCTCCAAATAATTGCTCAAAAGCCAAATGCCCCCCCCTCTCTGCCGAGCCTTTGTGCTCACTTTTTCCAAAAGAAAAGCTGCTTTAGCACTCTACATAATAATGATGCTTCCAACATTCACATACTCTTATTAAGAGGTTCACTCATGCTCCTTAAGATTTCTAACAGAAAATGATGGGATTATTCAAATGAGCTTTTTACCGACAAGTGTTCTTTGCACTTTATGTGGGCACACTTTTAGTGTAGCTGTTCCTCCTTCAGTCAAAACAATCAAGTTCCTCTCAACACAAGTTTTATTTTTAATTACTTGCCTTTTGATCTCACACCGAGTAACGCTGTTGTTATTTCAAAATAAAGGTAATCTTTACAATGAGCGTGCATATACATAAATTAAGAAAAAAAACCCAAACAAAATATAATAACTCGGATGATAATAAGCAAGAAGATGTTGTTGACCGTGTTGGAATTATTCCATTATTTCAGTTTCTTGCATTTCTTGTTGCATGAAATCAATATATCTTCTTTCTATGGACATGTGGGAGAAAAACTTCAGAATGTTTTGAATATGGTGCCCTGATTATGCCACTCAGTGCTTTCTTAGACTGAGAAACAGCGGTGAGTTGCATCATTGCTCCACGCTTACCAAAAACATTTCCTGTCATATCACATCTGACAGATGGACACGGTTTAGTCCACAGTCCAGCAGGTTTGAGTGGAGGCCAGGACAGTGATACAGCTGACTAATGTAATAAGAGTCAAATAGTTTAAATTCAAGCCCAGCTATGAAATGCATTAAACTGCTCAAGGAACTTGTATGAATGTGGATAAAACATTTAACCGTCAATTTAGAGTCAGTTTCACAGAGCAGATTCCATTTTGTGTATAAAGCAGGGGTCATCTGTTAATGCTTTTTTGAGCATAAGGAGAAGGCACTGGCAATGAGTTTGGATGACGGCCATTAAGACAAATTGAAATAAGTATAAAGTATAAGGTAGGAGAACAGCACAGAAATATTCTCACATCTGTGAAAGAAGTCATTAATGATTGGCAATGTGAATCTTATTTCCAAGTCTAAATCCATTAGTTAATTTGACTCTCACAGTGTTTCATAATGGTACTTTGATGTGTGCATTCATTGAACCATGTTTGGTATGCTATTCTTGGAGACTACCGATTCATCATTATGGAAATCACATACCATAAAGAAACACAGAGAGCAAGTGTGCTCGAAGTGAGCTGAATGTTAGCTATTGTAAAGAATACAAGGATGAAACATCTCTGTTCCTCTTAAGAGGAATGGCCTAACGGCACAGCTGTGCACACTCACATTCACTTGCATGAATAAATGAAGACCACCGGTCTACTCTTCCATTCCAGTAAGACACCATTTGTGGCTGAGTAAAAAATGAAATGCCACAGAGACCTCAGATCATCCGAGAGGCTGCGCGACCGAAGCTAAAAGAACCCACAGCAGCACTTTGGTTTTTTTGTTTTGTTTTTCGAGTCATAATCTCGACAAAAATCAGTGTTGCAGAAAAGCTCATTACAGCTGCAAAGAAAACTTGTAATTTCACTTCCAATTTTACAGCCTTTTATCAGACCCTCCTACTGTATTTTTTCCATGACTGCTAATCTCACAAGGAACTGACAAGCAATCTTTTATTTATTTACTTTTAATTAATTTTTTTCATGTGGCTGTACAAGTGCAAAACACGCTATAGGGTATGTTCTGCTAATCAAGTCTTACTCACAGAACTACAGTTCAGTGCAGCGTCAAACAGAACCATTTCATCTTCAGAATAACATAAATATTTGATGTGATTATTGACCAAAAAACTTTGAACCTATACATAGAGTCTGTAATTAGTGAGAGGCTTTATAATATCAAGAAAGCAGTGCTGCTCTTACTGAACTACGTTATAAAATCCCCAGTGTTTTAAAATGTACTTGAGCATCAATAAAATGTGTACCCGTGGTTGTTATTTTGAAGTATTGTCTGTATTTATTCTAGTGAAGGCACTACTCTTGCAGGTTTTCCCGTGCTGTAAGCTACTGATATTGGATTGAATGTTAAATGTTTTCATTGGAATTTAGCACATTAAGACCGCAAGATCACTTTTAATCAACATTATTGATTTGCAGTAATTTTACTCCCCCACCCCAACTGCCCAGCATTTATCCTAAATTAATGATGGTGGGGAAATTGACACAAGGAGTCAGAGGAGCACAGGGATTATGTGTCCATATCAAGCCAAAACAAATGGTAAAACGATCTCAGCGGCTGTGGGCCCGAAGGCAAAGTGGGTCGATTCTTACCTAAGTTTCCAGTCATCAAATAGGCATTGTGGAAATCCTTCATGCCCAGTCCAACAATGTGGATGAAATCTTCTATGACCTGCATGAGCTCCACTGCTCCAGGGTAGATCTGGACAAGATAATAAAGACAAGGGGACAGTTTTAATTTAAATAGTTCTCCAGTGATTAAAATGCGGTGCTCTGTACTTATTTTTGTATGAAAGATAAAATCTTTCATACAAAAAGTTTAAAAGATTTAGCAAGTTTAAAGATAAAATCTTTAAACTTGCTAAAAAAGAAAATGATTAACCAGTCATATATATATATATATATATATAAATTAGTTGTAGCCCTATTTGAACCATTCAAATAACATCAGCATCAGAGCTGTAACCACCAGCTGTGCCAGCACATTTGGTGGCTGGCCTGTTTCTGGAAAAGCACTGCCAAGTCAAGGGTGATTGCCTCAGTTCATGTGTTGCTCCATGGACATCAGCACTCACATAAGAGTGAAGGGGCATGAATTCAGAACCATGGACAGCTCTATAGCACAAGCGGTAACACTGCTGGTCCACTCAGCTCTTTTCCCCAAAGTCAATAAATCAAAGGCACGTTAATCCAATAATTGACCTTCAAAAGATTGGATTACTGTCCTGGCTGCCCATCTACTGGCTGCCCATCTACTGGCGATGTCTCACATCTAATGGGATATATCGTGCTGTACTGCAATACCATTTTTCAGTTCTGCACAAGACTCATGTATTCGTGGGGCGTAAATAAGTGTGTAAGCGCACAGTGGTGATGTCAGGCAATTAGAGAAGCCTTTGAGTGGCATTTAGCAATTAGCACCTCACTCTAAGTTGATATTCAACAAACACCTGAGGCAGGTATTTCCCTCCTCTGTAGCACCTTGTGTGTGTGTGCACATGCCTCTTCATGTGCCGCGGCTAAGCCGGGATAACGGATCAGCGGTGCTGAAGTCGAGAGCCTCTGACACAGCAGAGTGAAAGCCATAGTGGGGGAGAAAAGCACATCATGTCGCCCCTTCCGGCATGTCTGACGCAGAGTGCAGTAATGCTCATTCTGCTGGTCTCCATGGCAACCGCGAGACGTGAAGGCAGCGCAGGGAAATGGCTGCAGCAGAGGTTCTGCAGACAGAGCTGTTCCTTTCCTTGCCATGGTAACAGAGGCAGGAGGTGAATATATAGTGATCAGTGCAAAAAGCCAACTTTACAGCCAGTTAAGCCCAATAGTGAGGTGTTTCATGTACGTGTTTTTGGTGTGTGGGTGCTGTGGAAGCTGAGCCGAGAACACTCATTAATGCAAGAAACCCAACAAGTGAGAAAAACTGTGTAAGGCGATGCAGCTTGGCCATGTTCACTTTTTATAATGATGTAACTAAAGCAGCACATCTCAGACATGCACATTAATAACTGCGGGAATATTTAACAGTGTCGCACATTTCTTCTGGGTGTTAAATCATGGAGACAATATATTTATTATATTTATTTATCTATACTTCCTCGGATCTGTCTGTCCTTATCTCTTACGCATACTCGCTGATGAAATTGCTAGTTTGTGAGCTTCTCTCACCGACATCATCCCTTTAGGGGCCCTGCCAAATTAAAGCTCCAGTAAGTAAACACCTAATTACTCCTTGTGTAGACAGCCAGGACTGGCACTCTGAGCAATATTTGAACTGCCTGTGTCCCCTTATAGCATCAGCTGAAGTCAGGTGTGGAGAAAGTAAGACAAAAAAGTCATTTTAAGGCATCACCTCACTCATATGTCAGTGCAGGTGACACCCAATTTACCTGTGAAGGTGACAACAGAGCAGATGCCCTTTGCAGACTCGCAGTCATCACAGATGGCATCTCTGTCAGAGTCTGGATGTGTGTGATTTCAGGGTTCAGGCTGTCTCAGACACCAGTGGCGGTTTTGAAAACAAGACCTGCCACCTCTCAAACTGAGAGATGTGTCTAAACCAGGACGATGCTAGAATCCAATCTTCGTGAATAAACAAGTCTTGTGAATGGGTACTTTTCGGCACTTAAATTTTGACATACACAACATTGCCGCTGTATTGCAGTATGTTGCTTCTCAATTTCTAAAGGATATTGAAACAATTTTTCGCCATCCACCTACCTTTACTATATGATAAATATCAAGAGGGGAGACTAAGGATTGGAGTCTCTGCTGCTGAAATGTTCATTTTTTTTATGGTAAAACTGACCTGAGTAAGGTCCTAATCACACTGGTTGCTTTCATCGGCATCAGCTGGGTGAAACAATGCAGAAGGAATGAGTCCTGCAGTGTTGATGGTTGGACAATGTCTATGGCGGTGCTGCTGCCACCAAGTGGAGCTCGGAGGAACTAGTTTTTTTCTAAATGAGGCCAGATGTCACACCTGCTAAATTACCTCACTACCATATGTGTAAGTGTAACATAATCCTAAATCCACCTGACTTGCCTTAATCTGTGCTATTCAGATGGAGAAACTGCAAACAAGCTTTGAGTCGAAGTTTGAGGCAAACAGTGTTCATGCAGCAACCTGAATTATTTACTAGGTGTACTGCCACATGCTTACCTTTTGCGCGTCTTCCCATTTCTCCTTATTTTCCTCCTCCAGGAGGTTGCTGATGATTTGAAAGAAGTTCTGTGGAGATGATGAAAGGGAAAATGCATAACACTCCCACACACCAGCATAACAGGCACTGCAGCTAGACGCTTTTCTCAAATCATGACATAAACACCATGCACTCCAAAAACCTACTGTTATGGATAATATACTAACATTTACGATAGCGAAAAATAAGAGATTTCTGTAGGGGCATAATGATTTTCTCCCGCAGGGCTCAATAGCACCAGGAAATCTGCCACTGAAACTGTGATGGTAAACGATAGGAGAAATGATGGAATTTGTGCTTGAGCTCTGATAGCAACACACCTTGGACCTCCTGCAGCTTGCAGCAAACACTTAATGCTACAGGAGAAAAGCACAAGCTGCAATCAGAAAAAAAAAAGATGAAAGGGAATGTTTGAGCAGCTGTGTGGATTGTCTTCTTCAGCAGTGGAGAGCGGGACTGCTTGGGGTGCATGCCTGCAGTCGTAATAGGACCCCTGTCTGATCTTTAGCCTTGTTATTTCGTTTGGTCTACAATATGCCTGAGGGAGTGGCTCTCTCTCTTGACACAGGCTATCTTGTTTTCTACTTGAATGCTTATGCTCCCTCTGGTGGTAATGTGCCCACTTTAACACTGCATTAGCGCAGAGACACACGGAGGGGTTGGGCTGGCTGACTGCTCTCCTGTCTGCCCACACACGCTCCTAATAACCAGAGATAGGACATTTTCCTCATTTCATAGGTTTTCTACGGTAGGAAAACGGATGAATGGCATCTTGGTATCCATCCATGGACAAAACATTTGGGGTTTTGCAGAACATTAAAAGGACCATGTGTCTTACATCAAGAGGAAACTGTTGATAAAAGTGGACTAAACCAACAGAAAACTAAAGAAAAGAGCATCTCTGACAGTTTGTAGTCCAAATATCACCACACTTCGGAGGTGCATGATTAATTGAGTTGAATTTTTCTTTTTTTAATTGAATTAGATCAGAGTTTTGTAATCACCTAAGTAGGACAGCTTGTTTGTTTTTGCCTTTCTTTATGTGCTTTGAGTTACCTGAAACCTAGAAAACAGCACAATGCCAAACACTACGGCTATATTTCAGATTTAATATCTGACCGAGCTTATCAGTAAGCAGAGAACTGTGTGGCTGGTATTTAAATAACTGAACTTTCCTGCTAATAAAGGAGAAATTATTACTATTTCTATACAGCAAAGAGCTGATGGACAAGTCTCGCATTTTTCTAATTTCCTGGAGCTGTTACTCATGACTTTATCCAGAAGTAACAAACACAGACAAAACCTGAAACCTCACAAATAAACTACAGTAGTATGCTGTTACAGTATGCTTTTGGCATCACATAATAACAATTATTTTATTCTCAATTAGCAAAAAAAAATTGCACACATATATAGCACAACCATTCACACATGCACACGCAGCAAAACAACCACATATATATATAAAAAAACCTAACATGTATGCATGCTGGACAGAATAAAGAGGCCTGTGAAGGGTGGCTTTGAAATTGGCACAGCCCTGGGAGCATAAATTGTCTTATTGGTGATGGAGGTGGGGCTTTTGCTATAATCTCCATCATCCTATTGACATAAAGAGGATCAAGACTGCAGTCAAGCCCAACATGATGAGATGAAACAGCTTAGGATGTGGAGTAGATCTCCTGATACAATAGAGCCCTGGGTGTTTGTGCTATTTCACACACAATAGAATTCATTTTTCTCACATTACACATTATAGCTCTGGTACCCAAAATGATAAAACATTTATGTTACCTAAGTAACGGCATGGTATTTCCTTGCATACTTCACAAAGATTCATGTCCACATGTTCAAATGAAGCCAGCGTCCACTTACTTGCACGTCATCGGATGACGGCTCATAGCTGGCTCTCTTGAAGGTCTCTGTCACATTGCGAAGGATCTCTACTGAAGACAGGAGGTCACCAGCATAGAAGTTCCTCCTCTGGGTGAGATCCAGCAGGTTTTTTGTGACCTGGGACATCCCATCCCCCGCCAGCATCCTCTGGCCCTTGGCAAGGTGCCCCTGAACCTCCAAAAACAGGAGAGGACAGAACTTGGGGCATCGGTGTCCTCTGTTGAGTTCGCAAGATACACGCTAAGCTACACATTTAGATTAAATGGGGTGCAAAAAATCAGGAAGAAAGACTCTACTCTCTAAGGCCCTTTATGTGACACTTATATCTACGCCAGGCCTGAAATGTATTCTGCCTCGCGGATGTTTTGAAATGAGCCAATACGAATAAAAGAGTTAACTGGAGCAGAAGACACACATTTAGGCAGAAATTGCAGAGTGAAATGACATCTCACATCATTGCACAGGGTTTACGTCCATAAATACACGTTCACAGGTGCAGCGCTATATGTGCTATCTCAGCTCTTCTGAATTATTTTATTTTTAACAGTGATGGAGGGTTACCAAAATTACCTATTCTAGTGGAAGCGCTTCTGTGTTTTCAGGCTGAAGGCAAACCTACTAAAGCAAAAGTACTCGAAATGGTGCAATAAAATGCACTCGGGCTTCAATGAAAACTGCTTTTTGTGTGATTAAAAAGTCTCATCAGACGACAAAAGAAAGAAAAAAAGAGAGAATTCACAAAAGGTTCTCTTGAGGGAAAGATATGATTCTATTAAACTGAAAATACCGTTTCACTGAGTTTCCCTAACTGTTATTTATTTATTTACTTATTTACTTTTTTCTTCATGCTGCAAGTCTTATTTTAAATGAACAAAATATTGCAAGTTGTTGCAGTGGATCCTATTTACCAAAACATAGCAAAGCGCAAGTGACGAGTAACCGAGGAGCAACATATATTGTAACCGCGATATCATCAATATTGTAATTTATTTAGAAACACAGACGAGAACATGCCTGGAACTCTAAATTCAGCAGCTGAAGGACATCAGGGAGGGAAAAAAAGGAAAAAAATGTGTGCTTAAATTTGCTCCTCTATTGGAAGTGGTTAATCTTTTTGGCTACATTGTGATGAGAATTGGGAGGGGGACACTGGGGAGGTAATTTATGGTGCATTGGAAACAGAGGCTGTGAGAGGGAGCTGACTTTGCACCTACTGATTGCTGCAAGTATCTGAATTCATTTGTTATGCATCGAGCATAGCTGGGCTGCTCCCAGAAGGCCATACCGCGGTGATCCAAAGAGCAGCGTCGACTAGTGGTGCCTGTAGAGGAGGAAGGAGACAGCGACAGATTTGGAGAGGAGGATTGGCGAGGGAGGGATGAGAAGATGAGCAGGCGCAGAAGAGGTGGGGGGGTAGGTGGAGTTAAGACCAACGGTGGGGCAAAGAAAGGCAGATTGAAGGGGTAGAGTGGGATTAGTTGGATATGAGAGGAGGGGAGAGAGACAAAAAGGAAAGAGAATAATATTAATACTTTTAATGAGAGTCTTATCTTTTCCTCTTTGTCCGTCATTCACCATCAAAATTTGATGTAACCCGCTCGTTAGAGAAGGCGATAAAGAAAGGTTTATGGAAGGAAAGTATTACAGTATTTGAACAGAAATGGTTTAATATTATGCCAAACGACACAGTCCCGTGCCTTTTAATATATGCTCTGCGTGCCCGGCTAATACAACTTGCAGTCGCTTATTCAAACATGCAGCAACTCAGCTGTGATAGCTGTCAGGCATTTAAACAGTAATCCTGAAATAGCAGAACTACCCAATATCCACCCACACGGCCACGCACATCCTACATAGGGGTCCAACATCACACCTTCCCAGCTGTCGACCTGGTGGAGTGCACTTCACACATCACCCCACCGCTCCAAAACAGGTGCTTGACATCCTGAGGAAAACTCCCACAGCACAAAACATTTCCCCTGGCATCCGGGCTTCACATAAAACCTTCACTATCTCTTGTTCTCCTCCGTGCTCTCTCTCTGACTTTCGCACACTAACACACACAGACAAAGAGAAATCACAAACAACCCCCCCCCCACACACACACACACACACACACACACGCCCACCTTCTCCACAGCTACTACTGTACTTGGTGATATCCACTGAAGCCGAGAGTGCACGCTCGCTGTGTGCCGGGAGCAACCATGCATCACCATGAGACAACCCAGGGGGCAGCAGGAGAGGCCCAGTGCTTTACACTGGGCTGAGCCTCTGTGTCCCTCAAAGCAGGTTTCACCTGGGTGGTTTAGAGTTTTGCTTCACAATCTTTACTACTCTATCTACTGTTAAGGATGCCAGCAATCAAAAGAATGCTCGCTCTGAATTTTTATCAAAAAGATAGTAAAAAGTCTGTTTTATGATGGTTTGAGACCTAGAAATTAGGCATTCACTTCAGTGTTTTGGATCTGACATTCCAAAAGGTCACTGTAAGCTGAGAAAGGTTGGGTTCTTTGAGTGGGAATTGCCAAAAAGGCACAGAGCAATAAGAAGAGGTCAAATTCAAGAACTGCTTGAAATTGATAAGCATTAAGGTTGCTCAGTGATGTGAATTTTGTCCACGTATAGACACGAAGCAGGAGTTAAACAGCAAGAGAGGTAATGTTTTGGTCACCGGTAGCCTGTGTTTATATTATTAATATACTGTATGATGTTGCAATTTTAATGTGATTTCAGCAGTCCTCATAGACACAAATTACCCAAGGCCAAAATCATTTTAATGTAAAATCCCTGCACTGGAGCTCATCTTTTATTTAAATAACCTAATTTTAAGTTTGAAAAAGGGGAGCTCTCGATTGTGGTTTATAAGTGTGCAAAAATAAAACCTAATAGCAGACTTGCACTTTATATAAATATGTCCATAAGCACACCTTACTTGCTCAGGAAAGATGCACTCCTGAAGCCACCGTATGCAAACAGCAAAACAAGAGTAAAAGAAGCTTAATGAATGGTCAGTGCTGAGAGATAGACACTGATTTATTTGTAAGTCTTTCTTTTGCCAGTTTTGTGAACTGAATTTCTCCCAAACTGATCTATTTTTAAATGAAGTTTATATTGTACAGATATATAATTAGATATCAATCTGCCTTGGCTTTGAGACGGGTTGCTAGTGGGATCAAATAGGGTTAGAGACACAAACTCGAGGCCTTCGCTGTAATTCTGCCCCAATCTGTCATCTGTCCTTGCATCATCAGTGATGTACGTGGAGTAAGTTGAGTATGAAATATAGGTCAGTGGAGATGTGCTTGATCAAAACCAAGGCTGCACTCCACTGAGGCGCTGACCTGTCGCTTGTCTGGTTTGACAGCGCTCTCGACTTGGGTGCCATTAAAAGAGAATTTTTATTCAAGTGATCCTCACCGAGACGGAATACTAAAACAGTGTTTACCAGCTGAGGAGTTGGAAACGAGACAATGTTAAAAAGAGGCTTTGAACAACATTTCTGTGGTTACCATCCGGTGGTGAAAAAGAACAAAAAAATCCCTTACATTCTTTAAAAAAAATCTTTCTGGAATATATGACAAGTAAAACGTCTTGGATTGAAATGGCTGCCATTAATATTATGAAAAGGTAGAACTAACAAATAAAAAAATGAATACCTTCCCCAGTGAAGGGTGGTGTCTAATTTATTTGCTGGAGACGACTGGATAATTTTCTCTGCATTAACCTGTGAAGAGTTTGTTTAATAGCCTGTGGTGTTGCTGCTTTAATTGCTCCCACTTTCAGTTGGATGACTTGAACTTTAATTGATAATTGAGATTTGGGGCTCTCATTACACGGGCACATAAATAACAGTACATGAACTTTTGAATGCAAAACATCTTCCGCCAAAGTAACTAGTACCTTCAGGTCTTAGCGGGAATAGAAACGGCATATAAATCAAACTCAAAGGATTTATTGCACCGAGCAGCCACTGGCAGGTTTAGCAAATAACGCCGATCCATTCATACAAATGCAATGTTTTGCTTGGAAACTTAGGGTCCTGGCATTCATGTGGGTGTTCCTTTGACGCTACAACCTATCTAAACGTTGTTTCAGGCCAAGCACACCCCCCCGTGGCAACGGCACTCCCCAGCATCAGCTGCCTTCCTCGGCAGGACAATGCTCAACGCTGTACTGCAAAATCTGCTCACAACAAAGAGCCCAAGGCACTGGCCCGGCCTCCCACTCGCCCTGAATATGCTTGGGAACAAGCCTAAACAAGCCTAATAAGTAACCCATGGTACTCAAAAGATCTACTGCCGGTATCACGTGCACTAAATGATGCTTCCAGGGTTCTGTGTGCAAACGTCACTGGGTCAGAGCTGTTTTTCTAGCACGAGGTGGACCTATACAAGATTTGGCAGATGGCTTTAATGCTGTAGCTGATCTTGTGTCATTAATAATACCTTGTTGTTGTACCTAATTGTTAAAATTGCTTTTGTTCTGAAACAAATTAAACCATACACCTTTATTTAATGAAGGACCAGACTATGATAAATGGGCAATGGAAGCTCAAAATCTTACAGTTTTCATTTTGCTTCAGCACACTCTGCATCTAAAAGTAGATGTAAATGCAGCTCGCATGTTTACCAGTTTGGGGACATTTTTTGCTTGGCTGCTACACTGCGAACAAATTCATGTGCCATACGTGTCTTGCTTTTCCCCCCATTCTTGCCTCCGGTGGCAGTTGTCATCGCCGATGACCAAGTCGGTGCGGACGCCCCTGCACCCAGCGCTCTTTCTGTGATGACCTTGATGACGACAGGCGCTATGGGTGAGTAGGTGCTGAAGCCCCCTAACACATTCGGATGTTTCACCCGTGCCGTCACACTGCATTCGCGTTGCCCACTTCAGACATTTCAGTTACCTTCTCTGATCAATATTTCATCTTTGTTTACCTCTGCCATTTCATATCAGGCTGTCCGGGAAGGATGAGACTATCAGTGAGGAAATTCACTAAAGGTTTGAGTCTGACCTTGATCTAATTCCAGGGCAAAGGTTTTGAAGAGTTGTTTTCATTTATGGTTTCTTAATGTATGCTCCCCGAAACCTGCTGACTCTAGAACTGTGATTAATGGCTTTAGAGATAAACTTGACCTGCCCTGACCTATTGTCTATCACTATCTTTTTCCCAGTCCTCTGTGCCAGCTTTGACAGGGAGGATGCACTATACTTAAACATGAAATATGTCTGCTAGCTGGATTTTTACCTTTTTATTATGACACTGTTATAGTATAACCCAGTTCTTTGGCAAAGTGAAATAGCATCCCTGATAACATCACTTTGGGTTCAAGATGTACTGCACATACGGTACCAATAGCACATCTTGAACTTGAAGACTTGAACTTGAAGTCCACCAACACTGGCAGTCACAAAGAACTCAGCCCAGAGTGCTGACCTAGTACAGGCAGCAGCGACAGCGTGCTCACATCTGAAACTGCATCCAAATTAGCTGCATGTAAGAAAATAACACGTGGTCTGAATTAATCTTCTGTGTCGCAGCTCATGCGAATATAAGAAAGCTCATTAAAGCAGAATAAAGAGCCTCGCCTTGTCTGACCCGAACTTAGCACATAAAGACAACGCTTGGTGTAAATGAAATTCTTAGTAAAGGTCAGAAAGGTGTCGCATTTCCAACATCACACAAATAAACACACACACACACATACACACAATCCCTCACCGCAAGCTGGAAATAGTTTAGTGGTGCCAAACAGTTATTAGCCATAAAACTAATGTCAAGCCGGAAAGCTAATGTCATGCTACTAAATCTTACTCTGCGTAACTTTGCCGCAGGTGAGCCATCTGTGAATGACAGTGTGTTTGCTACTACATCTAGTTTGCAAGTTAGCCATTTTATGGTCGGGGACGAAATGTAATTTTAGGAACGCCAGACTGTTTTGCATTTTGCAACAGCTTACTGTGTCAAACCCACATGCAACTTTCTACACACGACAGCCCTCCACTGCGCCGATGTCTGTCTGCTGTTAGCAAACTGACCTTCAGCAAGAGCAAAGGTAACCTGTATCACAGCAGATTTATCAAAGGCCGCATCCCTTTTTTATCCTCTCCCAGCTTCCCCCTCCTTTTTCTTCTTTTCAATAGCTCAGAGTTAGTCTCAATCTGTTACAGAACTTCAATTGCTCTCCTCTCCATGCACGCATTAAAGCCTCTGCTTATTGTCTGAAAACAGACATCAGTGTGCTTTTCTTTAACAATGCCCTCAGAATCACGTTTTTTTCCCCATCCAGTGCACAGGCAGTGTATTGATGGTGCAGTCATAAATTACATGTGGAAATGGAATGAAGAGCTTTTATCAACTATCAGGAGAGTGTGCAGGCGAACTTCGACATTTAGGACCAGCAAGCATTGCACCTTATGAAGTGGCAAAATTGCACTGATACATGTATGAAAAGTCTTGTCTTGTTATTTTAAATTGGATGGAATCCAATATGTTTTTTCCCTTGGGGGAATGAGGATAAGTAATAGGATTTTAACAAGATGAGTACACTTACCAATAAAGCTTCATTCTATAAGGACAATTAAACTAGTGATAATAAAATGAAAATCTAATTACAAAATGTCATTCAAAGTGATTACAGCAGAAGCTTTATTGCAGTGTATTCTTTTTTTTTTTTTTTTAGTAAAATGCTTATTTGTACAATATAAAATTTGTAATTTAGTCTGTCTTTTTGCACCTTTTTGTCATGCAGGATTGCTATCTTAAATTTCCAGAAAATTTGAGTGGAAAAAATAAATAAATCAAGGGTTGTGTCTCTGCAGACAAGTTCCATTCATTTGCCAGTAGTGCTTACAGTTTAATAATTATTTTTTCATTAGTTCGCTTGCTTGAATTTGCACTGCCACTTGTTTGCAAGTCAAATCAATGCACATTGCTCCAGGCAACCCGAGTTTGCCGTGCGTTTGACTTCCTGACCATGCCGAGGTGGGTGGCAATATCATCACAAAATGAACCCAAATTCTATAAATCCCACAATATTTTCCCTGTGAAATCAAAAAGGAGATCTAACATCACAGATTAAAGCTTGTTTACTAGTGTTGGAACTGCTGCCAACAATGAAATGTTCAGTGTCAAACTGAAAGAAGACCTGAGGCAACTCGGTTTTTATTTTCACCATTTACTACATCCATCCATTTTCTTAACCACTTATCCAGGGGAGCCTTACTTGGCTAACTTTGAGCGAGAAGCATGCCCTGAACAGGCCAATGCAAAGTCAGACAACCACACACTCTCTCATTCACACCTACAGCCAATTTAGAAACACCAGCTCACCTAACATGCATTTCTTTGGACTGTGAGTAGAAGTTAGGGTACACAGAGCCAAAGGACACCGTGCAAACTCCACAAGTGGTTCAAACCAGGAACATTGTTGCTATAAAGTAACACAACTAAGTCTCATATTTTAAAAAAAGAAAATACACAAATATATGATGTAGCTTCTGTCCTCACCTGTGGCATTAGGGGGACATCTATTGAAGGCGAGTTCTCCTGAAGGGGTTCGTCTCCACACCATTGACACTGCATAGTCCTCAGGACAAATTTCATAAGGTGCTGGAGTGCAAAGTAATACAAACATTACTACATCAATGCTAAAAGCTTTTTAGTCTTTCCAATATGATGCAACAATTTCTTCATGCTGCATATTAAGAGGTATGGAAATATAGGAGATCAAAGCTGTATAGTTTCAGAGAGTCTGAGAATGCATTTATGGATTATAATAAAATTTACCCTCTTCACATGCCTCAGTCTTTATGAGGGAAGGTACTTCTTAATTATAATAATGGAAAAAAAGTTTTTAACATTTTTGTGGAACACTGCTTCCTTTACTTCAGAGAATAGAAGTATTACGTGACTTCATGTTTAAGACTCTACTTCAAAGGAGATTATTTTGAAAACCGTACTTTAAGCTTTGATGATACTTCAATTTCTCGGTATGTCCGTCACCATGATTTCAATTTCTTCATTTATTTCAGTCATCCACCTCTGCTAATCTGCACCCCCTCTACAGACTCAGTTTTAACTGATCTCTTATAACAAGACATGTCAGTCAGTGCACAGAGATAATTATCTCCTCACTTTCGTTCAGCTTCTCTGTGGCCACTCAGACTTAAGTCTTATTATGCTCTGACTCACCTGGACACCGCTGGTCACTGCACTTTCTGACTTCTTCTCCGCTCCCATCACACTGTTGCCCAGTCACCGCTGCCCCCTGACACACCCGAGCACGCCTCTGCCATCCACCGTCGCAAGACTTTGAGCAGCCACTCCACGGACCCCAAGGATTCCACTGGCCATTAGCTAAAATGGAATCATTTCTAGTTAGAAACCGACACTATTACAAATACAACAACTACTTAAAAAAAACAAAAACAGCAGAAGATCAACTAAAAAGAAACAGCTATAAAAATGTCTTTATTTAGTGTGTGATATCTTTAGCTTTTGATTACATTTATATATTTTGCTACTCATGCTTTTAGTTTGAAGACGTAATTTCTTGGCAGTATTTCACAAATGAACAATATGACCTGTAATAATCAGGGGTGTGTGTATTTTATGGCTAAAGAAAATGAGAGCGCCGATTATTCACATCGTTTTGACGATATTAAAAAAACAAATAAAGCCACACACACACACACACATTTATGCTGACGTTTCCAAACCCAGAGGTACGATTTATGCCCTTGTAATGAACACTGTTAAACTCTGCGTTAGACAAAAAAACAGATGCTCCCCTTCAGCGATGTAGTAAATCACACGCCCTTCTGAATGGAAAGGTACAACACCGTGTGAGCAGGAAACACACACCGCTCATTCTAACCTCCACTTACCCCTTCTTCACTTATACGGGCATTTATCATGTCCTACAACTAACCTCTGTCAGGATTGCTACTGGAAGCAAGAAAAACCAGGAAAAACCACGATGACCTGTTGGCTGAAACTATCTGCAAGACATTGATCAAATCCCAGTGAATAGTGATTTCTTTGCCTGCACATGAAGCAGCTGATTCTTCAAACAGATGCATGCTCATGTGTTTCAAAGAGCTCATTGTTCCAGCAGTTCTGAAGAAATTGTTTTCATTTGAAAACACATAGCATTGATTCAAAAACCTGCACAGGCATTTATTGTAGTTATTAGGCTTTTTTTAAAGACTTTAATCTATTCAGTTACATTAAAAAAAAATACCAGAATTTCTAGAAACTAGCCAAACATGCATTTAGCTAGTTCTAAAAAGAAAAAATGATGCTTTTGCCTTGAACTCTTTGTCAAAGCAGTGCCTCCAGCACTAATGGACATTGTGCTGACTTGTTAAATAGTGGCTGTGTTTCTCACTAATGATTGATCTCTCACCTTGGAAACAAGTAGGACTTGCTAAATAGATAGGCCTCATTAAATGAATAAACTGTATAATGCATTCTCTCACTGTAACGGCAAACAACAGCATCACCTTCTTCATTATCATAAGCACAAATTAAAAATACGCATTCGCAAGCATTTGCCTCTGTTTTAGGGGTCCAGCAGACCACAGGGCTGGCTGATTATTGAAACAACATTTGTAATGACTTTGAAAACTAAAGAGGAAACCATGCTCCACACACATATCGGCGAGCTACAGACTAGAAACCTAGCTGTTTTTGCAGCTGCATTTGCATCAGGAGATTATGAGAGTGCTCAGACCCTTCACATGATCAGACAATTCAAAGCCTGATTGAGACCTCTAAGCAGACATCTTTGAGCCTCTAATGCATCTATGATGTTGACAGACAGTTCGGGCTGCTAACCCAGAATTATGTGAAAGGCATACAGTATATCTAACTGGATTTTTCAAATCCAATTGATAGAGCACGGTCTTGAACATTACTCTTGATTCTTACAATGCCGATTTGATTCTTGCTACAGGGCTTCTCTGTACGCATCAGGGAGAGTAAGATAGCTCAGTTAAAGGCGATAGATTGTGCTACATGGTAATGACTGTAATAATGATGATGACAATATGGGACGGGCTGGCTTTTTTTGTCTCTCTCTCTCTCTTCCCTGTTTAGAATCGTTGTTTTCAAATTTAGACATCAAAGCGGATATGGAATTAAGAGGCTCAGGATTTTTTACCTGTGCAGTCAGGATTATGGCACTCTCTGCTTTCTGCCCAGTGACCGCGACACTCAGATCCCCCATGGGCGGCTGCTGAGCACTGCCTGGTCCTCTGCTGTGTGCCATTGGCACAGGTCACCGAGCAATCGCTCCAAGAGCTCCACTCCTGCCACTGTCCGTCCACTGAGGCACCAACCACAACCCAACAAGCATGTCCCAAGTGAAGGGAAAAGGAGGGCAGACAGAAATGGGAGGAAATATTCAGATCACTATTCTCTCTCATACTGAAAGCCAATAAAACAGATGTTATGTGAAATGCAAAAATTTACAGGGCAACTTGTCAAATTTGAAGACTCAGACTTTCAGTCGGGTGTCTGCTTTGTTTTTTGTTTGTTTATTCAACTAGAATTTCCCAATAAAGTCAGAGACAAAAGAGAATAAGACATAAAAAAACAGATATTGGAAGAGTAGCTTCATATTAAGATTCATATTATTAAGAGGTTCAAAGCACACAGTGCCGCTACCTTCTTGTCAGGGAAGAGGGAAAGCATCTGAAATTGAGTTGTTTTCACTGAGTCTGCTAGGACAGCAAAGCTAACATTTACTGTGTGGAGAAACTCATCATCACTAATCTGCTTACCATTCACAGGCAACTGGGAGTAAGTGATTTTGACGTCAGTATTACAGTATTCCTTCTCAACAGGGTTACCTAAACCGCTTTATTGTGTAAGCTCAGAGTCTGCATCCATTCCCTTTTCTTTTTTTACTTACCTTTAAAATATTGCACTGACTAATATATGTGAGGTGTATTGCATTTTACAGAACTAATCTTTTAAACGAGTCCATGCTTTACTCATAACTGTTAATAAAATGATTTCTAACAGATTAAGAGAGCAGACAGATGATACCTGGGCAAAGGGCTATGTTGCAAAGTTTAGTCTGGGTCTCAGGTCCATCACAAGCCCTGCCTCCATGCTGGGGAGGAGAGCACATCCTAGTCCTAGTGCGGTGACCTCTGCCACATGTGAATGAGCACAGGCTCCACGGTGACCACTCCTCCCACACACCGTGTACTGCGGGCACAGAAAAGGCGTCAGGCCTAATCAATGTCTCTGTCTCTGATACAGCATAAACAAAGGCCTCACCGAACTGCGCTGAGCCATAAATGAAACAAAATCAATCAAAAGAATTAGCAACAGAGTAATGTAAGTAAAACACAGAGCACACAGACATTGTGGGGGCTATTCTCTAGCTCAGCCATAAGCTGCAGTCTCCTCCAAACATTTATCACAATAACAGCAAATGCTGCTCCTCTAACAACGCGCCATACAGTAGCACAGGTAGAACACAATAAAAATGTCAATCTCTGACAAGGGAGTTTCGACGTGCAGAACACCAACAATAAGAGTCCAGACTATCTAAACCAAGGTAACCATCAGGAACAGCAGGTCTAACAATGTCACAGTCTGTTGAATCTTCTTGGTTGACTGAGAATCTAATAGCAGGGGACCTTCAAGATAATGTGGGCTGACAATGGTTCTGGAAAGCTGTCATTGCACTAACATACTGATCATGGTAATGCACAAAACAGACAATCTATAGCCTGCTTCCAGTCCTCAGAGTAAGTGTGCAATATTTGGACTACATATCAGGAAAGACGGATAAATTAAAAAAAGAAAATGTATTGAACATTATGATATATGTTGCGGAGGTTATGTTGTTTCCTTTGGAATTATAAATCTGTGGCATGTTGTTTTTGAACAACATTTTGTCACCGCTGCTCATTAAAGCCAACATCAGTGAGATTATCTATCTAGCATTCAACGTCAACCGTGAGTTTGACATAAACGAATGCTCTAATACCCTCTGATCTATCTATTCAGATAATTTATTCTACTGAAACATGCTTCTAAATATAGCTATTTCTAATGTAACACAATGTTTCTTGACAAAAGTGCAACTTTTAAACTATAATTGCTTTTTTTTCAATTAATTTAAAACAATAGCTGGGAAAAGGCAGCATTCCTCTGGCATCTTGGTTTGTGTGTAAGCTTAACTGGGTTCTAGTTGACAGATGGTGAGTCTTCATAAAACTGCGGAGAATATTTGCTATTGGCTCATAGTTTTACTTTGGAGAGGGAAATGTGAAAATCTGAGAGGCAGACAGAAGTAAGACACCTCCTGTCTTGTCTTGGCAGTGCTCCTAAATGTACACAGAGATATGGAGTGATGAACACACTGCTTTCAAAATGTAAAAGTTTAACCTCTGATATTAGTTTCTGATGCAACTGTTGGCAGCTTGATGCCAGCACTGAAGTACATTTACTGACAGAGTTAAGGCCCAGCATTAACTTTAAGTGCATTGCATAAAACCCAGAAAATACTGAAACTGTGTTTGTTACCAAAAAGTCAATCTCTGTTTTTATCTATAAATCTTCAAACTTATACTTATGCTCTAATATATCACCCTTACCTAACTTGATTATTTTCTGCATGAGAGAAATAGAAAGGTGGCCACTTTCAAAAGTAAATCATAATATTAAAAAATAATACTATATGACATTGCAGTATAGGCTCTGGTGAGCTCTGATGGCTATTGAAAATGAGCGTTCAGCTTCAGTGTGTCTTCCAATGTTTTAAATAAGCAAATGTTAAACAGAAACCTGCAGTAGATGGACGGTGCTGCGGCCGTGATTAGGCTCTACATTTTCAGAAGTGTGGGAGGAATTTCTCATGTCTTGCACTTGCAAATTAGCATGCGCACAATTAATAGAGGTTTGTTGTAAACACAGCATATCTGGTGGTCTTATCATCTTTTGACTACAAACAGGACTTAAGACCTTAGTAATGTATGTCTGACTACTGTACAGTGGCCGCTGGGGCTTGATAAATCCTCTTCAGAAGGGTCGCTGTCCACAGCTTGTGCAGAAGCTTAAAGTCCCCGCAGTACAAATTTTTAGATCTCGGAATCAGTTGTAGAGTAGTTGGATCTTGGGATCAAGCCTATGGTCCGCCATGAGGCAAGCTACCGTCTGTCCCGGCCCGTGCCTCTAGGCGCTACTTTGATGCTCTTAGCTAAGTGGCCCATGGTGACTGAAGCCTTTACTTTGAAATATTCGAGTTCAAAGCTTGCAGTCACCACAGCTAGCAAAGATGGAATAGGATTCTGTCCCTTTGTGTGCTTTTTCTCTGAACTGCAGCCATGATTTACAGGGATGTCCATGAGCAATGCTATTGGTCTGCTAGAGGTGAAATTCCTGGACCACTACAAGATGATGGACAAAGCAACTGCATTTGCCAAGAATGTTTTCATTAATTTGAGGTAAGCTGGGATTTGGGTGGCCTTCTCATTGCTTTCCAGTGAAGTTTAACCTTTTTAACTTGCTAGCTAGCTCCTTTTACCCAACTGTAGTCACCATACAGTATTTATTATTTTGTTTCTGAGTGCCTTCTCTTTTGATACAGAGTGGTTTGAAGTAGCTTCAGATAACCCAATCAATGCTTCTGTAGTGGAGTAGATTTGCATCTGTCACACAGTAATTCAGTTAAATTCAGAGGGTTTTTTCATAGAAAAAGACCTGTCAACCAAAATGTCTAAACAAGATTTTATACATTATCATGCATGTAAAATCTTGACATATTTGTACTGATTCTAAAGTGTAGGTTATTGACCTGTGTTTTACTTATTCTCCACTTATTTTTCTATTTTTACACACTTCATTTTTTATTCCATTGTAATTGTCCTCAGTGCCCATGCTAAACATAGGTGAATATATCCTGCAAACCAAACCAGGAAACCTAGCAGCTAGCTACAGCTATGGAGTGTATGAGCGGCATTAAACAACCTAACTTTAAATTATTAACCCTGACCTGATGATGTAGCTAGCTTTACTTAGAATATAATCCTTCCTAAAAAAAAATTGACAACACAAAAAAAGAAAAAAAAGAAGATAAACCTGTTACCTTGGGTGACACTTCATAGCAATGCAGATAGGTAGCACAGTTTATGCTTCCTTCTCGTGTTCAAAGGGATGGCATCAAAGAGCCTTCCTGTGGATTTACATTGCAAAGCTTGCCGGCTAACTGAACTTAAGTAACAGAAAGCCAGAGGGGTTTAATGTCAAAGGTATAGCTCTTTATGATTTTACCAAACCTCACATTGTGAAATGTCTGATGGTGAAATAATATTAGTGTTTACAAAAAACAGAAGATGCCAACTTTTATTCAGGATGGAATCAGATTTTAGACGTATGTACTTTCCTCCTGGTTTTATCTTATATGTAAGGAAAAATGTTATTCTGATGAATATCTTATTGTGTGCTACAGTTTAAGAATCTAACAGTAACCTTAAAT
Organism: Haplochromis burtoni; assembly: GCF_018398535.1. Classification (NCBI taxonomy): domain Eukaryota; kingdom Metazoa; phylum Chordata; class Actinopteri; order Cichliformes; family Cichlidae; genus Haplochromis; species Haplochromis burtoni. The sequence continues at coordinate 3,671,172 of NW_024582373.1, forward strand.
ATGCACTGAATGTTAGTGCTGTAGAAAACCCTGAACTGAAGAAATGTCAGATATCAGAATTCCTGTAGACTGTGCTACTAAGAATAAAGCGAATAAGATTCAACAGAAAAATGCCATGGGTTTTTGTTGCTTGGCTTGTGAAAGGACTAGCATTTTACAACCCAGGGGATATTTCATACAGCAGATGTGTTGCTGTATTTTGGCATATTCCATCATGTTGTGTATGGCATCACAACTTATGTAGGCCCAGGATTTCTAACAGCATGCTTGATCTCAAGATGCAGAGCTCAGGACGCCGTTCACAGACGATGTTGCTGTTTTCAGTCATGGCAACTATAAGGTAAGGTTTCTTTTGACTGGAAGTGATGTGTCTTTAGGCATAATGTATTTTGGAGGTGTTCTTCTAAGCTTGGCATAGCACAGAGAGCAAAGAAAGCTAATCGATATGTCTGCCTTACAGAATATTAGATGTATACTCTGTGTTTCATGTGGCCCCATGCCAGGCTGGAGTTCTTTGTAGCAGTTTGCTACAGTAACTAAGTATAGTTAGTGCTATGTAAGTATTTTAAGGATGACCCGGTAAAACAACTTCTTTGATCCTAGTGGTAGATTTCAAGTATAAGTAAGAGAACAGCAAATCCGTCATCTTTCAAGTATTATAGTCAGAGCAATTTAACAACACAGCAGGAGTGCATTGATACGGTCTGAACTAAAAACTCATTAAACAAGTGAAAATTAGAAAAGCAAATTAGAATCTCTATCTTGTTGCTCTTTTAAAAATGTAAATTTCTAATTGCTTTACTTTCCCCTAAGTGTCAAGGCACAGTTCTATGGTGATTTTCTCCATTGTTATTTGAAAAAAGTTTTGGAACCACAGTGATAATTCAGCAGGGTTTATGCTTTCTGAACTGAATAATACTGGGCATTGAGGAGTCACATCAGGGCTGAAATGATGCTCTTTTATAATGATGACTCATTCTCTTTCTGTCTCTCAGTGTTGACGCGTACTAAAGGAATGACCCTTTTGAAAACCACCAACTTCCCACTTAGACAGACTCTATCTAAAATAGGATATAATACATCACTAATCAGAATGTCAGAGGATGCAGCTTGCAGTGTTTTTGATCGGCCATAATTACTTAGAAGTTTGCGGTCTCGGATGCACTGTGTTTATGATCGCCATCAGATACTTTGACTAAACCCGAAAGCTAAATCAACTTATTCGTGGGAGTAAAAAAAGAGGGAGAAAAAAATAAAAATTGACAGGGGTTACTTGTGACACGCTGTTCTACCAGATTCATTCTGACAAACATTTTCATGCTGCAATCACCAGCCAGCAAAGATGCTGATACCTGAGTGCCAGTGACTCATCTGCCATGCCATCATGGATTGAGGAAGAAATGCCTTAAAGGGTGTTTGAAGAAAGCTATTTTAAAATGCACAGTTGACCTTCAAGAAAATGAAGCTGACGATATATCAGTATCTACAGCTCCCAGGGCTCCATGTGGATCCACATGTCATTAAACCATTTCAATGCTGATGAATTGATTCACAGTTATATGAAATGGAAAACTCAAAATGATAATGAAAAAAGAAAAACAACATTCACAAAATAACATCAAAGAAACAAAGCATTAGATTCATTATATTATTACTACATACATTTGGAAATATAGACACATTCAGAAATTTGTTAAAACAGAACAACACATTTCCTCCCATATCAACAACAAAGGTGCAAAACATTAATATTCAAGAATCTGCGGCTAACACTACCTGGACAAGGGGCAGTGTTATTGCAAACCCTTGATTCTCTTAAAGGGCCGCTGCAGTGTGTTCCGTATGGTGAGACACATGTTCTTGTTCGCACCTGCGACCCTTGACCGCATGTTACAGAGCATGAGCTCCACTGGGACCACTCCTCTGCACCTGATTCACCTGTGTGGGAGAAGGGTGACACTAGTTAAATGCAGTAGTATGGTCCTGGGGCTTATACCGCTTATACTGGGCGGGGTGGGGCAATGTGGGCAGGTTTGAGTAAAAGAGGGAGGAGCCAACATGAGTAACGTCGGGGTGGGGTGAGGTCCTAAAGAAGAAATTTAGCATACAGTCTATTCTACCTTTATGTGATCTTTGATGAATACTGAATTGGCAGCTTAATTCCTTTGACTCGTGATTCCATTTGCAGGCAGCATAAAAGTGTTTTTGTGGCTGCAATCACTGGGAGTAGTAGCATTAACAAATGGCTCTCCAGTGTAGGAGTAATTTGTATATTAATCTGCCTTTTTACACCAAATTCATGCAAAGATCACAGAAAAGGTACAGCTATGGTTGGAAAAAATGAACAGTAGACACTAGGGTTACATCTATCGCTTTCAATTCATTGAAAAAAAAAGGTCATGCATTTCAGTGGAACTCAATATTATGTTTAAAAAAAGTAAATTCGCTATAAGCAAAAACAAAATTTCATGGTGGCATGCAAGAAAAGACAACATCTGAGAAAATAAAAATGGAATTTAATGGGTGTTAGTTCAGAAAGGGGTCTTAAATGTGGATTTCCTTGCACTGCAGCAAACTATCTAGTTTCCTTGACAACATTGGAGCAAATTCTGTGTTTTAGACAATGGCTTCAAAAAAAAAATCTTTTTTAATCTAGCTCAAGTTGTTAACTCGCAGGGATGGAGGAAAATGAGAAAGTTAGCTGATTTTATTCAGCAGATCACAGCCATTTTCATGAGTGGCTCAAAGCAGAAGGTTTTCCGTACACTTAAATTTAAATTTAAATTGTGGATGCCCAGAAGGACGTGTAATCTGTGCTATTTAAGCCACAGGATGTGAATGTGAGTCTGTCTTTATGGGCTAGGCCTTTAAATCTATAGGGAGAATTTGCAGTTGCTTAACTCTGCGTGCAGACTTATCATCATTAAATCATCATACGTAGCAGAAAGTATAGCAGATTAGCGAGGTAAAGGACCATAGCTGTTACATTAACTTGGAGATGTCTGAGTTAACTTAAAGGATAAAAAGGAAGAAACCGCATTGAGCCTTTCAATTTTAATGGTACAAAAGGTACCCCAAAAAAGCCATGAGATGCTAAATAAAGCTGCATAGTATGATGAGGCAGTGGGGTGATTTCCAAAGCCACGATAGCCAGAATGAAAGAAAAAAAGAATAAATAATTTGGTGACAAGTGAGTGGACAATAAAATTCCCACATGAGTGTAGTCACCGAATAATTGCTCTACGATTATGTTAAAATCCAGGTGAAGAATTCATTTTCTTTGAGGCTTTATGTATTGGAGGGATAATTCAATACAAAGCGAAATATTTTCAATTTCAGCTCTGAATACATTTATGTCATTGAAAGTCATCAAATCATATCAGAATTTAAAGTAGTTTCACAGCATGTTGTAACAAGGACACATAGATTCAGCCAAATAGGGGTCTTAACCCTGCCCTTAATTTTGTAGATCATAAAATAGACTGAGAGGTGGATCAATTTGTTAAATGAGGCAGTACAGGGAGAGTAAATTGTGTGAGAATGAGAAAACAGAAAAGCACAGCGGATGCAACTCGACAGGGAAACAACGTACCTACAGCGTGGGGAAAATGAAGAGATGTTAATGAGTATATGTTAGTAGTGGTGCGAATGCATGTACAGTGCGTCATAAATTAAAATGACAATGAAAGGAAAGGAGTTTTTAAACAATGACAGCAATTTAAACGAAACAACACATGAAAAAAATAAAACATTTCCCAAAACTTAAAATAAAAAAACCAAAAACTTAATAATAGCTACAACTAAACCCACCCACTAAAAACAAATGTTGTCTAGCTATATTAAAGCAAAAGATACTTAAAAAATAATGAAAGCAAAATAAAGATTTTGCTTGGATTTGTACCTAACTTGTTTTACTACTTTCTGATTTTATTAAAAAAAAAAAAGCCAAAACTGGTGGATCGTAAAAGCCATAATGAATTTAGATCATTTAAGTTTTGAATTCGCTACACTTGCTGAAACCACACAGGTTCATTTTATCTCTAAGGGCCACATCTATCAGTTCAACTTTTGCCAAGTATGTGTTTCATATTTGGCCGAAAGGGTGGGTTTTTTCATCGAATGACATTTAATTTATCACGCCTTGGAGGAAATAATTAACTACATCTGGGCCGTAGTTTTAAACTGCTGTTTAATTAATGTTCCCCGAATATACTGTATGAGTAATCCACTCGCCAACTCACTATGTGACAATAAAACAAACAGACCCACAAAACCCAATTATGTCCTATATTCAAAGTAAATACTCCTAGAGAAATGGGAAATTTTCTTCCTCGTCCATATGTAGCAATAGAGAATGAGTAGGAAAAATAATAATGCAAAACATTTCCACTTAAAAGGTGCAGTACAAGAGAGAGCATGCATGATGAAATTAAGTTTAGTTAACAAAATAAAGTCAAGAAACATAACTATTGTATTACCAGTTTGTGCCATAAATTTAGCAGATTCAGCTTGCTCCTGCAGGGCCTTTGTGTCATGAACTGATCTTGGCCGCTGACTTTTTACTGTATGCTCTCCGATCATTCCATATTCTATGGGACAGAATAGAGGTTCATATGAAAGCTAGGCTTAAACATGATGTTCTGAGAACAAAAAGCTTATTACATACTGTTTTCAGGATGTTTGAAGCAACTGCAGTACATGGCTAGAAACAAAGACCACACAAGGTTGTATTTAATTTGTCCTTTTCTCTATGGCATAGAACAATGCAACGAATTTATACGGGTGAGTTGGAAGTATTAATTGAGCTTGAAAGCACAGCGTAGACACATAGCAAACATGCAGATAAACTCACATTGTTTTTTTTCTTGTTGTTGTTTGTTTGTTTGTTTTTAAAGACTAACACTTCATTAGACCAGCTCCCTCCCTCCCGCCCGCCCTCCCACCTGCCTGCACACCCAAAAAGAAAAGAAAAATAAATGAAAGTAAAAATGTGTAAGCCATCAGAAAGCCACAGAGGAGGGGGGGTCATGGACATAACATGCTATTGATCCACGGTTTCCTCAACACTTTGTCATCTTTGTGTGATTTCTTTTTGGATGGGCAAGTCCAGGAGACTGAGAGGCTTAGACAAATGTATTCTGAGCTGTATTCATTACAATGCATGCCCTCTTTGCTTCCCATAAAGGAACAAAGAGACAATGAGTACAGTGTTTTCAAGCGACACCGAGAAAAGTGATGCTAGAAATATTGCAATTAGAAAGGAATTTGCATCAGCTCTTTTAAGCAGATGTATCATACTGTAAATAGCTCATGCAAATTGTTTTTGAACTCTTGTTTTTAATTAAAATCTAGCATTACTTATGGCAGTGTGAGCCTAATGAGGTGATTTTATCATTCGCAAATAGGCAATGCAGGTGATGCATTAACAACAGATTTACACATAACTTATGTTAGTACATTAGACAATACAATGCATCAGCCATTGATAGGAGTGCTTAAATGATCTCTCCTAATAGAGTTTGTAGCCTCGTTTTGCTAAATCCCAGCACCAAGCCGAAAGCCTCGAAAGACTGACCTCCCTCAAAGTGAGCCACAGAGGGAGAAATCTGTCATCTGATCTGATCACGTTACACAGAAAGTTAGAAATGTTATGACTAATTATACGGTAAATCACTTGAGTACAGAAAAGACAGTTGTCTAATCCGCGCATCAGACTGTTGGCATTAACCAAATCACATCAACAAACATGTTCCGTGATTGGATTAAGAAAAATAAATAAAGAAATCAGGGCAGCTAGATTCAAACAACATCACTACCCAGTATAGCATCAAGGACACTGTGTTTGTGCTCGCATAAAAAATTCGAATATTAAGAGGGTACAATGAAAGGAGGGAAAGCCGCCAGGTAGAAACAAACATCGCAGCCGTTTGATGCTGATTGGGATCTTCAGGACCGTGACTGCACAAAGTAACACGCTTTAGAAGCTTGTTCAAAGGTCTTTCAGTCTGATTTGATCATGTCCACATCTGTTTTGCTGAAATTAGGTAGAAAGCACAGTGTGAACTCTTTGTCGTACAAAGAATGAGCAGGTACACTGATGATTGGACAAACAGCAGGCAGTTCATCTAACGTTCAGCCATGTAAGGCTAACTGCTGCAGATACTCTGACATGTTATTGCTTTACAGTGTTTCATGCTCTACCCTGTGGTGTCTTGAATCATAAACTAATTCCTCATTTGGCAGAATAAAAGGCCTGTCTGATTTAGTCAGTCTGAATGCCTGCTTCTTTGTGGGAAATTTTTAAAAAATAACAGCACGCGCTGCTTTTTAATTATTTCATACAAATGGAAGAAAACACTAAAATCTACACGACGGCATACAGTAAAACTCGCTTGCCGCTTGGCTCAGTGGGGCTAGCTGGGTGCCCTTAAAGTGATGCGTCTTTTTGAATGAATATCCATTTCCAACAGTAGCATTCAGTGCAAGCAATGATTAAAAAACAAAAAGGTGCAAAGCATAATGACCTTGGTCTCAGTTCAGGTATCAAAAAGGACATATGGTGTCAGGGGCTGTGACAATCTGTATTGTCATTTTTAGATACCAATCAACATCGCTGGCTTCATGAATCATCGATGATTATCATACTTTTTCATGGTGTTGATTATGTGCCTTTGCGAAACATTGATCAGCTCAGCGGTGATATTAGCCTTGCAGCCAGTCACACCTAATCAGCAGCTGATGATCAACAGTGCAACAAAGGCACTGCAGCATGTCATTAAGAGTGGTGTCAGTAAGATATTTGGATGGCAATTATTACAGCGCAAGTACACACACACACACACACACACACACACACACACACACACACACACACACATTTTTAACACATTTTTAAATACAAGTCTTTCTTCGAAGTCACAGATTCATCATTTTGTGGCTGATATTTGAGTGATTATTTCTAAATCAGTCTGGACAGGCAGCTATTAAAAAGGCTCAACCTGTTGGTACACAAATTAGCGCTGGCTGATTTAGCGCAGAAGACATCTCAGTTTTAAGTCCGTGAGATTGGAGCCTCTTTTGATGCCACAAAGCCAAGATGTTAATCCTAATGTTGTGTTTAGACAGCCTGAGGTCAAATTTATATTAAAAAAAAAAGAAGCAAGATGTCAAAACACGACACCAGAAAAGTACAGGGAAATAAGGTATAATTGAACTACTTGGGATTGTATTCAAGCCTGTAGCCATGTAAGGATGAATATGAGAGAGAAACCAGATTTTTAATAACTGGAGGGATAGGCTGTTGTCATTTGTCAAAGACACCCCAAAACAATGTGTCTTCACTGTGTTACAAGGCAGAGAGCGCAGTTGATGTATTTAGCATGTCATTACTTGAAAACATTTCTTCCGTTTCAGACAGAATTATTTTGAAGTTTGGTCCAGTATTTAGAACTTTTAAAATGTGTGCTTGAAAGAAAATTAAGTTTAAGATTTATGAGATGTCTCTCTCTCAGTCAGGACTAAAGAGCATACTTATTGTTGATATCCATCATGCTTCCGCAACAAAGGAAAGACAATGCCATTTAGAGAAATCCATCACTGTTACCTTTCTTTGCTACCCTGCAGTGACTGATTCGTTCACTTAGTTTTTCTTGCACATAACCTCGATGTAATGCTTCACTGGCAAAGCATGCAATTTTTGGACAAGAAACGCAATACAACTACTTTGGTGCCTATTAGCCTAATTTCAGAATGAGAAATACTGGGATTGCTTTCCAGAAATAGGCAACATTTTTTGTGGAGGAATTCCTTTGGCTTAAAGGAGGTCTATTTGCTTCAAAGTCCTTGGTGAATAAATCAGTAATAACCACATTTTGCTTTTTTCTGTCTACAACATTTTAACATGGGGCCAGGGCCATGGCAAATGTACACCTTAACTACTTTTTTTAATATGTTTGGTTTATAGTTAATGCATAAAAGTACTGATAACTGAAGGAATGCTATCTATCTATCAACAGTTCTTACCAAATCCATACACAAAACCTCAGACAAATTAATGCACACACTCTGCTTGCGTTTTACATTTTTAAAAGCTCCTAATTTGCTAACTGAAGAAGCAGAATTAGCATTCCATTCAGTAATGCAGCATCAAAACTGCAATTATTTTCAGTAAGTGCAAAAAAAAATAAAAATAAAATGGATCCTTTAAAAAGGTGCAAGCAAATTCTATTACCATGCTGTGCCATCAGTTTTGTAATGGCAGCCATTTTGCTTGCCCCTCTGGGATTATCAACAAATCAGGTGAGTAATAAAGAGGTTGAGAATCAGATTAGGCTTTTTTGAGCAAAAGTACCTTCCTCTCAACTTTAAGGAGCTGAAATGATTGAGTGGCTAGTCTCAAGTTGATCTTACTGCGAGATATGTGTGGCCACTCTGGAATGGAAAGAAAAATAGCGCCTTTGTTCCAGTTAGATTTCCAGAGGTACATCTGTTAGAAAAGCCAGTGCTGCATGCAGAACCAGCCACGACAACCGTGGAGCAGCCAAAACAATAATGAGAAATATGTATTTGGTCAAAATGTTACAAAATGTCTGCTCAGATTATGGACATGGAAGCACCGACCTTCTCACCACAGGACTGTAACCTCTGCAGATTATTACATATGATGCTTACACCAGAAGAATAGCCTGGTGTTTTTATATTTTAAACCCAGAGCAAACTATTCATGTGAGCCTGATTTTTGGGGCTTAAAGCTTAATTAGTGGGCATATTTGCAAAGATATTCATGCTTGATTTAATTAATGTGTGACTACTGACTGCATCAAAAACACATTACAAACAAAGACTTTGCACACTATCAAAGAGAGCACAAGTTCCCTGGATCCATGACCTTTGTCAACATTCGACTTTGATTCGCTGCCTACGGTGGATTTTTAACACTGAAAGTGATCACGGCAGCCACAGAGTCCAGTGGTAGACATTCCGTTTCCAGGTTCATCTTCAATATGTGGACACATTCCATGTGTAATTTCATTGAAAGGTAGTAAAAGCCAGACCCATGTCCAATGACGGATGTGTCTAACCTTGCATGAAATGAGCCTTTACTCCAAAGTTGCTATGAGTAGCTTCTATCAGGGGTACCTCACTTACTGCCCTCCATGCATTCCTGCCTGACTGACTGACTGTCACAAACACAGCTTTTAATGAGAAGCACTTCATTACAGCTGCACTTTGAAAAGTGTAATTTCTCAAAAAATTGAGACAACGGTCCATACAGACTAGGAAGAGAAATACCCCTCAAGCTCAGGCTTGACTTTGATCCATTACTCAACAGCTATGCTACTGAGGCTGACAAATTTTGGTCAAATGTAGTCATATTTCTGGGTAGTAGGTACCTTTTTAGATATTTAGGACTTATGTTCAAGTCATGAATTACAATGGAAATATATTTAAAGATCCTAAAAACCTAGACGTTTGTCTTTAAAAAGGGTAAGAATGAAAATGTGCTAAAAAAAAAAAGCTGTGTTGTAATTAATAGCTGAACAAAGTCTTATTTGTGCTAAAGGCCCCGTTCGCTGCTTTGTTATTCAAACATAAACATCAATGCAGAAAAATGATCACAGGCTTTTCTGATGGATTATGGATTGTTCTGTACAAAAAAGGAACATAACTTTAATTAACAATGAGTATACTGCAGTAAAGAAAGAAAGAAACGTTCTAATAAACAAACAAAACAACAAAAAAGTCCAAGAAAGTCAGTCATAATGTGTAACAGTGGAGCACATAAGAAAAACATGATATAAAAACATCAAATATACATTTATTCAGAGTACAGATTCGACTACCAGGTTTTATTTTTACTCAAACAGGACAGTACATTTTGTTCTCTGAGTATCAGTGGAAGACTACTTTTTAGGGTCCAAAAGTAAACACATGTGATGATAACTGATGATGACTCATAACAATGATTATGATGTAATGAAGATGCATCATATTTTAGCTCATGAATAGACTCCCATGTCCAAACTGACTCATGTTAGGCCATCCGGAAACAGTCTTTAAAATTGATTCCGTTGTCCTCAAGATATCTCCTTACCACCATTATAGAAACCCTTCACTCTTGGTGGGACCATATGCTTGAGCCAATGTAAAAAACTCAATTAGTCCTTCATTAAGAAAATGAGGGGGTTGCACAGAATCAGATACAAATTACGAATTGTCCTCTGAGACACACAATTATCCATCATATTCCTTCTGCCATCTGTTTGCTTCCTGTTGACTCTCCTAATGACTTAGATTGAAGCCAAATTAGAATTCTGTGCAACTGCCACTGCACCTCATTGAAAAGTCATGTGAAGTCGCCTAAAAATGGAGCAAGTGTGGTGAGACAAGCACTCAGAATGCAGGCTGTTCTTAGCAGCGAGGATATATTTTGCATCACTGATGTGTAGGCAAATGAGTGGAAATTGCATTGATAATTTACAGCACAATGTTAAATCACAAGGTTATTGAGCAGTACCTCACAAAGCAACCTAGATGGAGCTCTGACGTTATCAAAGCACTGCATCAAGAAGCCCTGTTGCTGGGTGCCGTGAGCAGATCATTCCTCCTCTTTTTCCATACACTTCAGGGAACGGGCATCAGCATTCTGTTTTTATATTATTTCAACTGATCCAAACATGTATACCGTCAAAAGCCACACAGTTTATATGCTGACTCCACAGTCCAAATGCTGAGTTATATTAAAAGAATGAGGCAAAAAGCACCATCTGCATTATTGTGGTTGTTAACTAATGCTTGCAAATCAACCTCTGGCAAGTAGACTGCACGTTGGTTCTCTTAAGAGGGGGGAAATGAAACAAGATAAAATATAGACATGCATTTTAAAGTTATCTTTTTTGCAAAGATGCACCAGTGCTTGACAGTGTGGGTAACTGCATATGTCGTGCTTTCAGTTTAGCTGCATGGTGCTATCAGAAAATAGATCCGCCTATGGAGCATTTTAAAGTGAAAGCAATGCCAAGATTGCAGCTTATAACTTGCAAAATCACCAGCCTTTTCAAAAACCCACACTGTTGAACTAGCCATGACTAAAAGTGGGGCTGCTGCAGGGACACAACTGAAAGGACTACTGTGCACTGACAGAAACAAGGATGGAAGCTGATTACTAATGAAACCATTTCAGAAAGGGAAGTCAGGTTATATGAATTGTATAGAAATACTGATGGCTTTCAAATCTGGGACACCAGTCTCAAGCATTTCATGAAATATTCTCTTGTTTTGGCCAGTCACCTCAAAACAAGAGATGTATTTATGTATTTATTCTGGCAGCAGGGTATGATCTTAATATGCTGCTGTAAATTTTACAAAATTATTCACCGAGATATGCTTTACTACAATTCACCACCTAAGGGACATTGAAAAACTATGGCAGCAACTCCTGGCATCGGTTTAGAAACGTACAACCACAGTAGATGACCTGGCAGTCGCACACACTGCCAAGCTCAACGCCACCATGCCAAGCAATGCATCTGTCAAGTGAGAAACACGACACATTTTTTAGCACCTTTGTGACTGCAGCCAATTTTCAAAGAGCCTACCTTGTCCTTTTCTGAGCCATTTTGCTTGGCATACCAAGTAGTGACCTTCGATTTAATAGAGTCATGGTTCGCCGTTCATGGAAATTCCTCACTAATAAACAGAAAATGATACACCTAAGAAATTAAATGAGCAAAACACAATATGAACTCTGTAACCATGGAAGCAAATGTGGTCGGATGACCATATTTCGTAGCAAGATAAATCATTTCCAACAGGCCCTAATGAGACTTTCATAATTCATGCTGTCAGCTTTTCCACAGCACCAATCACGTCGGATCCTTTTGCAGTGGTAAAACCCACTGCTTCAGACTGCCACCCTGCATCTATCAGCACAGGGAACATTGTGTCATATGCAAGTTAGTCATGAGGAAGATGCCTGCAACATGCCCTGTCTTGGCTCATTGGCTAAGCTCATGTTAAACCAAATACGCTCTCCAAAATAATTACAAGGGATGTAGAAGCGATGCGGAAATGTCCTCAGACAAGTCAGGGCATAACAACAGCGCAGTTGGATTTTCATTTAATGGATTCTGATGCCAAGTCGGGAAACATGAGACAATCTCAGTTATTACAAGATTTGAAACAAAGCGTGCCTGTACCTGACTGCAATATTTTATTATGAAGCACATACAAAATTTAGGCTTCATTCATTTAGTAGGAATTTTATTTTTCACTTTTTGTTTGTCCCGACAGGTTGCATGGAGACATTATAATGTAGCTCTTCATATTCAGCTCTTCAAATAAGACCATATAACCAACAGCTCCAGCTTTATTATAGTTCATATGACACTCCTGCTATATTTTAGTACAAAATACAGCAATGTTTGTGCTTTTGTTAAACTAAAATGGGCAATTAATAAGAATTTATTCTAAATAGATGGATACTTTTTAATGAGAAATGAAAAGGGTGAACTCCTACCATCTCTGTATAGTTTTCTTTTTAAAATAAGGATGGCAGTGCTTCTGTATTCTCTGTTTAGGCTGTAATAAAGTGTTTAGGGAGCCAGAGAATTGGAAACATAGGAGAGGAAGCTCTGTAGGGATTCAGTCCCAGCACAAGAGGAGCATTTAGTTCAAGAGTCAGGCGATTTAACCACTTGATGATCTCTGGAAACCCATAATATTCACAAACACAAAGTTACTGTGTGCTACGTTTTAATTTGGCCTATTTTAGCTTCTGTAAAGTCTTTTCTTGCCTTTCTCTGTAAGTTTTTTTGTAACAGAAAAGCAAAGTTAAATAAGTAACATTTGCTACTTTCTGTCACAAAAACCATGAAAAGTCTTAACAACAATGATTAAATCATGCTGGGTAAATATTTCAGGTTTAATGCCAGCATCCAGAAACCTGTGATTGCATATCAAAGAAAAGATCAAAGAGAAGCTAAATACTAAACTAATAGAGTAAATAAGTGCTAGCTTGATTTTAAATTATTTTGAATAGTGCTGCTGAAATTAGACTGGGTTTTTTTAAGAGATAATTGTCATTTCAATAGGCCAAAACACTTGAGGGAAATTGGAAAAGGAAAAGTACATTAGAAAAAAAAATCAGGATAATTAATTTCTGATGTTTTCAGAGGGGTCCTGAAGAAGGTTCCGGGTTATTATCCACTAGAAGCTTCTGAAATAAACCTCATACAAAATGATAAGAGACCAGGCAGTAAACAAATGAAAGATAATTCCCGTTCATTTGCAAATTTCTCCTTGTCTGGACTTTCTCCTTAACTAGACAGCACATGTACAAACAGCTGTATTGCCAGTGCTAATAGGAGATAACACACACACACACACACACACACACACACACACACACACACACACACACACACACACACACTACTCTATATAAAATCTGCATTTTTTTCATCAGTAGAAAAAAAGATGCTTTGTTTACCTTGTCAACAAATGTGACACCAACAAAGATGTTTGTGTAGTCTCCCACAGCTTTCAGAACAATATCTGCATTATCAGGCTTTTCTCTTACATGTGGATTGAAGGGGAAATTAGGTTACTGTCTTTTTGTGATTATTTTGGAGTTTAATATAATTGCAGTGAGTGCTAATAACCGACATGAATTAAAACTCTATGCAAACATTTTCCAAAAACAAAAAACCCACCTCACAACCAAAAGCAGTATTCATCAGTGATGGCTGAACACAGACATGTCTCGATGAATGGATGGTAAAATTATACAAAATTTTAACATGATGTCTTGTTGCCGTGTGGAGCTGGCAAAGTACAAAGTTGAAGCTTGAAGCTTGAAATAGTTTAGTGTAAACACGAGTAAAAGATATTTGGTTCAGTGGCTAGAAGCAGAAAATGTAATCCGTCCATGACCAGACCATGACATTAATTTCTTACAAAGAAAGAAAGAGAAGTGCTAAATAAACTCATTAACCTAAAGAGAAACCTAAACTCTCACGTAACCTCGATAAAAGTAAACACAAAATGTACCTCGGCCCACCAAAAAGACCTTCTAACTTTGTCTTCCTTGGATCAAATCCTAGATGGAGTACGAAATGACTTCTCAGTGACAGCTTCTTGTTATATGCAGCAGCAGAGGCAGCCAAGAGTGACATTAGTATTGGAAATTAATTGTTTTTTAATGTGCACGTCTCCATCGTCCACCACCACATAGACATGCACCATTACTGTGGTCAATTAGCCATTCAACATCTTACCGTTGGCCATTGTATGGAATTGATTACCACACCACGAGCTTTCCCTGCAGCTTGCCATGTCCAGAATATTAAGTGTTATGTAAAAAAAATGTTGAACACAACAAATTATGTTACATCAGCTTTTCCTTAACGTGACTGCTTAACTGCCTTTCACCTGGAGGCTTCAAGCAACGTTGCATCTGCAACAGTCACACTTTTGCACATTTCCCTTTTTATACACACAACATGGTTTTTCTACAGCTGGTCAGCATAATTAGCGCTAAACAATCACAGTCCTTAATCTTGTTATTAAAGCCCCTGTTTTTTGGTCTTGGATATGAAGGGAAATAAAGCCTCTTCAACTGAGCTTCTTGGCCTTTTTGGCTATGATGACATTAAGGATGATTGAAGTGCATTATCTGGGCACACAATGGCTGCTGTCCATTCAGCTGTGCACTGCAGAGCACTGAAATAGGGAGCTGGTGACACACTCACTGCAGAGGAACGTGGAGTTTTAAAGGCTCATGACACCCAAGCCGCCCAATAGCTTTGGCTGAATAGCCTGTCTGACCTATTGTCAGCCAGTTCACATTATTGTCGATGTACCTGTCTGATATGCAGTCAAAGCTCTAAGGTCTTCTGCCTCTGGTTAAAAGTGCAGTAAGCCTTAAAAATTGAAGGTGATTTAAAGCATATCCCTTTGTCAACTCACTGATGGTACCAGGAGTAGTTAATTTACAGGAAATAATTCATCCCAGTCAGTGTTCATATAACATCTCCCACTTTGTTGGGATTTTTTTTTTACCTCCAAGTGTTTACATTTAATTTGATTCATATTCTGACAGATTCTCATGATAAATGTGGCAGTACATGCATTAGCTAATCAATACTTATAATCAATAAAATACTTATTCACTGTCACACTAAAAAGAAATCCGCTTCCCTCGAAGGCAACCGCTTGTCCATTTTGTGTTTCTCACACAACAAACAAAATGGGATGTCTATGTGAGCCTGAATGACAAAAACATTTTCTTTCGCTTCTCTTGCTCTTCTGTGAAAGCAGTTTTAATGAACTTCTCAGTGCACAAAATGTAGCCATATGCATATATTTTTTTCCACCCTAATCAACAAAGAAAAAGACGCTGCCTTTTCATGCACTCCCTGGTTCTAATCTAATTAGAATTTATTAAACTAAGCAGAAGTTCAAGGGCATCAATAACTACATTTTCCCCCAAAACACAGAGTTAGATAGTTAGAAAAGGATAGTGCGCAACATTGAGGGAACCATTTTATTCCTGACTATCCTTTCACCTCATTATGGTATTTAGTGTCAATGATGAATGCATATTTTCTGCATTTCCTCCTGATTTTAAATCCAGGCAGTGCTGAATGGTCACATAAATCAACAATATTCAGCCAGTAATTGAATCTCCCTGGACATAAAATGATATAAAAAAAAAAAGGGGTAATCAGAGGGCATACTGTACCATGTACTACAGCAGAAAACTATGCAGGCATAGGACAGCAGGATTAAACCAAGATGTATTAGATGTAAATTATATGAAATTATATGCACAGACTGTTTTTTAAATATATGCTAAATATATAGAAAGACATGGTTACATAGAAGGATGCATTTAAGATGCAAAGAATGGAATAAAAGTAGACTGTATAACATTTCTGTTCATTTATGTTTTAGAGATGCAGAAATGTATTAATACACTCTACATGACTCACAAGAGTCATATAGATTTTCTGTTCCCAACACATGGATAAGCATATGGATCATAATGCATGAAAGCACCTTTTCACCTCATTTTAAACCTGTCAGCACAGACCTCCCTTCCAGGTAACAGCTAAATCTTCCAAAGCTTTATCTTTAGTTTAACAAGACTCTCTAAACAAATCAGAGGTTGTTTGTGTTTGCAATGTTATACAGTTCCATATAGCTCCTAATATATCAACACAATACAGGTCTGCGTAATCTTTAAATTTGTTGATTTAAATTGAGATCAGTTTTAAATCTTTTTCTGTCTTTTAGACTAGTTTAACCCTAGTCTAGTCTAATCTAGTCTAAACTAGATTTTCTGTTATTTAAATGACTACCAAATTAGTCCCCATGAACATTCCTAGTAAGAAATATGTTTTCTTGTCTGACAAAATTTAATGGTTAATAATCTTTCTTATGTAGTATTTTCCTCGTATTTCTTAAAGATATACTAATCCCAATGGTATGAACAATCTGTACTCAGTAAAATACTGAACTTACTATTACCTCATTTCTTTTTGGAGACACAATTTTAAACACCACTCAATTTATCAGGTGTTTCGAGGGAACAATTACTGCTTCTCAACATTTACCCAAAAGTTGCGTATTTTCTCTCTAAGTTCTGCTTTTACAGTCATTCATTTATCCACTATTTTGTTTATTTTGTGTATGTGTCAATAGTGTCTATGTTGTTGTGTTATTGTTGTGTCTTTGTTTGTTGTAGCATTAGCAGTGAGTGTTCTATGTATCTAAAGATGGTGCCTGTGTTTCATTCTCTAAGTTATATTCATTTAAATTAAATTCCCTTTTAAAGTATGACACAAGGGTTAAAAAAATAAAAAAGAAAGAAAATGACTTGAAATGTTAAAATGGAGAATTTCTTGTAGCGTGTTCATCGGTAGCATGTTTGTGTATTAATAAAGTACCTAAACATATAAACGAGTGAATAAAAATCTGATCTGTAGATGTAAAGAATGCTATTTTGTGACTTAAATTTACATAGGTTTCACTCTGCTTGTCATCATTCTGTGGGGATATGCTATAGATTTAGGCAAGCTTGTCATCAAGCATTCGTCAACTACAACTACTATTCTTTTTTTTTTCCAGTTTTCTTCTTTTATCATCCAGTGACACACAGGCTTGAGGCCATTTTGTGTCTTTTTACTTTCCTGGCTCTCAAGAACCAGTTTCCAACCACTGGGCAGAAAATTTGATTAAGATACAAGTAAATAATTATAATGAATGAAATAAAACAGCTCTTAGATTACTTTTTTATGAACACTTTATGCATATTTACCATGAAATGGCAGGATCCCTAGAATTATGGCATTACCGGGTCATTATCAAGAAAATAAATCTTTATCTCTTAAACGTTATTTTATTACCTGATCAATCAAGTTGGGATCTTGGCACATTCATTTGTTACAGCTTCACAGATGTCAGGAATTCTAGGGATTTGTTCTGTTAGTTGGATAAACAGGCAAAGATTAGCATACTTTTCACAGCTTATAATTATTAGCGCCCATGTTTAAATTCATGGCTAAAGCAGTATCTGCTGATGGTATTATTTGGCACTAATCTCAAGTAACCATTTTTACCAAAACATCGTGATTATTTTGTTAACATTTAACACTCCTTGAGAATTCTACATAAAAATGAAGTAATGTAAAAAAAACTTAATTTACAAATCTTATACGCCAGTTTTTTATTCACAGTAGACATGAGAAAATCGATCATTTTAAATAGAATATGAGCTAATTTTGAATTTGATGGCAGCAACACAAATTGTCACTAGGTATGAATGTGAGTGCGAATGGTTGTCTGTCCCTGTGTGTTGGCCCTGCGACAGACTGGCGACCTGTCCAGGGTGTACCCCGCCTCTTGCCCTATGACAGCTGGGATAGGCTCCAGCGCCCCCCGCGACCCTGAAAAGGATAAGCGGAAGCGAATGGATGGATGGATGGCAGCAACACATTCAAAAGTTTACGCATTGTGGAACAAAAGGCTGGGAAACTAAGTGGTACTACAAAGGAACAGCTGGAGGGACTTTTATCAACTAATGCAATTAGTTGGCAATTGATCAGTAACATGACTGTATATATAAAAAATTAGAAATTACAAAAAGAGCATTATACAGAGGAAGAGAGATTCACCAAGTCTACAAATGTTTTCGAATGATTTGGAATAATGTTCTTAAACATAATATTATGAAGACAAAATATCTCATTGTCTACAATACATAATGTCATCAAAAAATTCTGAAAATCTGGAGAAATCTCTGTGCGCAAAGGACAAGGCTGAAAATCGATATTAGCAGCTTCACAGGGTTACCAGAGTCCAGGTCCTCAGGCTGGCTGAGGCTCACTGCATTTAAAACAGACATGGTGTCTGTCATGGAAATCATTGAATGGGCTGAGGAACCCTTTCAGACAAATGATTGTCTATAAACACAATTCACAGTTCCATTTTCAGATGCAGTTTAAAACTCAATCAGGCATCAGCCATATAATGCTGCTGTTAGCCTAATTTAAAATGTACTGTGTCAAAGTGGGAAATTGTTTTGTGGCCAGACAAATTGAAATTTCAAATTCATTTTGAAAAATATGGACACTGTCGACCAAAAATGAGAAGAACCACCTGGCTTTTTATGAGCACTCAATTCAAAAGCCTGGATCTCTGATGGTATGGGAATGCATTATTGCCTATGGAATTGGCAGCTTGCATATGTGAAAAGGCACCATCAGTAAGGTACCAGGTTCTTCAATCCAAAAAGAACTGGCATATTTCAGCAAGATTATGCTAAACTACATACTGCATCTAATTTATTACTACAGCATGGCCTTTTAGTAGAAGAGTCAGGGTGCTGAACTGGCTTGCCTGCAGTTCCGACCTTTTACAACATTTGACACATCATTAAACAAAATATACAACAAGACCCAGGGCTTCTGAGCAGCTACAATCCTATATCAGACAAGAATTGGACAACGTTCCACAGCAAAGTCCAACAACTGGCCTCTTCAATTCCCAGATGTTTATACAAGAAGAGGAAATGCTGCACAGTTGTAAACATGTCTTACCTTTCAAGATGTGTTGCTGCCATCAGATTCAAAATGATCTTATATTTTCCTGAAAATGGTATATTTTTTTTCCAGTTATTGTGATTATTATTGTGATTAAACTATGGGTTTATGAGATTTGGAAATCATTGCATTCTGATTCACCCTGCACAGTATCCCAACTTTTTTGGAATCGGTTTGGTATTTCTGTAGTTTGCACAAAGTGTCTTGTTTATGCAAATCAAAAACAAGACAGTAAGGACTTTAGCCTAACCTAAAATAAAACGCCTTGGTAGTCTTTCTCATTGGTTTTTCTATCCAGTGCTTGGTAGAACTATTCCAACAGCTCCCACACAGCTCCTGTTCTCCGGTCCTTATTTGAAGACCAGCTCATGAGTCCCAGTCACATCCAACCAGCTACCCACCACAACATATATAATCATTCAAGATATTTCCTAATTTGGTCTTTGACAGATGTACCTCCTTTTAGATATGAATTGTAGCCGAGGGGCATCAGTGACAGTTTCACGCACATATCCATAGCTGGTTCTATAACAGTCATTTGCTTTACTTCTGATAGCACATACCCAGAATGCTATTACATATGTTGAGCTTCTATTTCTGCTCTCTTAAGAGAACACATAACTTGATACCATTTGGTAACACTTCACCCATACCATGCTGTTATACCAGACTGTGTAAATTACATAACGCAGACCAATTCAAATTAATCAAAGGTCTGCTTGCATAACATTATTGATTTGTCTCACTTCTTTCAAAGCAAACTTTTATTACTTGTTGAGGTTTCTTCCAGGTTTCACTGTCCACATTTGCGTAGCTCTTTTTCAATGACAAGATCAGCTGTTCCAAAGCATCAGTACCAGTAATCTATAATGGCTGGTATGCACATAAATAGGGACAGTAAATGTATTTCCTCATGAGTGCATCGTTAATACTCAAAGAACATTAAAGACAGCTATTCTTCAGGGGCATCAGGCAAGCATAGAGCATTATAAGTGGGATGCAACCCAGCAATACTATTGATAAATCAAGGTCACTTTAATGACACTACTTTTCTTTTTTGTGTGTTAATTCTGCCCATAGAAATAGTGGCAAACACCTTTTATTGTGATTACAGATTTGGCATTGTGTATACTGCTGATAGAACTACAAATATTTAAACCAAATACTGGTATTTGGAGAACGGCTAATACTGCTTCATTCTGTGTGTTGAGCATAATTATTTGTAAAGTTGCAAAATATATGTAGCTTTTCATCTAATACATAGTGACATGTAAATAGCTCAAACTAATGAGCCCAGACACTTTCTCCATGACTATATTTATAAGTTAATGCAAAATGCAATACATTCATTTGAAGTTAGAGCAATCAGCAATTCCGGTGTCTCCAGGCACCCCACAGAGACAGGAGACAGGATTCATTATATGACATTCTTAATAATTCATTACAAATGAGCTGCTCCTGTTTCTCCTTCTTTTAATGCCTCGGTCAGCCTCGGCTTGGCAGCATGCATCGAGTGACCTCCCCCGTGATCAACTTACAATTAGCTGAAAGGGCTCTTTTGCTTTGTTAAAGCCACATTTGTACCGCACGTTAGAGACGTCCGCTTTAACTTTTCGTGTTTTAACCATGAGATGCACACAGCCAAAGTAACTTCCAAGGGGAATCTCAGAAGAGCAGGATACACAGTCTTTCATGACTACAGCTTCAATCCCTCACTTCTCCTTTTTCATTTTCTCATTTTCTCCTCTTGCGTGAGATCTGGGTAACGCCCGACCCTTTCAAGTAAAGGTTTAAATATAATACTGTTGCCTCCATAGACCTCCGTAAACTCAACCCAGTGCAGCTATTATTTTATAATGCAGTTACACCATCGCATCTGTAAAGTATATCTGTTGAGGGTCAACTTACCCTTATATCCACTCATGCTGATGCAGCACACAGCTTTCTATTAAACTAATATTGCTGACTTCTTTAGCTGCAAAAATACCACCTAATGTGGTTTTAATAAACAGTTTAACTTTAACTCCGGCATTAAATTTATTGTCGTAAACCTGATGACAAATAAGTGTAATGGGAGCCTACAGTGCCTATTAAAGTTATTATTAAATATATTTTATTAGTGCATTTATTAAACAAAGCAAGTTTCTTCACGGGCTGCTTAGGGGAAGAATTCATTAACCCACAAATTAGCTTATAAATAAAGCTGGTAGTTTTTACTGCTGCATTCAGTGGTTAAAATGTGTATAAACAGTAATCAAATATGAATTATGACATACATTTTTGGGTGACATGATATACCACTGGGGAGGCACCTAATTGGTGCCAAATTCATTCTCAGTCATAACAGTGACCCCACACATGCAGCCAGAATAATAAATAATGATTGTCAGTGAGAAGAAGAAAGCTGTGCATAACTGTTTCTAGGAGAAAGGAAACAGGTGGTGTTTTTACTGATTTGATGTATTTTTTTTAGAGATGGACCGATCCGATATTATGCATTGGTATCGGTCCGATAGTGACGTAAATTACTGGATCGGATATCGGAGAGAAATAAAAAAAAAAAGGAATCCGATCCATTAAATATCAAAAAAGCACATCACAAAACTTGCGACACGGCGTAACTCGGCTCATAACCGTAGCACGTCGGAGCAGTGTGCTCACGTGATGTATTTGTAGAGAAGTAAAGCAAGTGTGTAAGTGTGTAAGTTCATCTCTGAATGTTTGTAAAGCATTCCAGCATTAAGCTTAACAACCGATATATGGTGCGACTGCCTCTTCTCTCTCTCTTTCCTGTTGCTACTTCAATCATGAAACTGATCAATGATCAGCTGATCGGCTTTTCTGTTGCGAGCCCGTCTCTCTTCTTTGTTTTTGGCCCACTTTGCACCAGAAAGAGGAAACCAGCGGCTGAACAACAGCAGCACGTTTAAGCTTGATAAGCTGTTGTTAGAATTTATTTAATATTACTTTCTACACCAGGTTCCTTTTCTACATAGCTGACGGCTGGTAACTGTGCAGGGGCGGATCTAGCAAAGTTTAGCCAGGGGGGCCAATAAGGCATTAACAGGAAAAATGGGGGCACAAACACATACTTTTCTTTCTTATTCTCATTTAAAATGTCTAGCTTTTAATAAATAATTATCTGAATCTTACACCCAAAGTTTTAATCTGATGTAAAATGTATAAGTCCATTACTGTATATAGTAACTTTTAAGTCTAATATACCATAGTAAGCTACTTTTTCCTTTGGGAAGATACCATCTCTGCAATTCTGTTGAAGAAAGATTTTGAATCTATTTAATTATTCTTGAAAAATAATTTATTTCTGTGCATTTTTTTTTCACACTGCATCAAATTAAAGTTGATTACGTCGATTAAGCATCATGAGGTGGAGGGTGGGGGGTGGTTTCCTTTTTTTTTTTGCTGGGAGTTTGCAACCCTATTAGTTAGGTTGCTTAATATTTCTGCTAAGTACTCTTTAAAATACCAGAATAGGGAGGATGGAGTAGGTTTAATTTTATTAGATTGATCAGTGTTGCTGAACTATGAAATATTTTGGGTGCAGTGTATTTTTTACATACAGGTATAACAGAATAGTATTAGTGTTGTTGTTTATTTAAACTTGAGTATGAACTTATACAAAATGGAGCAAGATATAAAAAAAAACAGTTTTATTGATTAAAAAACAAACTATATCGGATTCATATCGGTATTGGCAGATATCCAAATTTATGATATCGGTATCGATATCGGACTTAAAAAAGTGGTATCGTGCCATCTCTAATTTTTTTTCTGTTGCCTGCACTTTCTATAAAGTAAACCTTACATAGTCCTGCGTGTTTAAAAGAACAGACAAAATCGATAAAAACATATCATCAGCATCACTGACTGAAGCACTGCAGGTACTTTAAATAGCATTATGCCTCTGCGGCAGCAACAGCAGTTGTCGGAGACATTTTATTTTTGGGTTGCCTGTTTCACGTTCTCCTGAAGGCAATATTTAAAGTGCGCCTTGAGGGAATTTCTTTAAATTTGATACAGACGATCAGTCACAGATGAACTTTAGGTCATTCGAGGGATTACTTTCAGACACTACACTATTAAATTCATTGTACCCAAACGTGATGATTTTTTTATGACTTTTTTTTTTTTATTAGTTTTTATGTCTTTTTCCCTAGAGCTAGCAGCAAGTTAAAGTTTTCACTTTTGCTGTGAAGTATCTCAGGATCTATAACATTCCCACTGTGGCCGCCATGAGGTTGAAATTATGTTTCAAACTAAAATGTCTTGGCAGCTATTTCAGACATAAAGCCTGGCAGTACGCCTCTAGACCGGGATTGCCACACACACACACACACACACACACACACACACACACACACACACACACACACACACACACACACACACACACACAAACACACTGCTGTCTGTGATGGAGTTCAGGACTTCACCTGAGGAGGTCCACTGTGTAACAGATGATTAAACTCTTGCACTGTAACACTGTAACTCTCAGGTAAAAAGAAAAACTACAGATTATGTTTTGCCATTAGGTCCTGACCAATCTCGCCTCTGTGTCTGGAATAATTAATAGTTATGAATAATTAATGAATTTACCACCCTTGTACCAAGTGTGTTAATGTGTTCAGCTGTTTTTGTAGAAGAGCATATGGATCCTCTAGGTAACCCTGTGAAGCTGCAGGTATTTAAAAGGAAAGAGTCCTACAAACAGCCGGAAGCACAAAGCTAACACTTTGACGTACAAGGATTCCATTCCGGTGACTCTCATTAATAACCTCTTAAAGAGAGGTCTGTGTGTGCGCCTCTGGCAACTTAAGCACATGAAGTGACTTTTGTGCTCTGCGATATTTATGGATCAGTGTTGGTGCTGAAGCACAGAAAAAAAGCCTGATCTACAGAGTTCATAGTGCAGAAAACATCCTGTTTAACTTACGTGTTTTTATTTCTATAAAAGTAGGGCTTTGGGCTTCCCAGTATTTGGCTTGACAGTAGTTTGGGCAGCATGAGAGCATGAAACTAAAGGTGAAAGCACGTGCCACACGCCTGAAGCACGAGAGCTGGCAACGCTGCTGTCGACTCAGTCTTGTTAGCTCTATAGCTCATTTGATCTCATAATGCGAGACATTCATGCAATCAGGCCAGACATCAGCTGATGAAGACAAAAAACGAAAGAGCTGTTAATCTCATCATATTATGGCTTTCTCCACTTACACGATGCCCTTTTTTATCCACCTCCTCCTGCATCTAACCCCACTAGAGTCGCACCATCTATCTATTCAGCAGCCTTTCTGAGCGAGCAAGGGGAGGGCAAAGGAGAAAGCAATGCCACAAGCAGCACAAAGTGCAGCTTCTGGAGTTAGAACAAGAAGACTTTTGTTTGCTAACTCAGTGGGGTTCAGTGCTCTGATGTCTGCTTGATTTAGCTTCTGTCCTGGAAAATGACAATGTTTATTAATGTTAGCTACTGAGCCTGCAATATTGTTTCTACTTTCACTTGCAGCTGAAATCTCAGTAAAGCGCATCAAGGATTAAAAGCATTGCCTAGTAATATTTTCTGCGAGTCTTTCAGCTCTTCAGCACTGCCCCTCGGTTCAGTGCAGCGGAGCAGATGTCTGGTTTGTTTGTGTGATATTGAGCTGGGTCAGTACAGATAGTCTCAGATGGGTACATTTCCAAAATGAGCTAACCCACCTATCACTTATAAAACAGCCTCGTAATTAAATCTATAAAAAACAAAAAAACAAATCCAAAACAGCGAAGGCACTTGCATGCCTAGCTTCTTGTTACTAAGCAACCAAAGTCAACCAATGTGCATGCCACTCCGTCCATATTAAAGGCAGGATGAGTGGAATTGGGGCTCCCTGTTGTTTTCCAAGACTTCTTTTTGGTCGTATTCTGTAAATGGACAAAGCAACAGGAATGTGGACTGCAGATCAAACCTAAGTAGGGTGTTTGAAATTCCTTCAATGAGAACTAGGCTCATTTAGGGGCATTATTGAGGCTCCCAAGCTGATGTGACTTGAATCCAAAGCAGTTGGCGACCGATGCTAGTTGGAGCAGTAAATTCTCTGCGGTGTTTTAAAACAAGCGAAAAGAGAAAGGAGGGGAGAGATGATATTTGATTACTATGTTTTGATAAAAAACAACAACAATTATTTCTTTTTTTCCAGATAAGGACACAAACCACAATATCACTGAAACCTGAAGAAGACAGCCATTGATCAGTATATTGATATGGCAAGACAGACCGTGTTTTTGGTTGAATAGTATTGACTGCTATCTCATGAACTGACTTGAACGGATGCTAATTAATGCAATATTTCAGTAATCTATATTTTTTTTGCATGGGTTAATTAAAATTCATTTTCTGTGGCTCAACAAAGCATGTCATTGCTTAGCTGCAGTTCTTAGGAATCCTGACTCCTTTACTATTATGAGCGCAGTGCTTTAAAAAACACAGCAGTCCGATTTTGCACATGTAAGTAGGCAGGAGAGGATGTAAACCAGAATGCATCCACCCCTGCACAGCCATCCACACTCACAACAAATATTCATCCCATGTTTACGTGCTTCTTCCTATGTGTCAAGTTCATTTCAGTTCAGCAGCGGGCGCGACGCGCACGACAGTACCACCCACCTTTTTATGACACTTGACAGTCCTCTGCGTGACAGATGACAGTGACACAAAATGCATTTGAATAATGCAGAAATCCCAGCGCTCTGTAATGCTGGAACTGTGGTAATGGTTGAAGTATTCCTACTTGTGGTCACACACCTGCCTGACTAACCTTCGGCAAAGTAAGCTGTTAACATTCACTATGTTTATGACTTTGTACTAACGATGGAACAAATGAGAAGGTGCTGACTTTAAGCATAAGAGTATTCAAAAATTAGAATGAACACTAAGGTCACTAAAGCTGTCTGAGGTTATATCTCCCTTGTTAAGTAACCTATTTTTCTTTTCTTTCCTTTGTATCTATTCTTATCAAAAGAACAGTCCCCCCCCCCCCCCCCCCACCCCCACACACACACTGTGTCATTTATTTATTTATTTGGCTTCAGCACCTGCTTCCTCTTAATTCTGCACACAAGCCTAAATAGGTGAATGGACTTTGAGACAATTATTGCACATTAAACACTGGCACTGCCTTTTGAACAGAATGTGCACAGACAGCACATAAAATATTTTTTATAGTTTGAGCTTTATTGTACATTTCGCTACTGTACAGACCATCTTCATTAAAACCATCTGACTCTGAAGGGATGAGCTGTCAAGGGCTTTGCAGATCACCCAAAACCCTTCCCATGCCATTAATCTAAATTAATGCCCTGACAAATATGTCATAATATTGGGTGTAAAATATGATAAATGTTCACTTCAGCCCATCCATAATTAAGTCTCTTTGGCGAAATGGCAAAGTTTCAAATTGCAAAGCTGGTGTGGTCCCTGAAAGCAACAAAGGTGACCTTATGCTTTTGCTCCAAACAACCTAATAGTAATGGAGATTGCCCTTTAAAAAGACTTCATGGGCTAAATATAAAAGGCAGCAGATAACTGAACAGTTAATGTGAAACATATTCAACTTTTAATCTAAAACTCAGCTCATTTAAACAGAATAAGACAATCATCATCAAACTATAGTTAATATTTATTTTTAAAAAGTGAATACATTGTGTTTCTCTCCGAAAAGAAGTATGACTGCAATTACCGTACACAGATCAGGCTCACAGACAAAACAAGAAAAAAAAAGCTTGTGTTATCGTGGAAGAAATTATTATACCAAATTACTTGTTTAATGATGCATTCCATATAGAACTACATCCAATGGGTGCATGAATATTTTGTGACAGTCGTGCTTGCTTTAAATACATTTTTAATTTGCTTTTGAGCTAAAATAAAAAGCGGAAATGTCAGCATGGCAGTTTTCAGAGGGCATATTAAAGATATGAGAATGTGAATTGGGCCTGCTATTCTTTGAGTGTTGTGTGAGTCTCTAGACGGCAACTGACAAATCAGTAATCTGCAAGAGGCATATTAAAAAATGGAAATGCATGCAGCCTGTATTTACATCTCGTGCGAGCAAATATGAAAATTCAGAAGTCCCCCAACTGCTGCTGAATACTTACCTAACTCACTCATTGCATCTGTTTTCTTCTGCATTAAATGACATAAGGTATTGTACAACTCCAGGTGCCAACCTCTAACTAGACTAGGAGGTGCATTCACTTCATTCACTGGCCTTCCTGGTAATGAGGTGGAAGAGAGTGTCAGCCTATGGCCAGCTGGGAGGCACAGTCCACTGGTGAGTCAGTGGACTTGAGTCAGACCAAGTGCAATAGGCAAAGCCAAGACATGAAGGGAGACTGCTCCAGTCAGGCTGATGTCACAAGTGCTGGAGGACAAGCTAATAATAGGACATGTTTATGAAAATATCAAAATATAACATGCCATGGGACGTCCTGGTTTCCTCAAAAAGCAAGGGACATGCAGTGTACTATGATTTTCTGTTTATTTGTTTGCATCTTTAAGCCCTCTCCATCCCTCTTTTCTGTTATCTCTGTGATATCTACAATTTATTCCTGAGCAAGATTACACATATCCGCATTGTAGTTTGTACCTAGTATGTAATATAGTGTAGTAAGGTAACAGTATTTGGCACAAATATACATAAAACATGTGTTTTCCTCCCAGCTACAGGCCATTTAATCAACAAAGAAAACAGCGTTGCCATTTTTAACCCTCAAACTGTAATAGATGCATGTGATGAAGAATCAGCTGCACTATCCCTGAATGGTTGTGCTCTGGACATTTTAGAAACAAAAGAAGAGAAATGCAGCAACTTTGTGGGTGGTACATTTAAAGCAAGAGCATTGGCGCTGTTTTATTTTTCATCATCGATTTGCTTTCGAGAACCGGCGTTACAGTATGTGGCTTTATGATTTTGAATTGTGATCTGGCGTTCTCTCTCACTCCCACGGTGTTGCTGTGAAGACTTTAAAGGGCAAGCCTTCCTCTCCGCTTGTCTAGATCTCATTCTCACAATTTCTAACAGAGCAAGCCTAGGGATAATCAGAACTGTATGCAACACTCGCATAACAGAAAACAAAATCTGTCTCCAAAGGGGGCATATGCGAAGATAATGTAATGCACCAATGCCCACGAGCCAGGCTACTTTAATCTTCCTCTTTAAAGCTTTTCATGGAGACCTCGAACACATGCCTTTCATGCCTTTACCAACTTCAAAATCTAAGTTTCTGAGTAGATTTCTATTTCAAACAGCGATTTTGGGAAACTCGAAGAATAAGAAGAACCAATTATTCTGTAAGCCTCAATATAAAGTAATGTGGTGACACCTCTGTCTTTGGTTGGGCAAGTAGTTTCAAGCCATTTTGTAGTAAATCTGTTTTACTGATCGATTGCTGTGTTTTCTTTTTCTTTTCTTTTTTTTTTATCACTACTGACATACTAATTTAAGCTGGTGGTCCCTAGACGGTCCCAGTGTAAGTATACATGCCTGTGATTCTTGCCAAAAAGAAAATACAAAAATAAGAAATGTTTTCATAAAAAAAAGAGAAGGCAACATGAGTAGTAGCCAGATATTCAACTTATGTTTAAATATTGTGAAAACTACTAACATACCAAGGTAGTGACAGATTTGCGTGGGTGTTTATTCGGTTGAAGCCAGCACTGACATTATCTGATGGGTGCCGTTTATTTTTCTTGCCAGTCCAATGTCGTGAATAATTAAATGGGATCAGCGTGCTCCTCTTTTTGTTGAAGACAGGAGGTATTCTGACAGTCCCTGTTTGACAGGCTTTGACCTACCACAGAACGTGAGGGGCCTTCTAAACAAAGCCTCAATTTTGTGCATTAAAAAGAGGGGAGGCATTGTCTAGACCAAACACCTCTTTCACACTAAGTTCATGAATGCCATTTTGTCCTGAAAGGCAGAAATCTCATTGCTTACTTTAGATTCATCTGTCTGGCCAGTGCTGATGGCTTCAGTCCATCTGGGAATTCAGTCAGGCTTGGAGTTACACACCTGACATGCTGCAAGAATGGACACGAAGCAACACTCCCTCTGAGATCAAATTTGTTTTTTCACTGTTAATGTCCAAAAACGCTGCAAGGCCAATAAATCAATGCTTTTTCAAACTAACTTGCAAAGAAATTGATGGAGGGCGTTTGTAGGACAGGCACAAATAAAGTAGTGGCCAAACATCCAAATATGTTCTCCCCTCAAGGACAAAAAAAAATGATAAAATAGTGTTACATGATTTTCTCTGTGAACAAGTGTGGCCTTAGGGTAAAAAGTATACATGGACATTTGTACACTGTTTTGTGTTCATATGAAGTAACCCACATAGGAGTCCTCTTATCAGTTCCTTGACATGGTTACAATATTTAAAAAAAAAAGAATCACTGAGTGAAAGAGACGAAGGTAACGGTGAGACAGAAAAGTAAAATTGGCCACTCATTCTTCAGAGAAAGCCGAGATTTCGAAGGCTCCAGCAAATCAGAAAGCAATCATAACGCACAGATCACACGGCTGACCGATATTACTTTTAAGGCAATCTCAAGAAAACACAATGAAATAAAAGTATATTAGACCATATAGATTTACACAAACCCCAGATTTCTCTCTGTGAACTTTTAGCATTTATTAAACAATTTGGATACAATTTGTCGCCTCGGTTAACACATTTCTGGGTCGCCTCCCAGTCGCAGTACATCCCAAATAGTCATACAGTATGTTTTTGTATATAGTTTAAAATCTTGTAGCGTATTTTGAAACTGAAACTCTGATTCACTAATATAGCGTGTAGCTGACTTCAGCGTCTGTACCTCTCTCGATACGCCGTTCATCATTTTGTGTGTTCGAGGGTATTACCACTTTGATAATGATCCACCCAGTAACATCCGTGCTTCCACTTGCCTGCTTTGTCAAAATAACTCCTGGCTCAATATACGAATTGTCAAATACATTTCAGAATGGTCCAGCAAGCTCAGTGAAACCCTAAGGAAATTTTCTGATGTAATTTAATCACAGCATTACCTCAAGTGTAGCAAGTGTAAGCATGTGTGGTGAAATTCTGGCCTGACATTGCTCTGGTAGTCTTTATATCCAGCTGTCCGCTTATTGCATTTGTTTCAGCTTACCATCTAAAGAGTTTTACGTGTATGGCATCATCTGATATTATAATAGATGCTGTACTGTTGTAGTATTCAGTCTAGCATATAAATTAAACACAGCAGTCAAATCATTCGTCAAATACATGCACCCATCTGTGGCCTCAGTCACAAGTATATGCGTGCACCTCTGACGTTGTGCACCTATCTGTGATAAAGTTAAGCTACAGTTAATAATCATATCACGTAGTGCTAGTATTTTTGATTTGCTGTTTAATCCACAAAATATCAGAAAATAGTTTTGAATGGCAAATCCCCTTTTCAGATAGCAGCAGATATCCGCAATCAGCTTGTTTCAGTTGCTCAACCAACCAGTTCAAAGTCCAATTTAATTTGTGGTTCTATGTAGCAAATAAGAGCTCACAAAAGCATGACTTCTTGTTTATTGAAATATATTGTTTCATCACAGTCATGTGGGTGTTGTTTAATCATATTTCATCAGTAGTGGCTTTTCAACACGAGGAAACAACCCGACAACTGTCAGCTCATTTGACTTAAATATTGCTAAATGCCCATTTGGACCAACAACGTATATAGTTACCATATTTTACTATAGTTTAATCATTTCCAATAAGTAATGATTAGACTAAAAGAGAAGAAATTTCTTATGCTAATCAAGCAAAACTAGGGCTTGGGTAAGGGGGGAATCAAGGTCTTTAAACACTGCGTTACATTCAATTCTCCTGTGAGTTTGTTTCTTTTTCTATTAAATCAGCAGTGATCTTATATCCACCAATAATTAACACCGCTTGGCCACTTTACTGCTCAACCAGCAACATATGTCAGACTATGAAATCTCTGTGAGAACTGGTTCCAAGTCAAAGATCTGTAAGCTGTGGAAATTGCACAGCAGGCTGGAGAGGAGGAACCATAATGGGTGGAAATGAAGGGTGAAATTCACATTATGGACTAAACACTAAGGCCCTATGGACAGAGACTTACCATAGTGGGGTCACACAAGCATGGACACTTTGGAGCTAACTGCTGTGATAAGCACTGACGTTAGGATGAAGAATCTCTGCATCCTCCTACTGACCCCGACCTGTGAGACTTATTGCCGTGCCAGAACACCGATAACAAAATCAGCATCTTCATCTACTATTTTTCATTTGTCACTTGGGTCAAAGGCATGAGGAAAGACCGACCTTAAATATGTTGATTGCACTTTACAGTCGGCGAACCATATAATTTCCGGTGCGAAAAATGGAAAACAAAAGGCAGCACAATAAACCCTCGCGTTAGCATGAAAATACATTCAAGCCTTATCACTTATCTGGAGTCACTCAGGGGGAAAAAATGTCAACGTTGCAACTCTTGACACCCACAAAGAACAATGTTTACAAATCCTCTGATTTTCTTTTTCCCACAATTCACTATGTGTGTGTTCATATTGCCAAATGGCAGAGTATTCTCTCACGCTCACAGCTAATCCTCTACTTTCACCCCCTTCCTCTAATTGTCACCTCACATCAGAGAAGAAAGCTGCAATTATTGCACTTCAGTAACTGTTGAAACAACATCACAACAGTCGAGCTTTGGACACCGCTGAGCTGACGGTTAGGCAAGATGGTCTGAGGAGCAGATCTCTTTAACTAAAGCATCTCAGAGCTCCAAAGCACCTGCTAAATGATAGCTTTAGATCACTGCATGAGAGTACTGTTTAGACATTTACACATAAATGTTCCCAAAGAGCAGTAAACCCAAACATTTCCAGATGTTGGTGTCTAAAGAGACATGAATCACCTTTGTCAGTTCTTAGTTACCCAGCTCTAACCGTGAGTATACTGATATGATTTTTTCTTGATTACATTATGCACTAAAACTCAAATTGAAAGCTCAGTTCTTTAGAAAAATAAACACTTTGGTAAGCAAAACAATTCAGGATGATTTTAAAGAGGCTAACATTTTCTGTCCCTAGTATGTATGCATGTGTATATGACTATAAGGCCTGTTATAATTCTTACTGAATGTACAGCATTAAAGAAAAAAAATCATTTGTATTTTTGCATATATAGATTCGTTATATTTTAGATATTGATACAGAATACATTAGTCACCTTTTTGAATAAATTAGTATTGCTAATGGTCTCCCAATTACCCTGCATCACATAAATACGGGATTAATCGGTTTAGTTGCTCATGCATAAAAAAACTAGCCACTACTGGAAGGTTTTTAGGAAGAATCAACCTACCAACCCTCATTAACAGTGTGACTATTTTGCATCAGCAACTACAAAAAACCCATCTGTCATTACCTCAGTCACATCTTTATCATGTAAAATATCCCAGAAAACAAAAACTTACCTCATGCAACAAATTGGAACTACCACATTCATCACAGCATGTTTGCCTTTTTAACTCTGTATAGTCCATTTTTCCTAAAGGACCATTTTTTAGTGGAGACGCACAAGCCACGATGACTTCTCAGACCTCCTCACCTTGGAAAATAGTATGTTTTTATACACCAGATAACAATAATTCCAATGAATAATGGGTCGGGGGATCAATTTTCTCAGTCTGAGACCATGGCCATCTTCAAACTTGACCTTCGTTTTTATCTCAGCTACAAATCTGCTAAGTTTTGTGATTGTATCTTGCATCGCAGCGCCACTGTTGTGCTGACAGACACAAGCATCCACAGGCAGCACCTGCCACAATATTTAAAACTGCCTTTGTGGTAGTCCCCGCTACAGTAGGTATCATTATGGCACACACACACACAGAATCACAAGGGGGAAAACAATACCAGCCGCGCTGTCATGGCTGGTAATTGTTGAGGCATAATTTGTTATTTATTAAGCAAATGCTGTTGTATGTATAGAAACTGAGGGTCCTTCAGTGTGAACAGTGATTAAAGAGACCGGGAAACCTGGCACCACTGACGATGAATGTGCAATCCATTTTCAGTGGTTTCCATGGATACCGGTGTTCTTTGAGAAATTTGAACACATGAAAATTGGGGTTTGTTTAATATTTCTATTCAAAGTATTAGCAACATGTTTGACAGTCAGGAGTTAAATTTCACATTAAATGTCAAATGAAATGCATCAATCACAGTTCAAGTCCAGTAATTCTAGTTTTGAAATGAAATCAGTACAATACTCTGCAAAAAGTCTATAGCCATGCCTCATTTCTTTATGTTTTACCAGGAAAATGGGAAATAGGTGCAGCGATTTATTGAAATGTGCAACTATAAATGGAAACAAAGTATGTAAGGTAAAACTAGCATGAAAGTCAATATTTGGTGTGATCACCTTAATTCTACCACACTGCCTGAACTTTCTTAGGCAAGCTTTCTCGCCATTTCTTTAAGTAGTCTTCAGTAATAGCTCTCCAGGCTTCTTAGAGACATTCAAAGCTCTTCTTTGGATGCTGGCTGCCTTTTGTTCTGTTGTTCTCTGAGGATGATCCCACACTGTTAATAATAATCTTGCGGTCCAGGCTCTGCAGAGGCCAATCCATGACTGATACTGTTCTATTGTGAGTTTTTCTATCCGGGTATGCTTTTACTGCATTGGCAGTGTGTTTGTGTCAGTCTCACTGTCATGCTGAAAAATGAAGCTGTTGCCAATCAGATGCATTCCAGATGGTGTCGGTGGATAAAAATCTGACGGTACTTTTTGGGCTCATAATTCTGTCCATTTTGACAAGATCTCCAAGACCACTGTTTCAAATGCAGCGCCCCCAACATGACAGAAAATCCACTGTAGTTTACAGATGGCACTAGACACTCATTATTGTACCTCTCTCCTGACCTACTCCATACATATTAATAGCATTTTAAACCAAGACTGTCATATTTGGATTAATGATTCCATAAGACCTGCTTCTCACTGTTGAGGTCTGGGAAGCGCTTCCGCTCCCTTAAGGCCAAAACAGAGAGAATGAGGAGGAGCTTCTTCCCCCAGGCTATTCGGGCCCTGAACCAGGTGTAGGACTGGACTCTCCCACACACATCACTATAAGACTGGACTCTCACACACATCACATCACTACACGCACTCTGGTTTTTCTTTATGCACACTTCCTATAATTTATAATCTTTATAATCTCTTTCTGCTATTTGCACATTTTTTACTGTAAATTTCTAAGCTAATTTATAAATTTTTGTAGTAACCTTTAAATTGTAAATACTGTAAAACCACTGTCATTTAATGGTCAGGCATTGCACAGCTACAAGCATTTCACCCCCATGTCATACTGTGTATGGTTGTGTGTGTGTGTGTGATAAATAAAATTTGAATTTGAATTTGAGAAGAATTTTCAGTTTAGTTCTTGTGTAATTTGGCAAAACTCAGTCTTTTGTCCCCATTTCCCTTCTTTAAGATTGGCTTCTTGATGGCTGGCCATCCAGGGAGTCTCAACAAACAGCTGGAACAACTGAAGGGCCAGATGCATCTTTCAGGTCTTTGCTGGATGTTTTTCTTGACATGACTTGGAGATTGGAGCGTCTGCCACTTGTTTTGTCCTCCACTTTCATCAACCTTTTAGGGATACACTACACATCATACTGAGATATGTCAGATTTTCAGCTCTATATGATCAATACTATTCTAAATAGTTTTGAAAACAATATTTTATTGGTACAAAAATACTATTTTATGTCTGTCAGATTATTATTTTTATTCATTTTTTTTGTAAATTCAAACAAAGAAATGGAAACAAATGACATGATTTTGCGACAGGCTGTCTGAACATACAATTTAAAATGATTTAGTTTTTATGTTGTCTGTAGTTAGCTATCTTTTTTATGCTATAATAGTTAATAGATCTGAGTTAAGTGGCTTTAAAAAACAAACAAAAAAAGCAATTCCTCTGAAAATGGTCACGTACAAGAACTGGACTGAAAATAAGTAAAAAAGCAGCCAAAAGCTTTGAAAACCCTTCAGTCTGGAAAAACGCCTCTCAAGAACACTTTAAACAGTTACAAGACACTCTGTCTTCCTGGAAGCACAGTATAACAAAATGAGGAATGGCTTAAGACTTTTGCACATTACTGTACACATTAGTCGTCATTTCAAATACATAAAATTGGAGCGCTTTAAAAAACTTTTCATCTAGTAATCTATCTATCAAACAATTTTTTGGAGAAAGGAATCAAGTACTCATGATTTTACTACTACTCTAATGTGGCATTAACTGCGTGCTGTGCCAGCATCTCAAACTTTACTGAGTCTAATATAGATGTTTGAATAAATGCATTTGTAAATCTCCCTGTCTAAATTTCCTGCAACACTGTTTTGTATCAATAGTTTTTTTTAATCAAAGTTATTGTTTTTGTTAATGTCTTATAGAATGAAAAAACGTTTTTGCTTACAGGAGTGATGACACGAGCAGCACATGCACAGGGATTATCACCTCTAGCTATTATTCCTGGATTTACAATGGTCCCTGTTTCTGTTTAATTATTTCCTGTGTTATTTTGTCTTCCCTGGTCACTTTAATCTTGTCACTTTTGCTTATATATTTATGAGTATATATATATGTCTATTAGGGGTGCAACGATACACAAAATTCACGGTTCAGTTCGGTTCGATACTTTGGTGTCACGGTTTGATATTTTTTCGATACAAAAAATGTTCATGCCTTTTTAATTTGTCATTTATTAAAATTATAAATATATATTTTAACTCAAAAGTACAGTTTTTAAATTTAATGTTGCTGAAACAACAAAGGGATAAAAAAAATAAATCTATCTGATCGAGAAATCACTCATCTTTGGAAAAGAGAGTTTATTACAGAGAAATGGCTCTTTCCAAAATAAAAGCTATACTATACGCTTCTTCTGGGCTATATTCTCAGCAGCATATTAAACATATCAGGTCCCCATAAGGAGAATCATGTGCTAACGGCTGTCTAAATGACTCGGGTAAAGTTTGTAGCATGCGTGCTTGTTGTTTTTGTCTGCTTCCACTTGTCTTTGCACTAGGATGATGTCGCGTAAATGTGCAGTCATATTCGTTGTGTTCCCACTAGTGCTGTCAGCGTTAATCTCGTTAAAATGACATTAACGCCATAACGCGGCAAATCTCCGTTAACGAGTTACTGCGGATCGCCCCGTGCGTGGGGCTGGACGACGTCAACACGTTAACAAGCTAACTGCGCTAACGCACTAGTTCCCACCAATTGAGCATTGCGTGGCACATCCGACATACTGTTTTACTTTTTCCATGACGCGCTTACTAGTGATGTGCGGATCGATACTGGAATATCGATTCCTCCGATACCAGTCATTTATGTTCTAGAATCGATACTCATATTAAAATATCGATATTTTAGTAATTTAGGGTAAATTTGTAAGTTATCATTAACAGGAACAGAGTGGAAAGAAACTATATCATTTGGATTGTCTACATTGGAAGGAACTACTTAGTCTTCCTCCTGCCATAGTCATGTGCGAAGTACGTCTGTATAAATGTTTCGCAGCCCCTTGGTGTGCACACTCACAACAATGGCTGAGCGTAAATGGAGTCATGTGCAGACGTATTTTACTTGCACAAATGGTTGAGACGTAGTTTGCAATACATGTGGCAAGAAAGTGAGGTGTTGTGGCAACACTACTAACCTCATCAAGCACTTCAGAGTAAATCATATCACAGAATATGACGAGCTTATGTTGAGGCGAACTGAAGAGGAGGAGTGGACAGGGACAGGTGCTGCTAGGGCGAGACAGACGTCTCTCACAGAGTCCTTTAGTGCTGCAGGCAGGCAACATGCTCAAATAGCGCACAACTTCAGTTTTCTTATTTCTATATGATAACTGTGCACTATTAAGCAATAAGAACAAGTAATCCGATGTCCTGTAATCATTATGACGCTATAATTTGAGATACAATAACTGAAATACGTTTTTGTACAATTTCGGTATCGGATCAGTATCGTCGATAACACCCTGAATTTTACTTGGTATCGGATCAGAAAGGAAATCAGTGGTATCGCACATCACTAGCGCTTACCATCAGGGTCATGCTTCACATGAAAACCAAGATAGTTCCAAACGCCAGATCTGAATGAGGGTGGGGGAGGTTCAATTTCAGGTGGCGTTGAGGCAGTTGCCATGTTGCAACGAGCTTAGCTTCTGTCTTGTTAGCTTGCTCTGCGCTCAGTGGATCTACACTCGACAATGCAGCCTAGGCGGAGTAGTCGAACGCAGATCCACTGAGCAGTCAAAACAGACAGCATCGTCAGAAGAAAAGTTGATATAAAAAATAAAAAATAAAATTTATTGTTTGATACATATGCGAACCGAAAGCACTGTATCGAACGGTTCAATATCGATACAAGTATTGTTGCACTCCTAATGTCTCTATATAGACATATATATACACTACCAGTCAAAAGTTTGGACACACCTTCTTGTTCAATGGTTTTTCTTTATTTTTACTACTTTCTTCATTGTTGATCAATACTGAAAACATCAAATGTATGAAGCAAGATATGTGGAACTATGTAGCAAAGAAAAAAAGATAAATAATAAATCAAAGTTTCCACCCTTTGTTTTATTGACAGCGATACAAATCTTTGGCCTTCTCTCAATGAGCTTCATGATGTTGTCACCTAAAATGGTTTTCACTTCACAGGTGAGCCTTGTCAGGGTTCATTTGTTTAATGTCTTGCCTTCTCAATGGGGTTGGGACCATCAGTTGTGTTGTGCAGAAGTCAGTGTGGTACACAGCTGACAGCCCTATTTGACAACTGTTAGAATTCATATTATGCCAAGAACCAATCAGGTAAGTAAATTGAAATGACAATTCATCAACACTTTAAGAACTGAAGGTCAGTCAGTCCACACAATTGGTAAAATTATGAATGTGTACTCAAGTGCAGTGATACGCTAACAAAACTGGCTGACATGAGGACCATCCCGGGAAAGAAAGACCAAGAGTCACCTCTGCTGCTGAGGATAAATTCACCCGAGTCACCGGCCTCAGTTAACAGCACCCATCCAGTTTGCTTTTAGTTGAACCATCGTGTATTTTTCAACAGGACAATGATCCGAACTGCACCAGACGGCCTGGCCTCCACAGTCACCTGACCTAAACCCAATCGAGATGGTTTGGGATGAGAGTGAAGGCAAAGGTGCCAGGAAGAGCTCAGCATCTCTGGGAACTCCTTCAAGACTGTTGGAAAACCATTTCCAGTGATTACCTTATGAAGCTCATGAGAGAATGTCAAGAGAGCGCAAAGCAGTAATGAAAGCAAAGGGTGGCTATTTTGAAGAATCTAAAATATGAAAATACCTTTGGAGTTATTTCACACTTTTTTGTTTACTACATAATTCCATTTGTGTTCATTCATAGTTTTGGTGTCTTCAGTAAGAATCTACAATGTAAATAGTCATGAAAATGAAGAAAAACCGTGTGTGTGTGTGTGTGTGTGTGTGTGTGTGTGTGTGTGTGTGGCTCATAGTTCATTTCCACACATATTACCACTTCCTTTTTTATAGACCTTGCCTTGTTCCCACCCCATGCCCCTACTGTTTTCTTCCATAGACTCCTTTTCTGTGTATGACCCCTGTCTAGATTACAGATAGGAGTTCAGATATTACTGTTCTTTTTTATGAAAAAATCATTACAGTGCTGATACGTTTTAAATCAATGCAGGGAACTTGCCTTACAACAAGGATTACTGACATCATATTCTTCTATGCTCAAAGTAAGTTGAAGAAAGTGGTTTGGTTCATGGTTTTTACAGGATTCTCTGCAGATTTTTGCATTTAAACTCCCAACATTTGTAATAGTTAAGACACTGAGCAAGATTTATGCCACTTGTCATAACAGAATAGCATGAAAAGTAAACACACCGCTTTAATAATAAGAAGAAATGAAGTGGTTAATTGTTACCACAAGAATAATGGGCACATTATTTTGATGGTTTTTTTTCTTTTAAAACAGCTTTTTAAAAATATGTAAATGTAGTTATGTGTATCTAAAGAGATGCAGGCACATTACGGATGCCACTTAATGTACATCTTCACATGTACTTCATAGACGCTGCACTTTGGTTTAATTTTCAAAGTAGGCACAAAAAAACAGTTTTGCATTGCACTGACTCATCATGAAGCAGAAGTACAAAAATGTTTATTAATAGTGACAGAAACCAAATGCATTTCAGAAGAGGGCGAAGTATCACAGGGCGATTATTTTCTACATTATCACTTGAGTGCCATTTGCTCTGTATTCATTAGTTTGATGTAATATACACAGGCACTCTCACACACACATACACACAGCAGCTGTGTATCACATGACCTCTTTTTATAGATGTGCGTTTCAAAGAGACAAAATCAAAGACTTGTAAAACTGCTTCACACATAGAAATGGTCTATTAGTGCTTCCTTTGGAAACAAAGGTGTCTTTGAATGCATCAAATCAAAACGCAGAATTTACATGGCAGCCATATTTGATTTGCATCACAGAGTGGTAGACAGCAAAACCAGTGGAAAAAAAATACACCAACAAAAAAACAAAAACAAATGTTAGAACCATTAAAAAGCACTTAGCAATCACTCACTGTCTTAAATAATTTGACCTTCTTCTAGTCGTGTCTGCCAGTTAACAAAAATAATGATGATGAATGTGCATGAGAGATGCGATCATGAGTTTATGAAAGATGATGAAGTATTAACGTTACTTATATGGGTTGTTTTGGGGTTTGGTTTTTTTACATTAATTGGAATTTTTTCTAAAATATAAGTACTTTTTACAAATTAACATAAAGTTTCTGAATCCCTTTATGTCAGCTGTGTGACTCAGATAACCAGAGTGCCCAATGATGGGATGAATAACGGTTACTATGGCCACAGCATGGCTTCAGTTTCTAGTAATGAAAACTCTCAGAGGGAGGAATGCTGATACTGATTCAGTATGCATGGTTCGCCTCTCTTATAATCCAGCACTGGTTGAGATTGTATGAAACTCTAATAACAGATGAACTGTGTCAGCCATCACTTCAGAGTATTTCATAGAGGGATCGTCACTGCAAGACAGAGTTTATTCAGCTTTTCTGTGCTATTTATTTGTTGGCATAGTTCATACAGGGGAATAGAGTTATAAAAATCCAGCCTTGACTTTGTCAGCGATTTTGCATCCAAAATAAATAAATAAATAGCGACACACTAGCCATCTTCTGCTTCACATGGGAAAGGTGCTTCATACAGTCACTGTTCTACTGCCCCCCTCTTGAGCAGTGTCACTATGTGCTAATGCACCCCGTCATTTCTGATAGCTTCCCAGCTGGTACTAATATTTAAAAATGAAAATGTGGCATCTTAAAAGTTGTTATTCGTGCAGTATTTGGGGTTGTAGAACTTTGTAATTTAATTGTAATTTTTAGATGTGCTTTCTCTAAGAATGATCAGCATTTAGATTTTTGTTGTGGTGGGAAAATGCGCAGAATCTGAAATCACAAGCAGTGTCCGAAGATGAATAATCGCTAACCCAACTGAAGGCTTTTACTGGAGGCTAGTAAATCAGAGCAGGTTTGGGAAGTCTGGGCTAGCTGTCGTGCCACAGTATTGATTCAGTAATCCGAAGCCATCTCCCAAGTGCTTCTGATTTATCTGTCACATTTCATTATGACTCCTGTGCTCTGAAACTCTTTCTCTTTAATACAATACTGCAGAGAGCATTTAACCATCTGATGTGTCGTGTGTATTGGCACAATGGATAAGACTCCCTGCAGTAGACTTTCACTAATTTGGTAGGGTGCGATTTCCTCATATTATTTTGTTAAGAGATCTCACGCTGATGCTGCTATTGACACTGGAGGGAGACTGTGAGTGAATTAACAATTAGAGATTAAAAAGCATGCTTATGGTGAATTGGGTCATTCTGTTGTAAAGGAACAGTGGTCCGTCATTTGAGTACTTTGCAGAGTGCTGCTACGTTAAGGCATAAAAGAAAGAAAAGCAGCAGCCTCCTAAGGGAAATTGACAACATGGGTCATTTATTTAAGCAAGTGAAAATAACCTGTGTTTATGCTTATGGGCAAAACCAGAAAACTTGTAATATTTTCATGACACAACAGTACAAATAACCCAGATACCAGAGAGCACAAATTTGAGTTGGCAGTCATTTTCTTCAACCACAACAGAAATCTGTGATAACGCTCAACAATAGTACATAAAAATGTGAGCGGTTACTTAGGAAGGAGCGATCAATAATAACAGTTTAAATAGTGTTGTTGTTGGTGAGGAGTGACTGAATCTTGTACTGTAATTATTGGACAGCAGACTGGAAATTACTGAGCGGATTTTCTATTAATGGATAAGCAGGTACTGATTCATTCATACATCTCTTGGAATTGAAATAAGTAGCTCCCAAAGAAACTGCTCATTACTCATTACTTGAATCATTTTTGTGCTTTCTCTACCTCACCTCGCTTTACCTGAGCATGACATAAGCTTTTCCCCTAAAAGTTACATCATAGTATCATACTAACACAACCACCCATCCACCTGCAAACCTGGTATATTCTTCTTCTTCTTTTAAGAAGGAACCATCTCTCTGCTGTCTTTTTAACCTATAAAGCTTTTATACACGTTGCATTGTGCTAGTGAATATGCTAACCTAAGGCAGGGATCTGCCAAACATCAGCATGTTAGTACTGCCATTGTTGGCTTGAGGTTAGCTGCTTTAGCACAGCTTTGACACTGCAGCAATTCAAAACTTGTTTTCCTAAAAAAATTAATTAAAAAGAAAACAAAATTGCTTAAAACCCCTAAAGCTATTGTAGGCTATGGCACTGATGTCCACAGATGAAGCAGAATTCATTTATGGCAGTTGCAAAATCAAAAGATATTCTCTCCGGACCTTTAGATAACTAAAAATATGTTTTGTGTAACTTCTTCAGTCTATAGCCAGCGCTAATCACCCTGCTATTTGTGACTGATTAGAAGTGATAGATTTGGTATGAAAAAGAAATAAATATATAATATATAGATATAATTCAATATAATACTTCACACACACACATATATATACACATCACATGCTACTATTTACTGTTTGTTTATTTATATTATTAGAAGTGAATGATTCTTCTTTTCCATGGCATCTATGTTGGTTGTCATAGTGAGAGCTAAGGAGTGTCCAGGTATGTTAACAGGCATACCAGAGTAAGATCTTCAGCCCCATTTCCCTCTTCATGTTTTTTAGCAATCTCTACTAATGTTCGAAGACAGTGTATCATATGGAATATCATATTTTTGACCCTATTTCTAAGGATTTAACATTGATTGTTAGCATCACAATTAAA
Source organism: Haplochromis burtoni (assembly GCF_018398535.1). Taxonomy (NCBI): domain Eukaryota; kingdom Metazoa; phylum Chordata; class Actinopteri; order Cichliformes; family Cichlidae; genus Haplochromis; species Haplochromis burtoni. Next base: position 3,713,745 of record NW_024582373.1, read on the forward strand.
ATTATAAACAAAGTAATTAATTAAACTAATATCAAATGTAAATGTTTTCTCAACCTTTTTACAGTCACAGCTGAAATGTGATAAGAAGCCCACAAGCTGCCTCAGTGTAGGATTTTAAATGGAAGACAGACTGACAAGTTTACCATTTACAATCCTGACACAAGCAATATATCATTGCGGTCTTGCAGAGTGTACATATATAGCTGAGAGTAACATCTGATGCAATATTGCATCATCACCTACAGGTGACAATCTGATCAAATCCGCAGGACATTTTGCCATGTAACTTCTTTTTTTTTTTCCTTTTTACTGTGCACTTGCTGTGGTGCCATTGTGATGCAGAACTCTGCCACTGCACCAAAAAGCATCAGTGACAGATGAGTTGAGGATGTGCAGCAATGCTGGCAGGCTAACCATGCTCTGGATCAATGACTGTAGAAAACATTGCTCTGGATGTGACATCAGTGTTGTATGTTGGTCGCCAGTGGTGAAAAGGATAGTTTGAAATGTGATTTAAAAAGGCAGGCTGTGACATGCACAGTGTCCAGAAATTCTACTCAGATCTGATTTGCCATGGATGTGGTTTAAATCTAACTTGTAAATTAAGTCCATATATTTCTAACTCGATAAGCCAAACAGCAATGGGCACTGACTTAGGAGTTACTTCTATTTAAGCTTGTTATTGTCTGAAGGAAGGAAAGCTGGATTCCAGTGTCACTCAAGGAAAAATAGAAACCCTTTCTTTTCGTGCAATCATTTAATGGATTTGGGATGATGTGATTAATAAGGGCACGAATTCTGTAAAATAAGGATATGCATTGCATTACATTACATAAAGACATGCAGTTTTTCCCTAACATATCAGTTATTTAGACTTTTTTTTTATATATTATCATTTGAAATCCCTTTGTTTTTAACAATAATAATGTATACTTTATTGATCCCCGTGGGGAAATTACTCTGTCTGCATTTAACCTATTCACTCAGTGAAGCAGTGGGCAGCCGCCCAGGGAGCAGTGTGTGGGGACGGTACCTTGCTCAGGGGTACCTCAGTGTAGCCGTTCAGTGGATTCAAACCCCCGACCTTCCGATCGTGGGGGTGACCATGCTACCTACCAAGCTATCCCTGCCCCAATATTGGCACTTAATAATTTTCTGGTAAATTCCAATAGCAAGGTGACTTGCTGTAAGTGTGATAAGCCAAAATCATGTCAAAAACATGTGTCACTTTGTTGACTTACACGACTTGCATGGCCGGCTACTATTATTAAGTTATGATCGACTATCAAGAGAATCACTGCAATTCAGTTTCTATCATGCTGTGAAGGACAGAGAACTGTGGACAAGCTGACAATTGGACAAAAGTGAGAGTGATAATTTCTGAATCTCATTGTATGTTACATAACAGTGTTCCTTATACTGTGGCACTGAATAACCACAATGCTCCATGGAAACATGCAGTCAGTGAAAGCAAATGTCTGCTGTCTTACTTTGATGTCCATCACTGAAATGTCACATCCTGAATCTGCCAAGTATTCATGCTGCCACTTGAAAATAAATCCAAAGAAATATATTTTATATAGCCTAACGAACATGATCAAAATTTAGGTTTTGATATCCCTGAAGTTCTTTTTCACTTCTTGTGGCACTGTACTCTAAATTGTTCATGGTTAAAAGGGATTCATTCATTTATTCTCATTCTCATTGACATACATCTCCAATAACTATTAATTTTCCTAAAATAATATACAAAATATATATAATATATATTGCAAGAAAAATGCCACTTTCTTCAAAAAAAAAATACATTGTCTAAAACTTTCACTATTAGTAATGCAGATTATTTTATTAACCTTGTTCATAACTTTCTATAGAAGAAATGAACAAACCGCACGCAGGAATTTTGTCCTTGCATTCAGTTTAGATTTTCCGCTTTATCAACATTATCGCACACATGGCAATACACACTGTATTGTTGTGATGCTGCGTCTAAGTGTACAGTGTTTGCTGCCCTAGATCACAGTATACCGTGTAAGTTTAAAAGCAGCATCCATTACAGCTACATGAGGACACTTGCCATACCCTGCAGAGGGACTGCCAGTGAGAGCAGCTAAAGAAGCCCCTTGAGAAAAAAATTGGATTTTGCCTCCACTTTACCACATAGACAGTGTTTTTGAGTGACAGACTCATTTGCCAGGTTTTGTGGGTGGATGTTTATGCAAATGCCTCTCCTCTGTGGGCTGAAATAGCTATCCAGTGACAGGCCAAAACTAACTGGGTTGAAATGCAGAAGCATGCAACTGAGAGGCTGAAAGCAGTGCATAATTCCCATTAAAATCTCTGGCACCATACAACAAGGGCTTGATAAAAAATTTACCATATTAAGCCAGCCCACACAAAAGTTAGAATATGATTTGGTTCTTTTTTAAATGTTTAAGACATTTCACAATGTTTACTTGCAATAAGAGCTTCAAAGACATGCCCCAGCCTCACAACTGCAGGGCAAAGCCGCAACAGACTCATGTGAATGTTGTTCATGTTTTCTTAGAAAGATGAATAGGGCAGTTGCCGAGGCTCTGTAGCAGTCTAAATTAAGTTGTCATATGATAATCCAAATTGCTGTTGTCCAAATTTTTTTTTTACAATGTACTGAATTGCTCCAATTTGCTGTGAGACAAAGATACCAAACCTTCATTTCACACGGCGTTCTAGTTACATAAAATAAAATCAAGTACAGCGCGTACCTTTGCTCCACTGAAAGTGACTACAGGAATATTTTATTTTGCTATAGCAGGAAATCAGAGTCATTGTACTGAATTAAACACAAGATGGCAATAAACAAATCTTATTTATATCACAGAAACACGAGACAGACGTCCTCTTTTACAGATATTCATTACTTGCTATGTTTGCATTCATAAAGAAGCCTTTTCAAAGGAAAGAAGATCATAATAGTGCGTAGTCCTTTGATTTTGGTCCACTTATTACTACTCATAAATTGCAAAATAGAGACTTGATACACTGTGATGTCGAGCAAGACCTGATTGCAAATGGAAATGTTTCTATGATAAATATGTGTTGTGTGGAGATGAAAAACTGCAGTAGCTTACTGTTTGGAGGCTTTGACAAAGAGCTGTATCAGCTTCAGCCATGCACACTGTGGCAAAAGTCATGCAACAGCAGTGTACTGCAAGATGGGATTTAAAATGAATTCTTTGGAGTGGAACACTGAAAAGATCTGAAAAAAGTTTGCCTTACCTAAAACCTACGCATTTCAGTTTTTCACAGGCTTTTGCAGTGACAGACTCTAAGAGCTGAAAACCTCTGATGCTTGCTGTTGCTTCAGTGTTTCCAATACAGTGATTTTAGAGCACACATCTTAAATTATGCATAAATACTCAAAACATTTACTTTTAAATTGATGAACATGATGCTAATTGATGGAAGCATGAACAGCATGAAACTGAAATATTGGTTTCTGGCTTAACTGGTGACGTCAATGGTGCACCAAACCAGCCTCAGTTCAGCATTTTCACAGCCTACAACGTGGCTGAGGTTTATATTTGTCACTTTGCGTTATTTTTATTTAATAGGAAAGCTCAAAGAGTTGAATGGGAACTTGAATTCTAAACAGGCAAATGTGTGACATTTCAAGAAGAATTTATGAGTAGTTGTGGGAGCTGGTGCAGCGTGGATATATGAGCACACAAATGTTCCACCGTTTGGAATTCATAGCAAGGAGCGAGTTTACAGGTGGGATACACACACTAATAAATCAGACATGCACGTTTCTTCATTTCTTATGCAGAATTTTGCTAGTGAAACACTGCAGATTTTAGGGGGTGTGGCTGCCAAACATTAGAGAATTAGACAGGCTACGACACTGCATGAGCCATTACTCTGATTGCAATTCCTGCTGCAATATGGCTTTATTATAGGCAACAACTGTTTCTCGCAAATTTAATTGCAGTGGTGTCCATTGCTGGCTGTAAAGTTGAAAAGGGGAAGCTGTCATTTACATGACATTGCAAAGAGGTTGGAGATTAACCCTCGGTAGATGCACGATTTGGACCTGTTTGGACAAATTTAAGGAACTTAGCTTCCAAGTGTAATTTTGTAATGTGTTACACTGTATGTTACATGTGATTTTTTTGAAGCACTTTGAATTGTTGCTACTCAGTAGTTTAGTTCACAGGAAAATATTGTCAAGTTTTATATTTCAGTTTTTTGTGAATTTTCTTTCTTTTTTTTTACATTTTAAGAAATATAAATGTAGCCAATAAATATGATGTATTTAGATGAAAACGCCATTTGTTAAAAATACCAAGCTATATATATAGAAAGCAAGTTGTACAATGAAACAGCGTGCAACCAGCTGCAAAATTAACTAATAATATAATGTATTATATTATAAAGCTCATAAAGGCAATATTCTTTTACTTCTTATTTAGTTTTAATGCATACATGTTACACATTAATACATATTAATCATGAGATAATTTGCAGTGTGGTTTTTTGGAGGGGGGGGGGTGTATGAGGGTATGTTCTTGCTGTGTAATGTTTTCTAGATGTAATGCAATAAATCATATCCTCACTTTTTAAATTGTATTTCAGGTTTTCCTGGATTTACTGTATACTGTTTACTGACGTCAGAGCAGTTTTGACAACACAAGGCTTTAATTTACTCTGCCGCAGTTGGCAGTGCACAGTCTGGGCATATAGAGGAGGAGTTATCAGTCTGGCTCCCAATTGTCATGCTGCCGAAAAAGAGGCTCAAGACTGAGATCACCAATCCATGTCAAATGAACAACAATATTCACAGCTGGTCTGTATCCACCTCGCTGCCAGGTTATCATATCTAGAATCTCAGCCCAGCCTACAGCGTACGGTTAATATAAAGTAGCTCCAGTTATTAAAAAAACTGTCAGGATGATTGATTGAAAGCACAATCTTAACACTAATTAACTCAAAAGTAGCTTCTACAGCTAAATTATGTGTGTTAACTGTGAAAACATGTGGATCATGTTTGAATCTCCTATTATTATTATGACGGTGCTATTTGGTATTATCTATCACTCAATGACATTAGGGTCAGCCTCGTATGTTGGACCTTATACTTTATCATCAAATTGTATCCCATGTAAAACAGAGACTTTTGTGTTTCCAAAGAGCTCATTTGCATCCATGCGTGACGGCGTGAGTGGTTTAAGAAGACCTTTAAATGTAACAACAGTTTTTGTGGTTCTGCCATCGTGTAAAATGACTTAACAGTCCCCATAGAGCCTCATGAACTTTTATATCTGGAAGTAGCCACCACCTGGACGATTTAAGCAATGTAAAGTTTATATATGTATATTTAAGTGCCACGCACAGAGGGGAGCTGCTCAGTCACCTCCAAACTCCATTATCTATGCCTGGGAATCCCAGACTCGTGGATCCTGAAGTAATTTTGGGTATAATGTCTGACCACATTTTATTAGTTTCCCGTGTGTTTCACAAAACCGACTGAAATTGACCCAAAGCTGTGTAACTGATTAGAGCATAAAATGTAATCATTCCACAACCAGCATTATCTCTTCTTTTTTGAATAGGCAAAATTTAATAGACAATTAATGGACAAAGAAGATGGCTGGCTCTTTCATAGTAATTCTTCAGTGTTGACCTTGTCAATCCATGACAACTTTCCTTTAGTATCTCTATGCCCACTTAACTACATTAGTAAGAGGGATGCTGAAGAATTGGAACAGCAGACACATGTAAAAAAGAGAGAAAGAGAGAGAGAGAGAGAAAAGGACACAAATACAGTTTCTAAAAATTACAACTGGCACAGGCTGGAACTCGAAAAAATCCTAAAAGGTGCAGTAATTGAGCCCAGAATTTCAGGGGGAATTGGCACATGAAATATTTGAGACAAATAATGCATGTCTCAGATAAAAACAGATTCTGTGCTGTTGATCTGAGCTCTCTCCTTCACTGAATTGGAACTAAAATGGCCTCCAAGTGTACTGAACAATGGGGGTGAGCATAATGCAGTGTGACTACTGAGTGACTTGACTGAGATCCAAAGTGAATAAAAGGCCTCACTATGTGAGCCAGCGAGGCTGAGCTGCTGCAGTGCTCAGGACTTTGGCGGGTGACAGTGCGTTATAACGCTTCACACACATTTCATTTGCCAATAAATCCTATTGCCATTTCCCACATTGCACGCGGCCTGTGTCATCAAAAGTTGTAATCATCAAATAAGCATTTGTACATAGTCTTAAAGAGTTTTTTCTCCCTCTGAAATGTAAAACCCCTGTCCTTCGACTTAAATTATCCTTTGTAAAGAGCAGCCTGAGAACGCATCTAAAGAATTTATGTAGTTTATTCATATTGCATATTGCATGAAAGAATCAAATCAATGTTCAAGAGAATCAAGACATTTCTAACCTACTTATTGTGATTACAATGAATCTGAAGACCTAGTTTGTGTGGACTCATTAAATATTAATCGAAATCTTCGACACGAGATTCATTTTTTTGTGTTGCATTATCAAGTTTGAAACTAATTATTAACCCTTATCTGCATAAAGCTTCTTATTGCCACAGTCACATTTGGCAGATTTATTCGCTATTACCTAAAATTCAATCACGCCACAGAAAAAGGAGGCATGGCAAGAGGAGTAAGATGAACTAGCATACCTGGCAGATTATCTGACAAATCGAAACCGTGTTTGGATGAGAAAAGTCAGATTTCCCCTTTCATTTCTAAATGATGACTGTGTAACGCTACGGTGCGTTTCAGTGACAGTGATTTAAGGAAGAAAGGGGTTTTTTGTAGAGTTGTTTTGTTTCCATGTAACAGTGAGGCATTTTGACATAAACATGACAAAGCACATCCCTCTCAGACAGTGACACCCCTTGACCCTGACCCTTGAAAACTGGCAACTTTAAACCAAATGAGGGAAGAGAATAATATATCTGTCCTCAGCCAAAGATCAGACAAGACAACGCCATGTGACCGCGTTTGTGAAGCCAAGTGAAACTTGGTTTCTTTGAACAGAGCCGCTTGCATGGAAGTACCAATATTTGCAGAGAACGTGGCTGAAAAGTGTGTGTGTGTGTATGGGTGGGGGGACAACTGGGTAAGAAAATTGTCTTAAAATGTTGCGCTGTTCTGGCTGTCTGGTTGCTGAAAGCCTCTTTTTGCACATGCTTTAAAATTGTGACAGAATAGAAGGTGTGAGACATTTTCTGCCAAGGTTTTACTTAAAGCACTTTTATATTTGTGCGCTCTGAAATTCAGAGTCACATTAGCTGGAGTCACTCTCGACTATTCATTGGGCTGATAGCGAAAAAAAAAAACACATCCAGGAACTCACAAAGAGGGAACACAGTCAGTTGAGTATTCACCTACGAGCAACTCGGAGCCTTGAGCCGACTTAATTTTGATTGTGTGGAAGGTGTTAGGAATCCCACAAAAAAAAAAAAAAAAAAACCAGACCCCAAAATTAAATCTGTCATGCTGTGAGTGCTACTGCACCACTGTGCTGCCTTTTACAACTTTTATTCATGCAACGGGAGAATGTGATAAAAATAAAACTGCATAAATGAGTCATCAGAGTAGTACATCTGGATTTCATTGTTATTGCTGTGGCTTTCAAAATGTCACCGAATGGGATCTGCTTCCCCCCCTGAATAATCACCTTAAATAATCAAGAGCATCAACTTTCAAATTGCTGTTACCCCCCAGTCTGTGCGAAACGCCGGTGGGGTGTTTCTGTGGCATGGCTGGAGTACACAACCTCCGGCCCTGCTTTTCTTTGATGTGCTCCGAAGCCACCCGCTACCAGGAACTGAAGATCAAAGACACGTGATTTTATCAAATAGAGCTCTTGTCGACTGTTTGTAATGCTTTATTCTTCATCAGGAATACCCACTCTGTCACCACGATGCCACAAGAGACGCAGTGCTCTTTTAAAACCCAGTGGTGATCTCCCCGTTATCCAGATGAAAACGGATTTATTCAAACCTCCCATCAACCAACCCTATAAATAGAAGCTTGTGGAAAATCTTCTGAGAGAGAGAGAAAAAAAATAATCTGTGCTCTTAAGCTGTTATTAACATGCTGATAGAAAAATGTCAAATGTTATTTTAGAGCAGGGAATTTTCTGTGAAAAGAAGCATAACGCTTCCCGGTAATATTTATGACACAAATGTAAGATTTACTAAATGATGAAATTACCTGACAAAATACACAGCTGAGTCATACTTACTGTTGTTACTCCACATGCTATTTGACTGTGTGTGTGAGGGGGCTGGATTGTTAATGGTAATTTTCTTCAGATGGTGTATGCATTATGGCTTAAGGGCTCTAGAGAAGCAGTAGCTAAACTATTCTCGAAATGGGTTTGTCATCCAACTTGATGGAGGTTAGCCACCTTAAAAATCACATGGAAATCTAGAGCTAGAGTAATTCTCACAAAAGCCATATAAATATCTTGAATGCTGTGGTGCTGATGCATCTTACGATAAACAAATTCCACATATGTGCGTTTGAAAAACGTGCCTGGAAATGTGACGTGGCACATATCAGTGCTCATCTCCAGTCAACTGAACAGCTGAACTACTGCAATCAATATTTGTCTCTTCTTTGTGATAAGATAACTGCCACCTGTTATCCAAGGTGTTATTATAGCAACTGTTATTTTGGTACTTGCCACAGGGAACTAGCTCCATAACATTCCTGCAATCATTATTTCCCCACATCCCCCTCCAAAAAAGGTTGATTCATTATTTTTGGTTCATTGTGCCTTGATGAACACCCCTCCCTTCCCTGAAGTATGTAGCGTATTCCTCAAGGTGGGACGGTTCTCTGCTATCTGTTAAAATGCGAGCAGTTATGTGTCGAGAATGGCTTTCTTCGCAGTAGGTGAGAAAAAAAACACAACAACAAAAGATTAAAAAAAGAAAAAAACTCCCCCTACTAAGTGATAACACGAATACACAGAGAAATAACAGCCCTTATCATAAATAATAATTCGCTTATCTACTTTTCAATGTGTGTGGATGAATAGGTGGTTTGTGCATGCATGGGTGCTTGATGCATGTATGCACATTAGTGAATTACATGTCAACTGAAAATGCCGTCTTTCCTCTGTATATTGTTATTGCTCATTTCCAACAAACAGTGAAAACACGTTGCATTGCTCTATGGCAGCACTGCAAAAGTAGTATCCCTCTAGAACAGCTTTGAAAGAAAAGAAGAAAAAGCTCGTTTTTAAAATTAAATAACCTAAATACATTCCCGTATTTTCTGCAAAGCTAAACAATCCTTAACTCTTACATCTCATCCACAAGCTTTATGTGTTGCATTGCTTGAGCATTGTGCTCCAATTGGACACTGCTGCATCTATGATCCCAATCGTTCCATTTGCCATACAGGCTGCATGCCAATAAAAATGAAGGATGTGTCCGTATTGACCGCTGCTGGTCTTTGTATGGATGACACTGACATAAATGTATATACACACAAAAAAAATTATCTTTGGATTTGCAGCCATTTTAACTCTGCTTATGTGTACAAAAACAGCCATTTTAAAATTCACAGCAATGATAGTGCATTTTGAATTCAGTCCAACCAAATGAAAGACCCCCTTTTTAGATGGTTTGGTTTGTGCTGGTGTGGTCTTTACTACACCCAACTCCCCCGGCAGCTTTTTTCCCCTTTTATTCCTTCATCTTCTTCTTTTATTTTTATCTTGAAGTTGACTCATTTCTGAGCCAACTACACTAGATATATCTATGTGTGCTCTTTGTTTCATGGGCCATCACACTTCAAACATGCAATTAGGGCAGAGGTAGGAGTGACTGACGTGCACATTTATTTGACATGATTGCTATCTTCTCTATGCATACTTAATTCCATATACAACTATTTCAGCATAAAGAAGAAAGATGACAGGATACTCACCTTCTTTAGGAGGCCGTTTAACTTCTGCGGTCAGATTGCAGATCTGCCCGGCTTGTAGTTGGGGTGACAAGCAACCCTCCGTTTGTGGATTCAAGGGTAAAACCACGTTGTTGAGCATGAGCATGCTCTCTGATTCTCCATCGCCTAAATGCTGAGGACATGTGCATTTCGTGTACACAATCCCACATGTCTCCACTGTCCCTTTTTCTAATTTCAGGCAATTTTCCAGCCATGTACAAAGCACTTGACATCCAAATTGGCTAGGGCTGGCCTTGTTCAACACTAGAAACTCCACAATAGACTTCTCCTCCTCATCCAGCTTCTGTGGCGTCAATCCATTGTAATCATAAGGGAAAACTCTCCGTAGCTGAACAAAATTCTTGTCATACAGCAAAAATACGTAAATATTCTTTGAATCACACAAATACACTATAGACTCGTTGACTCTCAGCAGTTCATTGATCTTTTCATGTGAGTAATGGTCAAACTGATAAGCAAGCAAAGAGTATTCAGAGCAGCTCAAGTCTCGCTTGTATAGCTTCAGGTAGATGCTGTATTTGGTAGGGTCAGGGTTCTCCAGCGTCCATGTACAGTTTGTATAGTTCTTGGGAAACATTTCAGTCACTGAATATGATCCATAAATGACCCCCTTGACCAGAGTGGAACACCAATAATCTTGGGCACCAGTTAATCCAAACATAACCAGAAGATAGGTGGAAAATATATAAATCAACAGGTTTCGAACAGCCTTCATCCTATGTCATTTGGCCTGCAGGGAAAGATGAAGAGGATTACACAAAGGGATGTTAAAGCAGGGCACATAAACACATGATAGATTATCACTACCAAGTCTGACTAACGAGCTTACATAGTTCTTATTACATCCTGCCATGATAAGAAGGGGGGCAAAAAGACACACAGGTAAACCTCAGCAACATGTGTTTTGCATCTCCATCCTTCATCACTATACTTTGTGCAAGCATTGCCACCTTGTGGTTGCTTCGGCTATTATTTATTTATTTATTTTTATTTAGGGAGGTGGGTGCAATAATGTGAGTCATTTAGACTTATTAATTGGGTCGTATTCGGTACGGCACAATCCCCGGAGATATACAAATGTAGCTATTTAGAAAATCTGGCGACAAAAAGGAAGAAACGGCGAAAGTGGCAGCCTTTGTAAGTCAGCGCAGTCCACGCGAGTTGTGGAAAATGTGCAACTGCTCATTTTACGCAGTAACCAGTATCTTTGCACATGAAGCTATGTTCTCTGTGAATGTTTGCTCACGGGACAGTTAGATAATATGAGGAAGACAAACTGACGTTATATATATTTTATTATTATTTATTTGGGGGTTTTTTATGTCCTGGCGTGTGCTCGGTCACTGCGAACTGTCGCCTCTTCCACACCACCTGCATGTCTCTGAATTTCAGGGCTTGACATATTTGACAATGCAATTTGATAAAGAGACTGTGTGTGTGTGTGTGTGTGTGTGTGTGTGTGTGTGTGTGTGTGTGTGTGTGTGTGTGTGTGTGTGTGTGTGTGTGTGTGTGTTGTATGTCTGAGCTTGCATGTGTGCGTGTGCGGATCTACATGTGTGTGTGTGTGTGTGTGTGTGGGAGAGAGAGAGAGAGAGAGAGAGAGAATGCAATGCGATGTCCTGATTGCTTTAATCCTACAGGCAATGCAGCTGTGAGCAGTGTCACAGCAGAATGCGCGCGAGGGTGTGTGTACGTGTGTGCCTGTGTGTCTGTGTATGCGCGCGCGTGTCTCGAACTGTGTGTTGCGTGTGTGTCTGTGTGGGCGTTCAAATCGCAAGTAGGCTAGAGATGGGCTACCAGTTTTCACATAATAGATCCATTTGCGCATATGTCTTCAACTTCTTTCTCTTTGAATCGTGAATCACGCCCGTCACATTACCCCAGAATTATATGTGCGTTATATAAGGATTTGTGGAAGCGGTGCTGAGTTGGATCAGCTTTCTGCCGCGATAAATTCACATGATTTCACGTCCTTCCACAAGATTCACGACCAGGGCTAGACGAGAAAAATAAAATCAGTATTCTGGAGACGAGAAATCGGTCAAGAGACGCTGATTTTATTGCCGGGCTTCTAAGAGCAATTTAGACTCGAGAGGAAATCTGAATATAGAGACACGTCGGCCACGGGCTACATCTCATGCAGTGTCACTTCGAGGCTCGGCACTTTAAAGTGATTTTTGGCTCTTAAGAGAGAGATCAGCTCTTAAAATTCCTCTGTTAAGCACCCTGGACTAATGTGAGCGGATGAACGCTCCAAAACCATCGTGATGAATATACGGGGCAAATGTTTGAGAGAGGGAGGCTAAACTTTAACTGACAGATGACATATGAAAATTGCCATTGCACTTGCTCGAAGACCTTCATCTCATAATAATAATAATAATAATAATAATAATAATAATAATAATAATGTCTTACCTTACACTGCGGAAGCTATGGCTATTTTTTCCACATACTTGACCACATCCTTTATAAATAAATTCTGCAGCCCTCCAGTGAATCAATACTCCCCATTCCCGACAATAGAAGTCCGGCGCAACAAGATGGTTCAATGGATGAAAATAAAATGCGTTACACTCCGGTCTGCCCGCACATATCCCCCCGTCTCCTTCTTCTGGGTTTTTCCCATCAAAACGGAGCGCAACAACACACGACAGCCACCGAGAAAAAGAGAGAGAGAGAAGAAGAAGAAGAAGAAGAAGAAGAAGAAGAAAGGAGAAAGACCAGGAGAGACAGAAGGGAAGAAATTCTTGGAGTGACGACGAGAGCAATTCTTACAGTATTTACCATAAATTAATTCGGCAGACTCCACGTCTCTATTTCCCACCGAAATGTTTTCTCCATCAAGTCGCGCACCGACCCCCCCTCTCCGCAAAAAGGGGGTGAATAGGGAAAAGAAAAAGAAAAAAAGATCCGTAGTGGGTGGATGTGAGATGTTGGGGGGTCAGTGAGTTACAACACAGAGAGAAATAGACGCGCTTTGCTTGGTGCTTGCAGAGCTCCAGGAGCAGGCTGCAATATCACGTCACACTCAGCCGCTAAGATAAAGCACGTACGTACGCTTCTTACTGCCGCTGCGTCTGGCACCGCCACCACTTTCTTCCCTGCCCTCCTCCTCCTCCTCCCCTCTTTCTTTCCTTCTTTCTTTCCTTCTTTTTTCTCTCTCTTTTTCCCCTCATACAGCCTCCCTTTAATTCGAGTCAAAAGGGTTTCCCCCCCTGAACTGGACCCTCTCAGTTGTGCTTCAGACAATACTGCGCTTTGCTTCTGCGCCCTTCTCCAATCAGGAATATTTCACGGATTTTTTTATTTTTATTTTTTGTTACATTTTTTTTTCTGGATAAGAGGAGGGTGTGAGAATAACGTGATCATAAATGCTACTTGAGCGCTCTATCAGTGGGACTTGAGAGCTCGCTGGTGTGTTTGGTAATTTTCCCTTCTCTCCTGATGGGTGACAGCCGCTGTTTTGATTTCTTCACAGTTTGTCGATGTGCAGCACCCTGCACGTCCTCCTGCTCGCCCGAATTCGCGCTGCTGGAAGAACAAATGCTTATGGGGCAACTTGTGCCGTCTGTGGAAAGTTGTGCCGGGGTGTCTTCACCTTACAGGTGCAACTTTAAAGCTGCTGTTTTTCTTTCACTTTATTCTGCTTTCTCGGGGGAGTGCTTGCACAGACCGCCTTAATGCTTTCCCTGAACTCTTTCAAACGTTTTTTTTTCTTACAGTCTAAATGTGCATTCATTCAATCATCAGTAGTGAACTAAATGCTCCAGGTTTCATCAGCTGGCCGCTGACAATGAGGCACAAATGGTTCTGCAATAGTCTTCATCTCCCACTGGCTGAACTCATGGAAAGAATGGAATTGTAATGGAATGGGGATAGGGAGCTTCAGGGTGATCCAAATCACCTGCTGATCACACCGCCCCTCCAAATGAAGGTGGAGGAGGGGTTTTGTTTTCATATGTGCCTTTTCTTTATCAGCATCCCATACAAAGGCTAAGCACAGACCTGATCATGTGCTTAAAAGAAAATGTATGGTAAAGGAATGGCTGTCTTTGTTTTAGCCATGCCACGGGCTGGATAGTTGTCCAGGGTCTACTCCGCCTCTCGCCCAATGCCAGCTGGGATAGGCTCCAGCCAACCACCACTCTCCACAGGACACAAGCGGGTAGAGCTTGGATGGATGGAGAAATGATTGTGCATGACTTTCACATAGCTTGGAGCTCAATTCATTTGCATATTTGGGTTATTTGCATATTCAAAAAGGATGACATTCAATTGGTAAGTCCAGACAGAAACAACTGTTTGGTGTAGTTTTATTTTGTGATTTCTTTTTTCTTGGAGAGTTTGGTCAGCTGCTCTAATCATTTTACTGCGAATAGTTAACTCTCATTAGCCTGGCCGTCTCTTTCAGGCCCTGACTGAATGCGTTCCATCTGAGCAGATGCTGCATGAAGAAGCTGTTTGTTTATTTATTTCCAGGAAGTTTCAATCTGAAGTGTTTCTAAGCCAGCCTTTCCAAAAGAATGCTACAGAACCACACAGAGCAGCAGCGTTGTGAGAATCTGAAAGGACTTGTCTGTATCTCCAGCATCCTATCCCACACAGCGTTTACAACATTGTTAATCGGTTGCCAAACTTATAAAGGAGCTTGGAGTCCTGTTGGTTTCTGTGGCCTGTGACTAGAAGCTTTCTAATTCCAGTCTTCCCCAGGCAGCCAGTGGAACATCAGGGGTGACCTCGAGTCAGCCCACTTTCCACGGCCATAATGAAGACTTGGGTGTTTAGGGAGCTTTTGGCTCAGCACGCCAAGAGGTGGGAGAAATTCATGCAAAGCCTTATTGAACAATGAAAACACAATAAGTATCTCTCCACTGACTCACGAGGAGGCCAATTGCCAAGCTCCAGGAATGCAGCCATCACTCTCCTCTGCAAGGACATTTCCAGAGTCCAGCTGGTATGCTCTGTGGTTGCATTATTGTCACTGCAACAAGAAGAAAAGATTACATTTACTACATTTAAGATTACATTCATGAGGGAATGTGAGTCCAGAAATTGTGGCCCAAGTAAGCAGTCAGCTCAAGAGTGAAAGATTGTGCTGCACTGTGTGATAACAATGAAGCTTTTGAATTTTCTTGAATTTTTCTTGAATTTTCTTTTTGAATGTCTTGGATTTGCATTCAGCAAGTGTAGTAGTTGCACATGCAGCACGGCAGTTTATCCTCTGCTAGAATCTCCAAAACATTTGTGATATTTTTTTTCATCTAATAGCAGTTGCGGAATCTGTCATATTATTCAGTCAACTCGAGTCTGTTTGAGCACATGGAATTTGAATTATTCATGACCCCGCATATAGAATAGCCCTATTATCACCTGCTCCTGTGTGTGTGTGTGTTTGTGTGACTGAAATCTACACTAACACTTGTGTGCGTGCGCGTGTGCCGAACAGTATATCTCTCTGATATTATGGCTGCATTTCATTTCATGGCCGTTGCAAAATGCAGTGTGATAAACATTAGCCTTTTGATCATGTGATAATATCAGTTTATTGATGTGAATCAACCTTTATGATTAGCATGTGAGTGGATACAAATATATATATAAATTGAATCAGCGACAGAAACATGTTTGGTTCCAGTTTTCAGTGTACCTACCAATTCATACAGTATGGTGCAGTGCATAAACATATGCAGGCATATAGGGTGAATTCTCTAGACACCAGTGAAATGTATTCAGACTTTCAGCTCAACTCAATCACGACGAGGGAGTCCATATGTTACTTCTGTCTGCACAGTGATAATGGGCTCCTCCCTGTAGGAATCTCAGCTGGATGACGTATTGGTAAACCCCAAATGAGCGTATCTGAGGGAAGTTTTTCTTGAAGTGCTCAGTTCTTTTATGCGTCCTCCTGTGCTGTTGTGGAAGAAGCTATTACACCATTTGTCATTACAGAAGTTGTGCATTTCTGTCAGATTCTGGAGTATTTTCTTTTGTTTTATTTCCACTGCTGTTTTCTGCACTGCTACATTTTCTTCCACAAATTGCCATGCAGAAGTGCTACAGCTAATCTTCTCCGTTACACACAGCTAGTTAGGTTTAATGATTGCTGTTACCAAAGATGTCACTCTGTTTTTGTTTTGTTTGTTTTTTATGCCACAAAAGTAGCATGGAAATGAGAGCGGTAGGAGGATAACCACTTGAACACAGGCTGAAATATCTTAACCATTGAAATGTACTGACATTACTTGTCCTCCAGAGAATGATTTTGGCTTTCCAGTTCCTCTGACCTTTAGGACCTCTAGCGAATTTTTAATTGCTTAAGTGAGTTTTTATCTAGAATTATACACAGGTCACTTACAAAGTGAAAACTTGAAACCTACTGAATAGACTGGCATCTAAATTTACCCAGGCATAAAAGCTCCCCAAGCAATGAACGTTGTTGATCTTGTGACTTTTCCCTCTAATGCCAGTGGGAGGTTAACATCTGTGGTTTTGAGTCATATGGCTCAACAACTACTGGATGAAATTTTGCACACATGCTCAGAATGTCCACAAGGAGAATTGCTGGTGGTTTTGTGCTTCTCTCAAATATTTATCCCATGTCAAAGTGTTGAAAAAGACAAGAAAATTTGGTGCATTATTGTGTCAAAATGCTGCCTTGCTAGTGCTTTGTTTTCGTCTTTTATGAAATACCTGCTAAGCAAATGACATTTCCATTCAACACTGCTGTTCTTTGTAGAGTCTCAGTGAGCAGACTGCATTCATGTTGACTTACAATCTTGTCGAATTTTTCTTGTGAACCTTTGAAAAAGCTTTCTTTTTCTTGCAACTTCAACTCACAAAGAGTGTGGTCAAAGAGGCACGGCCATGCCAATGACTCCTGTGAACATATCTACGCATACCGTAAGATTGTGAGCGTCCACAAACATTTCATGTGTGACCACCTGATGCATTCATAAACTGCTGTATTTGCATTAAAGATTCATGCTAGTGGTAATGGTTTTGGTTGTTTAGGTTTTTTGCTTTTTTATGCATCATGTCTACTGGATGTCACTATCAGTGTATACAGGCTTGTGTCTTATGGTTCAGTGCAATCATTACCCTAATGATGTACAACTCTATTAACAAATTAAAGTGTGAGTGCATCCCTTCAAGGGCTGTTTTCCCATTTTTCTTCATGTTTAATTAAAAACTGGTGCAGAAATTGCAGAGTGCTGGAGTCTGGATGGGGTTAAGTGCTGAGGGCAGTTCTTACACTTCTTGTATGGCAACGATAAACACTTCAAGTGGGCGCAAAGGGAAATGTATGTTAACCATATGAGCTAATCAATGCCTGTCAAAAAAGATGCATAGTTAGAGCATTTTTAAGACCGCACAGTCGCTTGCAATCAGTGTATTAAAATGAGTCCCCCATGAAAAGGCCCTTTGACTCCTGAGCACACATGATCTTTGCTAGTCAATAACAATGCATTATTAACCACATTTAGTTTGCTAGCGTGCTAATTTAATTTTTGATGCTGTTAGAAAATGTTGTGTTTTCACAAACACAGTGCTGTGAAAAACAATGCTATTATATCGTTTTATGTTTTTTTCTCCCTTAATCCATGTTTTCCTCACAAACACAGGCAACAGTGTAAATAACACCACTCATATTTGCATCTATTGCAATATGCAGCGAGAAGTTCCCTCAATGAGTTCCTAAAGAAACAAAGAGCGACAGAATTAATTCTTTATCATCTAAAATTTGTCATGAGGAAATTATCTTTTAAACACAGAATGAACAAAGGAAGGTATCAGAGGTCCACTTCTATCAAAATTTTAATGTGTGTAAAGCATTTAACAGGCTTCAAACATTAAAGTTTAAATATTCTTCATTACTTTTACAAGGGAAAATGTATTTCTGATGTTTTTCACAGACTCTTTACTACCTTATTTGCAGAGACATGCTCTCTCAACTTAAAACCTCACTTTAGAATAACCTTGCGTGATTAATGAGGTGAACTCTATGGTGTACTGACATAGTGCACTCTGATACCATCCAGGGTAAGAACAAAGTCTTGAAATGTCTCTGCTCAGAGACATTAGGCCAAGGTCTGCCTCCTATGGTGTTTCCAGGCTGTCTTCACAGAAATCCGGGAGATCTAAAAGTCAGTCAGCAGAGTGAAAATGCTTTTTAGGAGTTATATGATCTCATCTTTAGCAGGAATGACTCCCATGCTTTTAACCCTTACCGCTGCTTGTTTTCAGCTAAAAGCCCTGAAAGCATAACTGAACCTTGAACATGATCAGAATTATTGAATGTACCATTGATAACACACAGTTATTTTTGTAGGTAGTGGAAATCAAAGAAACAAAGTTACTGTATGAGTGCTGTGAGGAGTAAACAGTACTACATGGGTAACGTTTGGGGATTTCTTAAAGTGTTTTTTAAAGTTGCTGATCCATTTGAAATGCTAGACTTTCAGAATTGGATTAGTGTGTGTTGTGTGATTATTAGTTGATGGTCAAAAACACTGTGTTTTAATACAGTTACTGGACACTTTATTAGGTACACCTTACTGGTACTACTGCATATTGGGCCTGCTTTTGCCTTCAGAAATGAAGCCTATGCATAAGTTCAATAAGGAAGATCTATAATCACTCATCCGCTTGCTTTCCTGGGTGTTCAGCTGCTTGTCTGTTCTTTACATCGCTACCAGTTTCCCACGCTGTCAGTCTTAATACTGGCATCATTACTCTAGTCCAATCATCTTCTTGCCAGCCTTCTTTGAGCCAATCAGCCGTGCCTTTGTGTGGTTTAAATCTGGGCTCTCCATCATTCTCCCTTTCAGACTCTTTCGTGCAACCCTCCTCCTCCCTATCTCCACCTCACTCAAGTCACTAAGAGCTCCATCCAAGTCTCAGTCTTCATCTTCACCACTGGTATCTAGACTCCAAAGGGGTCCTGTTCTAAATCCCATTACCATTATGTTCTGCCATGATGGGCCACGGGAGTCTTATTGAAAAATACACTGATTAATTTCTCTATCTCAATAAATCATGTTCAGTTCCTCAAACAGAACTCTCCTTACTCAACTGCATTACATATTTCTGACAAAGATTCAACACAGTGCTGAAAACATTCCCCAGAGAGTTTGGGCCACATTGACTTGATAGCGTAGTAAAGCTGCTGAAGGTTTGTCTGCTGCATATCTATGATGAGATGATCATTCCCACACATCCCAAATGTGCTCTATTGAAGTGAGATCTGGTAACCTTGTAAGCAATTTGATTACAGTGTTGAAGAAACCAGTTTGAGGTCATTTGAGCTTTGTGACAAGACATAATGTCCTGCTGGAATCAGCATCAGAAAATCCATATACTGTGGCCCTTAAAGGACTGGCATGGTAAAGGATCCCCAGATGGCACTAAGGGGCCTAAAGTGTGCCCAGAAAAACATTGTAATGGATATTGCTTGTTTCTTAAAAATAAATCCACTATAGCCACCAGCACAGACATGCTACATTTCCACTCTGAAAATTGCAGGTTTAATATGATGGGAGGGCTGAGCAAAAATGGATGGGTTCAGGAACCAGTAATGGTCTAATTGTGTGTAATTTTGATATATAAACACCAGACTATTGAGTAATGGGATTTAGACCATTTTGATCATATTTATGGTATTTATTGTTGAAATGCACACACTGTATTTTAGATAATTATGAACTAGGTATAAAAACTTTTTCTAATTTTCCCATTTTATTGGAACTTTTAAAAGCCAGTCTTTTGTATCATCAGCGGCTTCTATCTCAAGCAACCACAAAAAAAGGTAATCATACATCAAGAGTATTGTATAATTCCCAGGATGACTAGTCTATTTTTTTCCCAGCATCTTTGATTACTTTCTCTGCTAGGTTTTTTTTTTTATGTTGAATATACTATTCTGCTTTCCAGTCAAAGGAATTTTCTTTTTCAGATAAATGACACTGCTCTCCACCAAACCAGTCCAAATCTCACAGGTACAGAGTTACCTGTTAACAAAAAAAAGAGCTAAATAATATATTAAAACCGTTCCTCATTTAAACCATGCATAATTTGGAATTATTATTAAATAATTAGAAATAAAGTGTTAAAAATGTATATGAGCTTTGTATATGATTGCAGGGCAGTCTTGCCTGGAAAAGAATCAACAGGCACTATTTCTATTGCTGGAGTTTAATATTCAGGAAAAAAATATATGTAGAGCCTGTCATGCATGTGTGACCTAAACTATGGCAGTCTGGTGCATACAGCTCTGCTTTACATTCCACTCGCACCTCTATTTGCTTTTCCATGCCTGGGTTTGGAACTGAATTTTAAATCAAGGTATTTTTCCCCAGCAGTGTTCCTGTTTTGTTTTTTTTTTCCCCCGTCAGAGACAATGCGGCACTGCATGATTCCTCGGGGCCTTTATCCATTTTCTTTGAATGTGGTTCCAACTAGGCCTTAGACTCCCACAAACCCCCTTCTCTGGCTATGTAAATATTCCATACCCCCACACTGTGGATTGACAACTACTCCTGACTTAAAAGCATCATCTTAAACAGCAGGTTGGAAGCCAAACTTAATGATTTGGGGCCCAGTGCTTCATCTTACCAGTTGTTAGATCTTTCCTCTTGCCTTGGAGTTCCACATTATGTTTTATAAGTAAAACAGCCAGTGTAATGTCTTGTTATATGTTCAGTTGTGTGTATGTGTATAAATATAAAATTAGAATTTTGAAAAAAACTAATGATCACATAATAATTTAACCATTTTTTTTCATGTGTTAGTCTATAAATATATAAATTAAAAGATAGATGACTGATGCGTATCACTTTAACTCATGTCATACAAAAAAACCAAGTCATTCATTGAAAGATCCCCTGAACAGTCAGCATAGAGAGATTTGTCCTTGTTAATAAAGGAGATCGCGGGTCACCTTGGCAATTATCAATTCTCAATGGACGCAATAACAAACTATCTTTGCGACAAATCGCCTGCCACGTTTTAATTTTCCTGTCTGTAATTTGTTTTACTCAATGCAGCGAGGAAATGAGAGGGGTGGGATAGAAATAACTGACAGTCTTGGAGTTCATTGGAAAAGAGCTGCTTAGTCATTAATAACAGACTAAAATGTGAGTTAAACCCATAATTTTGCTATTGGTGTTATACACTGTTAACACCGCTGAGTTCTCTATTCTGTAGTTGCAGTAATTAATCATGAGCCATGAACTAAATTCAGTCTCTGTCATGTTTAACCCCCTCAATTCCGCTTTACGGCTGTAAAATTCAGATCTCAGGCATTGTGCAAGCAGATCTGGAGTAGTTTAATTTATTGATAATCCTGGTATCTTTGCACAAGCCTTTCATCACTTTCTCTGATGCTACTGTTTGTAGAAACTAGAATCAGAGAGGTCTGCCTTGTGATATCGGCTCGACATTAATATGGGCATTCCCAAAATGCATTTCAGATTGTCATTCAGACATTTTTTTTACAGCAGCGTAAGGAACATTTTCTTATTCATCCTTTACTCTTCCAGCAGAAGCATAGTTTTTTAATATGAAAAGCCTCAGACACACACACACACACACTGTTGGCTCTATCAAGCTTTGTAGCTCCATGGACAACGCTGAGATTCAGCTAATTAAAATTTTGGTGATAAAATAATTAGCCTCTCTGGCAGACAATGGAGAGTGAAATTCTTTTGCTCAAGTGAAGTGATAAGAAACTTTTCAAGCATTTCACGTTTGCTGCCGACAGGACAACCCCAATTTGGTTAGACTGGAATGCTTGTGTGTATATTTTAATTAACAGTATAAGCTTCCTCACCTGAGAGCATGCCCACACTTCAACAGAACTTCAGTAGCATAAAAAAATACAGATAATTTTTTCCTCGTAAATTAACACATTTTCTGGCACTGTTAATCACGATTTGTGTCGAAATCTATGATGAGCGCATGCACATTCATTTTTGTCATATATGATATTTTACAATAATTCGTAAGTCTCAAGAAATGTGGTTTCCCATTTACCTCAATATTTCTCAGCGCAGACTGATTACACAGTTTTTGTGTTAATATTTTCTTATTTACAAACCTTTAATTAACATGATTATCATATTTCTTTGTAATCACAGGAAGATGTGGCACCTCATTCCTTTTCTCCAGCCATTGCCACAGCAGTACGTCTGCTAGATTCAGAAATTGAAAATTTGGCCAGGAAAATGATTTGTGGGTTGAGGCAGCTGAGGGCATATCCTCATCGGTCACAACTTTTATTTGGACTAGTAATTGGAGATATATTGACACTGGTGCATCTTCCTTTGTAAATGCTGCTTCAAGCCAAATTTGTGACCCACTATTTTGTTATTGTGGCAGTAAGCCAAATAAGACAATTTCAGTCATAGCCTATGCAATGCTGTTGTTGCTCTGTTGGTAATGGCATTTAGTCACTGAGGCATAGGTCACTCTTACAATAATGTTCCTCGTGACTTCATTCTGACATGCCCATGGCGGTGATGGAGAAAGACCGATATGATTAGACGGCAGACCTACATCAACTGATGCGTAATATTTGAGGTAAGAGTCTTTTCACTACTACATGGTCTCTATTGGTAGGCTATAGTCTATGTGTTGTTATGGGAATGCATCAATATACAGCTTAGTAGATGTGTGTAACTGGACATTATTTCTACGTACAATTAAACAAAGAGATGTGCTGACAGTTGTGATGGAGCAAAAGATCAGTGGATGGCCATTTTGTCAGAAATGATTTAATTATGAACTGTAACTCTGTGTGTTGGCTCACCTGTGCATGAAGGTTCAATTCATTTGCTGTTAGATCCGGATAATACCTACCATCATGTCCATTAATTATGATAAAATTACCACTGTTGCGCTCCAGACGTAAATGTGCACAATTATCTTACTAAACTCTGAAAAAGCCTGATTAGCGACATCCTGTCCTACCCTGTCTTCACTGGGGGAGATAGTTTAATAAGTTGTATTTATAAACATTTCACCATCTAAATTGAAAATCTCAATATAGTGTATATGTTAAAGTGAGCATACTACAGCTCAGTTTGATTCCAAACACTTGTAGGGCAGCTGGATTCTCAGGACATCCACAAGATCCCATTTATGAGACAATTCTTCCTACGCTTCAAGTTATGCACTTGTAGGAGACCCACAGCTGATTTGGTCCAGTCAACTTATTGTAGAGACTACTGGGTAATAAAGTCACAACTACAGGAAATATTCAGGTATGATAAAAAAAAAAAATCAAGTAGTCACTTGCAAAGAATTTTGTTCATTAGGACTTCGACCAATCTCATTTCTGCAAACATCTGTCTTTCAAAGATAGCTACCCGGTTGTTTGGCTGGTTGTTACTCTCTATCTCCTATGAGTCACTGGTTTCATGTTTGCCCTTAGTAAATGGTGAGTGACAGAGTCATCTGCTTTTTTTTTTTTTTTAAAAAAAAGCCTGTCATTTTACAAAAGATAACTTAACCCAGTGTATTGTGTTTATAAAAACCCTCTGGTTTTTTTACATTCTTACTCACATTTACCATATTACAGTAAATGCTATTCCAAGCCAGTTAGCATATAAGCTGCTGTAGGCAGAAATCTAGGAAAACAAATGGCAGAATCTGAAAAAAGAGAGAAGTTCCCTTCTGCATTCTAAGCCCTTCAAACTAAATGGGTATAAGCATGTGTTTTATGATCACTAAGGATCAGGAATCTGGCTTTTCACTTTACATACAGTAGGATTCAAACCCTGCTCTCTTAGGTGAATGTTCTGTGTCCATCCAGTTGCACCTCTAATTTCATATATTCACTGTTTGGTATAAAAACTGTACTGTAATCACATTATATTTTCCTGTAGCAATGCAATATAACACATTGCTCTAAATAATACATTTAATAATCACTTTATAAACACTAACCAAATAAATATGTTGTTCCATGCACTACATAAGTTATTCATGCATCTCTGGACATTGGGTTGATAGAAAAAAAAATCTTTTTCCTGTGGACTTGTGTTTGTGCTAATCAGCTGACTTGGGTTTGTGTGGAGGAAAGGGAAAATAAGCAGAGTTGAGGAATGATGACCTAGACATTACTTTAATTTGCATTGCATGAAAGGACAGGAATGTGGTGGCTCCAGAAACAGCTTTCCACTGCTGCTAACATCACATCAACTTTTTGCAAAACATTTGCAAGGACAGCAGCAGAAAAAAGTCTTGATTTTCAGCAGATAACAAAGGCACTGATGAGCCGATTTTGTGTCAAAACTCAAACCCTAGATGAAAGATCTTGTGCCTCCTTTTTAAAACAATGACTTTTTAGATTTATATTGTTAAATGGGACTAAAGTCATGTAACGATTATTGTAATGATTTACTTTCTACCAGGAGGAAACCATAATCCATTACAATTTTGTAAAAAGTAACAAATAATGTATAAATTATTCCCTTTCACAGTAATGACACAAACACTGATTATGTTTTACATGGACTATTGCTATACTGTTAATCGAGTCTGAAACTATTGCTTAGATAAGCTCTTTCATCATAGGATCCAGAATGAGAACCCAAACAAAGCAAAGGAGTCTTTGTCTGCTACAGTGATGCCAAAAATATGTTGCTTTTCATGCTGGCTTACTAGGTAGACACAAAATATGAGTTATCTATAGTTATTTTAAAAAGGGTGTATGGTTTCATATAGTGTTTCATACAAAATGGCTAAAAGAAGAAGAAGAAGAAAAGAATTGTCTTCTGTTAAAGCGACAACAAGAGCTTAAATTCTAATTTGACTCTGATAAATTCAATATGTATGCTGCATGTGGTCAGTACTGACCTGTAATGTCTCTAAAAACTACAGTCTCAGAATGCTTAATCACCCCATTCATAAAAACAGTATGTGAAATGCATCTTTCAACTGAATACCTTTAGTGCCTTTGGATGTGTTATGAAATATGTATTTAATATGGTTTTAGTGAGCAAAATAAAGGTGCCTCAGTCAATAGCAGGCATTCTACTTACATTTTCATTGAGGCATTCAATATGATTTCGTAATCTCCGCACATTTTTTTTCTTTTTTTGTGTGTATCGTGACCTTGAATATATGTTTGGTGATTTAAATTCTGCAGAGGCTCTGCTGAATAATAAAGATTAATGCTCAGAGATTATGTTTTTGCCATGCTGAATGAGGCACATGAGACATGGCTGAAATGCAGACAGACTGCGGCTATAAGTGATCTGCAGATTTTATGCTAAGTAGTAAACAAGTAGTAAACAATGCACGAAAGCTAGATTTGGTGAATGAGCAAACTCCAGATCAGATGTTTCCATCGTTCAAATCTATTGGACATTCACTGGTTCAATTCTGAATAATGTGGCCTGTCTAAAGAACTAAATGAAAGTATATCTCACCTTACTTTAGTGTTTAATATTTCCAAAGCGTGTTGCCGACTACAGCTCAGACATGAATTTGTTTTTCTCAGGTATAAACAATCATTCCAGTTGTTTACAGTCAATTTTAAACCAAAGAATTGCATCATAAATGTCACCCAAAACTGCACTGCACAATTAGTACTTTGAAGACAACCTTGTCTGAGGAGCAATTGCCTGGATCAACCTGTCTACTGTAATGAGACTGGCTGAAAACTGCCTGCACCATTGGTTTCCTGCAGCTCAGCTGTCCCTTGTGATATCCATCTCCCGAGTCTGGTCTGGCTTGTCAATCTGGACTGGAGGGAGGTACTGCCTTTGCTGATCACATCTGCTCAGAGAGCTGCTTTCAGCAGCATGAATGGTCATGGTAAAACTATGCCTCTGTCATCACAACCAGATAGTCCATTTGAATCGCAGCACCCAACTCCTCACAGAATTTCCTCCATTAGCATTTTGGCTGCTAATATGTTGATGTCTGCATACTGTATCTCAGCGGGTGAGTTTTGACAGATTTTGCGCTCAGAAAATAATTTAATATAGTACGTGTTAAAATCTTCCACTATGAAATGAAAATAATGGATCACTCGGTGTTGTGTTTTAAAGACCCTTCACCTATTCAAATGATTGTTTATCCAGTAGCTTAGTTCATTAAACCACTAAAAATATCTGGCACAGTTTACACTGCAATATTGAGTAGGGCCTGTCTGAGGCTGTCCATCCCAGGAGATGTGTAACAGGAAGACGGATGAGGTACTGGATGCCAAAGATGAAATATAAAAGTGATTTCCATTAAGGTAAAAATGCACTTTAAAACCTTAAAACAGTTTATATTGCCGCTATAAACTTGGATGGTGAAATCTAGGTTCGTGTCTAAGGCCATATTTCTTCTAAAACAGATGAAAGCCAGCCAATACTTCAATTTGTCATCAAAGCAAAACTGTCCATGTTTGGCCCATTAACACTGAAAAAGAGTTCGTATCCATGGTGACGTTCAGGGGAGAGAGAGAGATTCTCTAGCTGAGCATTGCTATGAAATTAACTCATTAATGTGTAGAGACTACATCAAATATCCCCAGGAGTCCACCAAGTCACCTCCTGGTTAATTGAGCAGCTTGTATCGCTCCACACTATCTTTGATTAGTATATTTGTTTTGACCTTTTCAGAACAACAGTCCATGCGTACGAGTGTGTATTTATTGCCGTGCCCAAGTTCTTAAGAGGAACAAAGGCATTTTGGAGAGATTATGACTAAATGATGACCTGTCAGCTACCATCCTTTGATGGTACAGAGGCATTCACAATAAATGAATGGGAGTGAAGATGAAAAGTCTTGTTTTAAGTCAAAAATAAAATTGGCTGAACATTCCACAGGGTTGCACTCAAAATGGGAAAAGTAATTTGATGGCTTGTAAACTATGTAACACCGCAGCCAACAGAGCCCACCAGAAATTCTCAATTGAGCTGATGAGCCCTAAAAAACACCATCAAGCTACCTCCCTGGTGGCAGGGAAGAGGCCACCTGTGGTATCCTACAGATGTGCATTGGAACGGCGCTGCCTCTCGCACCCCACCCCCCAGTGAGTTGTGGGATATATTAATGGGGCAATCTCTGGTGTACATCTCTGAGGGAGCAAGTGAGGAACACCACTACGAAGGCCTGTTCTTCCCTCTTGGGGCCTTTGCAGGTGTGCTAATATGATATTGGAGCTGTCTGAAGAACTTACACCACAACGCAGTGACTAGTGAGATGAATTAGAAAGGTCCAGCCTCTCTCTTTAATGACAAGCCGTCCTCTCCATTTCTCAGCTCTCCAATCATGCAGACAACTCGCCACGGCTTTACTCCAGCCAGGTCCCCAGCATGAGGATGACCCATCAGTCTGCCGCATGTTACACTAGCCAATCTGCTGGGATGATAAATGATAACCAGGAGCTCTGTGCTACTGGCCCTGTCAGAGGAGATTTCAGATGGGAGGGATGATGGGGTTGCCACACCGAAGCGTGGTGTGGGCTCACAGCAGGTACAGAGCAAAGGATCCAGTACCACCAATTAATGTTTGTCTTACTTCACCCTGGATAACCAGAGCGCACCATACGCCATGCAGGCAAAGCGCTGTTCCGACAAATAACAGTCTCGGAAATGCTCAGTACTCCAGGGAGCATGAGAAAAGATGCACGGCATTATGTGGATATGCAACAGCCAACAGCAACAATTAGTCTGGTGTTCCTTTGGGAATCGTCACCTGGGTAGAAGAACTTTGAACAACGTGAAAAGAAAATGTGTGTTTTCAATGGAGAGTAGTAAATTTGTATAAATAATGAATAAAAAAAGCTTTGTCAAAAAAGCCAACATGAATCAAAGTGAGATATCTTCTTGTAAAAAAAGAGAAATTCAATAGGAAGTTTATTTACAGCAAAATACTGGACTGAAATCTCACAAAGAATCAATTTCTCATCTTTCTTTTCATCAGCCTGCATGACTGCCTTCCTGCTTTCTGCCATATCCGTATCAAAGGTCTGCACAAATGTCTGCCATCTAGAAATCACTTTAACAGCAGAGGGTGCCAAAGCTTTTCAGTTTTACATTTCCCAGGTCCACTGAAGCACACTTTTTAAAAATCCCCATTAAAGCACATGATTATGTTTCTGTTTCACATTTTAAGGAAATACAGATGCTGAGTTATACCAATTGCTCCAAGTTAACAGAGGGATGGGTCAAATGTAAAGGCCGGTCTCCTTACACTCTTAAAAAACTCACAAAAACACAATACTGCAATATTCCTCGGCACAGTTTTTCTTCCTTTCTTTCAGCCACGATCACATAAGTATTCCTAATAATTAGAGCTCATTTAGGACACGAACAGTTGCTGTGCTAAAAAAACAACTGTGTCAAGCACTGTTAAGCTTATGGGCCTAACATTGAGCAACGTTTTGTTCCTTAGAGTGGAGCACTTTTGAAAAAGACTCCTTTGTAACACAGTGCTGAAGAGAAATGAGTTGCTGCTATATATGGTACCTGTTCTGTGTGCGCATCTGATCCAGGATTGAATCCTTCTCACCATCTGTTTTAAGAGAGACAGACAGAGGGAGAAAAATAGAGATGCAACAGAATGTACATGTTTTGAATGTGTGAATATAAAGGAACGGTACCCACTAATGCTTTATTTGTTGTCAAAGACAGAGCAGAATCATGACATATTTTACCATATTTTCCCTCAAATAAAATCTGAAAAAAACAATCCCACATGTTTTTTTTTTTGCTTTTCTTTTTCTGGGGCCATCACAGTGCCACCGTGCTTCTGCATCTGCTCGCATCTTTGTTGTTTTCACTGTGCTGCAGCTCAGGTGAGTGCCATTATCTCCTGATGTGGTGTATCCCATCATTTGGGCCCCCCGTTGCTGAGCTGACTGTAAGTTAATTCTGTCGGTTGGAATGAGCATCTTACTGACATTTAAACCACAGGGAACCATTGATATGTTGGCAGTGAAAATAGAGTACATGCAGCTGGAAAGGTATAGAGAGCAATATAGCAGCAAAATTTGAAGATGGTGCCTGAAATCTTTAGTTTCAAGCACCAAATGAGCTTGCGAAGCAGAAGGCTGGCCGGCACTGCGAGTGACAGATGTCTGATATGTTTGGCGTGGATTAGCTAAAAGCTTATTTTTGCACTTTCTCTGTCACTGGAGCTCAGAATCATCCGACAATTCACCAGTTTACAAATTATATGCAGGCTGTGAAGCATCCAAGCAGCAGAAATGGAGGTTGTCCAACTTGTGCATCTACCCTTAAAAAGAGTCAGCCGATTTCATTTCAAGGTCAAAGAGTGATAGCCAAC
This sequence comes from Haplochromis burtoni, assembly GCF_018398535.1. Lineage (NCBI taxonomy): Eukaryota > Metazoa > Chordata > Actinopteri > Cichliformes > Cichlidae > Haplochromis > Haplochromis burtoni. The sequence goes on from NW_024582373.1 coordinate 3,743,026, forward strand.
ATTGCTTACAATCCTGTGAGCTACTTAAAAAAATTACATGTTTCTAATTATGAAAAGTAGAAGGAACAAATAAAAGAAATACTAGATTCCAATGACTAAGACCCAGTATTTTGTTTGTATGTTTCTATTACTGTTAATGGTAGATTGCTCATTTTATCACTCAAACAGCCCCATCGTTGAACACAAGTGTGTAAATATTAAGATTTGACCAATTTACTTTTTCATTGCAAAGTCAAATGCTGAGTGATAAATCCCTTTCCACTAATGCAGAGTAAAAAGCTCTATCCACCTCACATAATGTTCCATCCAGCATCGCCCACAGTGATGGCCAGTCAAATTGGATTAAGCTGAGGTGGCTTGGGGCTTCTCTGCAGCTGCTGCTGTTTGATATGGGGTTTAGGTGTGCTGCAAGTGTTAAGTTGGCTAGACTTTAAAGACTTGTAGAGACACATTAATATTTTATATGAAACTGCAGACTATAATGCCAATGAGTCATTGGCCTTACAAAAAAGGGAACATTAAATATGTGATGATTATGTGGGCTTACAACATCCATCTGTCATCTCAGGACAGTCGTTGTGTTTCACTTTAGTTTGTTTTCTGCATCTGGAGATGAATCCTAATCTCTTTAGAGGTAAGAAGTCAGAACTATTATAGTTTATACTATAGTAGTTTTTATTTGTTGCATTCAGAATTCCTGAGAACAAAAGCAAACTTTGGTACATATTGAAAGTGAATAACCTAAATAAATCAATAGTATTAAATGTCATTATTAGGTTTTCCAGCTGACTCTTTGTAGAATTTGGAGTTTTTATGTATGCCGGGTCAGAAGCCTCTTTTCACATAGAAACTTAATTTTAAATAGTTCATTAAGATGGAGAGATGAAGGTTTCTTTTCATAAATACAAACTACAAGGTGACTTAAAGAAAATCATAATGATGTTCTTAAATCGAACAAAGATAGCAGGAGAAGGGTGAGTTGAATGGCTTCGTCTTGTGTGTCCAAAGAGTGAGCTTCTGTCAAAAGAAGCAGGTCATCTGACCACAGAGATTTCATGTATTACTTTTTAGCCCTGACCCAACTGGGAATGAGAGCAATATTCTATTATGCAGTCAGTGTTGCACAAGATAATGCCAGCAGTAGTCATAAATTAGTTAGCTGTTTTTTTTTACTGATACAACCCTGTCTCCAGAAACTAAAGTTACATTTTCAATGTGCTGATAATAAACCAGTAAGACATTCACATATTTCACATTGTGTCCATATACATTACATATCCCATCCAAAAAACGGTATACTATATATCTCATAGTCACTTTTTAATATTATATTTTTATGGTTATGCTTTGGCACTGGCAGGGGAAGATCAGGTTATTGGTTTATTCAGTGTCTTGAGACACTATTCTTATTCACATTCAATCCAAACCATAATCATTCACAAATCTTAAACTGGATCGAATCTCATTTTTAGAAGCTTATTTTTGTTCTTGAACTGTACTAGAGAAGCTTTGCTTGATTCAGAGTAGGGCTGCGATATGACCAAAGTCTCATATCCCAATATAAGAATTCTACCGTCCCGATAACGATGTAAATCACAAAAATGTAACATTTTCTGTAAATGCTGTGTATCGTGCAGCTCGACTTGCGGGAAGTGTTTCCAGCTGCGTGTCATGTAGCTGGAGTCAATTTCAACAGCTGCATGAAACTATACATTTTTAGACATAAGTTATAACTGCCGCCGTTTTCTTTCTGAGTATTTATTACACGGCGTGCTGCGGGGAAAAGCCTGTTCTAACATTTGAGTCTAAGGTTTATTTTTTAGCACCTGGCGGCTCTTTCTTACTTCTCATCCGTAAATAATCTGCTCTTTCACATTATTCAGTTTATTTTTGAAAAGTCTCAACAGGATCTTGAGCTTTATTGTGAAAGGTTTATGTGGAACATAAACAAGCGGACACGCGATGGTGTTACCATCGTTGTTGCTTACAACAACATATAAAAACAGGCGCTTGTCTGTCCATAGTGTGGTTGTATTAAATATAAGAGAAAGAGAGAACTTCAAGAAATTAATATAGCCACTACAGTGACCATCAAAACAATGAAAAAATATGAAACAGTTTATTTTGTGACACCATGAAACAAAGATAGCGAAAATGAAACGATAGACGTTTTTATATCATCAGCTGATATATATCGTTATATGAACAGCCCTAATTCAGAGTTTTTTTTAAAAAAGAATAACTAACTAAAAGAAATAACTAAATAAATAAAATCATCCACTGCCTCCAACAAGCCATAATAGCGCCTGACCCCATGAGTGAAAGCCTGCTTTCTTTTGACTGGCTGCCCCTCACCTGGCTTCATCAAACAGAATCAGTTGCTTGTAGCTTTCTCTGCTTTCCGCTGTAACAAACAATTTATAAAATCTGCTTGGAAAAAGAAAATCTTTCTCATTTGTGATTGAAAATGGCAATTTCTCAAATCCATGGCTGAACCTGATCCTGAACCGCAACAACAAGGATTACAGTAGGATCTCTCTGCTCGGGAAATGTTGGCATCACTACCTGCTTATGTATTTCGATCAAACAATCTATAAAATGTGTCTGTATATGTAAATTTTAGTCACGAGGCATGAATACAATACTTTTAGATGCAGTGTACATTCACTGGTGTTGTTTCAATGTTAAGCAAATGGACAAAGCCCACATAATTGGTTATTTAAGATATTATTAATCATCTTGAAATCTTAAACTAAGGAAACGAGTGCTCCAGATGTTCCTAGCTGGTGCTGTTTATCTTTGTACTGCTGACATGCATTTATGCTGAACAACCCTTTGGCAAGAAACCGACATGACAAATAAACAAAACATTCTGGGTGTTTTGTTGGTATAATAGTTTTAAAATGCTGAGCGTGCCCTCAGTTCAAGTCTAACTGTGGGACTCTGTTATTGACTAAACAGATCACAGTAGTGGATTGAAAATTCCAATAGTTCAGAACTGTGTCCTGTAATAGCAGCAGGTTGGATGGCTTGTAAAAGTGAATAATAGGAGGGCTCATTATTTTTGGTAACAAATTATTTTGTAACAGTAATGTTTGGCATTTTGCTATGACTGGGTATTCCTGGCACATCAATCGAGTAATGACAGGAAAGACAGAGGTGTGTGATCCTCAGCATGAAGCCCCTGGTGCACCAGAAGGTAATTTCTGCACATTTTTAATTATTCCTCTTTTTTTTGCATCATAACAAATGTTTTAGCAATATATTGAGCGATGCTGAAAAGAAAGTTTACATAAGAGTTTTATCAGGTTGAGCTGTGGCCTTTGAATGGGCGGTTGCAACACCTTGATTCTTTTCTTTTTTTATTCTTTCATTCTCTATATTTGTCCTGTTGCATGACCCACTTTGGCCAAACATTAGCTGTCAGACAGATGGCCTGACATTTCACTCTGGTATACTGAGGAGTTCATGGGCGACTCTGACTGCAAGGTGTCCAGGTCTTTATTATGAGGTCTTTGCACTAATATAGTGTGTTTGGTTTGCAGGTCTTCTGCATTTTCTTTTGTATTGTGGAGGGCTTAAAATACATTTCTAATTGACTAAAAAACTTTAAGCTAAAGTGCACTTTCAGAAACTTTTAAAGCCTACAGAGAAAAACTTTGTGATTTGTGTAAATGTCAGTGCAATTGTGTAATAACATCTTAGACCGTTTCAGTATTTAACTCCTCGTATCCTGGAGGTTTCTGTACAGATGCCAGGCCAATATAAAAACACTAAATGGGCCATTTTCTTGTAATGGGCACTAGCACGGTACATTCCTTGAAAATGAAACATTTATTTTTGTTTTGCAGTCAAGCTAAAAATGAAAATGTTCTAAAATCATTTCTATGGATTCAATCTTACCGACTCGTTGTTGTAGGGCTGGTATAATTTTTCTAATTGACAGTTTTGATTAGTCACAGGTAATTTTCTGTTGTAGCTTTTTTATTTTTTACATTTCTATTTGCCTGTTGATAAAGAAAAACTTGTTCTTTTGGCCTTATTGTCGTGCACACATCTATCTACTACTATAGAGATTTTTATAAAGTGGAATTGTGTGCTTATAGGGTTACGCACAATCTGCGGTAAATATAGACACCCTTTATTAAAAGAAATGTTACTCTTAGGATAAAACATAAATAAATGTTGAAATCTTGATTGTTTGTTTAGCTCTTTGTACATACAGTATATTAAAGTTCAGAGCCATGACGATCATGCTGATGTGTTTCTTTTTAGTGAAACTATGCTGTTTGGTTGAATTTAGTTTTATAGTTATTTCTTGAATGTCTTCGACTTTTTTATTAGGAATGTAACAACCCAGCAGCCCTCTTCCTTTTTATCCAGTATGTCTACACACACTATCTGTCCAATATAGCGTTACTGATCGGTATGAGCAACTGGGATTCAGCTACTTTTCTCACAGCCACAGAGACAAGTATATACTAGAATCTCATTAATACAGGCAATTATATCCTATTAAAATGTGAGCATAGGTGGATTTGAAAGGCAAAACCCTGTAACTTAGCCATCTGGCATGAACAACAGCTAAGGAAACTGTGACCCATATTAAAGATTTTGCTACAGAAGTGCTGAGTAGCATCTGCTCGCTGTGAAAATGCCTTGGGTCCTTCACATGACATGACAAATTACACTGGGCAGTACATTTAATTATCCACTTCAATTCTCAACTCAATGAAGAAGTACAGGAAATGGGAAGTCTTTTACATTATCTTCAACATAAGTACTTTTAAACAGACTTTCCACCTTTCTTTATAAAGTTCAAATTGAGTGAATATGATTATTCACAATCACTGTCTGGATAGCGTGTGCACTTTAGCCGTATTAGATATGACACACACTTTAGTGTGCAGTAGGGGGAAAAAATAAATGTTTGACACTGATAAATCTTGAACATTGTCTGCCAGCAGATGGACAAATAGTGTATGATTTCGTGGAGTCGCAGCTGGCTTTGTTTACAGAGAAAAGCGCTTTCATTCAGTAGTTGTTGTCTACGATGTCAGAGATCAAAGAAATTAGGTTCCGATGATAAATAAGCTGCCCGCATTGAGACATCGATCATTTTTCATTCATCTTTGTTCATTTTCATGTTATAAAGGATTATGAGAGGAGCTTGATCATGAAACACAGATAATGTTATATGTCTGGAAACATATATGAACATCGATTTTTTTTCTTCAATGAATGTAAGGTTTTTTTCAGCTTTTGCTCAAAGGTGACAACAGCCTAGCAAGAACACTGAATAAATAAACCACAAACAACCTCCATTTAGCTACTTATAAATAGTGAGCATTCATTTGATGCAAGTTTCTATATTTTTCAATATATATATATACAAATATGGACAACTAGTCTCTGCCTTAGTTGATCATCAAAAAAATAATCATAAGTTTGTGTTTGTTGTGCTTGTTTGTGAAGACATTTGCTGGTACGATAACAAATTTTGGGGAGTAAAAGACGACTCTAAATCACTCTCTTATTATTTTTGATATTATAGCAGGAATTGACTGAGAGCACACAAAAGAGCAGGTAGACTGCCTGCTATATCCTTAGACCCAAAGACAGAAGGTGAGTCACAGCAGGCACTATCAGTGTTGCCCAGGATTTAGGTCAGCCAAGTAACTCCAGGTGGCACGGGTCCTTCCCCGAGGACACAGTGCATCCTGTATCTGGACCAAGGTTAGCAACAATGGCCCTGCAGGCATATTGGGACATTAATTTTTAATATAAGCTAACCCATCTCTAGTTGTGGGCAGAATGTAATGACTTGGCCACTTGACTCTACATGCAGTTGTGTTAATGTTGTGGTGTAGCTAGCTAGTTTGTGTTCCTTGTTTAAAATTCATTCCTAGAGTTCCAGTGGCAGAGAGGAGATAAACACATTTAGCTTTTATCCATTGAAAACTGAAGCGTGTTGAACAGCTCAGAGGCTGCAGAGTGTTAAAGTAGCAATATTTACTGGGTCCCCAGAGTGGGAGCTGTAAACAGATAATACCTGTTGAAGGAGGATAAAAAGCAGAGTCAGAACAGGAACAATAGGTTCGCTTTTTTTTTTTAATTCAAGAAAAAGGCATGGTGTCTTCAGATACAGAAAACACCTATGGCATACAGCTGAATACATGGCAAATATGTGTATTATTTTACAACAGATAAACACTCAAGAAAGCATGGGTATGTGTCATATAAAGTAATGTTTTAGGTTTACAATTAAATTTATCTCAAAGCTTCAATACAACTACGCGGTCATTTAAGTGGCTTTTTCTCCTCATTATATTAATGCTTTGAATTCCTGCTGAGTTGATAGCATGATTCTGCTCAGAGTGTTTTTTGCACATTTTGCTTTTGTGCAGCAGGTATAGTTTAAAACCAAAGTATACAAATATAATACTCTTTTGTCAAAAAACAGTGTGAGCTCAAAGGAAAATGTTTCCCATTCTTAAGCAGCAGAAGTGCCTACAGTGATGAAGAAATAAGTTAATGGTAACACGGCCCAATTCCAGTGTTTTTGCTTTGCTTGCTTTGTCGTCACACGTGATAATCGCCATAATGTAAAATAATTTACAATAGGAATTTTTACAAAATCAATTTGCTAACATACAGTTAAAAGGAGAAAAAAAATACATATTTATGTTTAATTTTTTGTTAAATTCATAATTAAGATTAGCAGAGGTGTGATGAAACAACTGATGACAAACAAACACAAAAATACAATTAAAAAAGCACGTTTTGTACAATATGTAGAATAAATCCAGTGAAGATTTTAGCCATAAATTATGGTCACAGGTTTAGTTTAGTTTTGCTAAATTTGACTGATTCATGTCCACCTGTCCACTGTTGGAGTGTGTTATGTTTCCATACTCTTCCATAAGCTTCTGGCATAATAACTGATCCAAGATTGACAATGGTAAATTAATTTTTTTTTAAAAGTCTGTAGTAGCAAAACTGCAAAAAACTGTAGGTTAATAATTGCATATTATTTTGAATTAATTTTGTTTTTAATGTCTACAATCAAGATGTCTTGTTAGGAAAAGAAACATGTGATTTCTTCTTTTTAGTGTCACATAAGACACAGAGATCATGTCCTAAATAAATAAAAAATTGGAGAGTCTTTTCTCAAAGCAACAATAGAAAAGACTACAATAAAAAAAATATTTTATAATAAAGGTTCTACATTTGTGGAGTACTTTTTTTCTGCCCACATCATCATCTTATCTGTCAAGTTTTTATGTCGTTGAAAAGAAAAAACACCAACAAAAGCAGCACAACTACAACGGGAAAGATTCAGTAATGAGATTAAAATATATTCTTTATTGTAAAAAGCTGTTATACATTTTTCTTTGAGACCATTCTGCTCCAGGATGACATTTAAAGGAGGTTACATCCCACATATAACAAATGTTGTTGTTTTTAAGGCTGATTCTGATATTAATTAGCCATACTATTTTAAAATGTCAGGAGTTGTGCAAAAAGAAAAAAAAGAAGGGAAAATATAATTTACATCTGAAACAGTTGAATTCTCTACCAGCGGAGTAGTTTTGTAAAAAAAAACAAAAAAACAAACAAACAAAACATTTCGAACCTTATTAGAAAGATAACATTTAAATATAAAGGTACATTTTTCAGACAGTTGAGTTTTAATGTGAGAATCTGGAGTCATGAACTTAGGATTTCTAAAATGCTCACTGCAACCCACGCAGCTGTCATGCATGCACAGTAGTGCTTACTTTTCACTATTTTCAGTAACTCAAATCACTTTTCCAAAACAGTCTCATTTCATGTAGCTTGAAATACTGCAGTGATGTTCGTAAACCCGTGATACACTAATGACATTTGACCAGTAAAACTGATCTATATAGAAAATAGCTATTTATATTAATGTCCTCTGCACTGTTTCCAATATATATTAATGTGGGGTATACATTTCTTTAGGTATGTGGGTTGGGATGTTGCATTCTTCAGCGTTCCTCTAGCTTTAAATGGACCTCATGTTAATGATTTCACCATCATCCTTTTAGCAAGTGAAATGCAAAGAAAAACGCTGACTCGGTATTATTCTGTTTATCTTTATCTTTTTGGTTCGTGGTCACGTTAGCTATTAATTAATAAGTATATTGCTTAATTTGAGTGCTAGTACTATGGTAGCTTGTTGCATGATTTCATCCTGCTGGGTGTGAATCTGCACATACTGAATGATAAATTAATTTACTTACTGGTGTCATTTACTAAATTTGCAAAAAAAACAAGGCACTGAGGCAAAGGAAACATTTAAGAAAAAATTAGTACATGTGGTTCCTATCAAAGTAAGACTTTTAGGAATTTTTTTTGGTTCCCTAATTCATTACATATTAAATATTAGAAATATAACCAAAAACCCAACATTTATCTATTCGACACATTAGTAATAAAGAATTCCAATGACTGGCAGTCTTCTCAGACTTGCTGGTCCAATTGTCTTTTTATTTATTTTATTGCCTTTTCTTTTCATTAAATGTGACATTAAATATAATAATAGTAAGATGAAGAAGAAGAACAAGATAGCTTTTCAGTCTTGGATCCTGCTGGATCGATTTATCCAGATACTAATGGAAAAAAACGAACAGAAAAAACGTAGTTTTCATTGTTCAAGTCCTGCGGTGGATTAAAACGAATTAATAACAGAGAAAAGTGTGTAGAAGGGCAGATGATGAGACCTTATGAGTCAAAACTTCATAAGTTGTGTTAAACATGTAAAGTGCAAGGTTTCTGGCAAACACTGCAGATTAAAGGTCCATTATCAAGTATCCGCTTTTGTAAAAATAGCCCCTTGACAGTTGTATGATAGAGGGTTCGTCACTTTTAATCCCTTTGTTATTTTACTTCACTGTCTTCATGTCTTGTAATTTTTGCGCCTTCGTTCTCGTATGAAATCTGCAAGAACTACTTAAGCTTGAATCTAATTTGAAAACAATCAGTGCTCGTTTTGCACATTAATGAGTCAGTAAAAGTTTGCTTAAAAAGTTACATCCTTTTTCTATGACAAGTACACTGAAGGAATGCAAAACAATTTTTAATTATACATCTAAGAATCATTTATTCAGTTATTTTGAAAGGAAAATTTAGGATAAATGGTTTAGCTCTCTTATTTATTATTTTTCCTTATGTGCAGCAAGTAGCACTTCACCAGTTTTTTGGGATAACCGAATGCTAGGAGGAGTCTGAGTGTAGAATTTGTGTCGATTTTACCACAGATTATGCCACAGGCTGATTTGCACACCCCAGTAGCACAGTTTGGCCTGCACTGGGGAAAATGAGCCAGACTCAGGCTGCACATTATAACTTGCACTGCATAAACGCTGATGATAAAGATGAAAATCAACTGGAACTCTGCCTCAGCTCAAACACATTTTAGACTCTTTCTATCCACCTGTAAGTGTAAGATCTGTAAACTTATACAATAAACAGAACATTTGTATTAAAAAAATTAGACAGACTCATTTTTTACTGCCTTCAGTGGACTAGTGTATTACTCTCTTAATATTTTTCAATACTTTTAATGCATCATTTAATTTGATAAATGAACGTCCATCCATGGACATGCATTTCTTTGGTCTGGAAAATATTTCAATACGCATCCTTTGTCAGTTCCATAAGAAATGATATTAATCTACATGATTAAAATATGATAAAACTGGATGATGTCATTTTGCCATAATGTAATGTTTTTTGGCAGGTAATGTTTTTATTTTTTTAAATACTCAATATTTGGTTTTTAATTTTAAAAGCCTATAAATATTGTACTTGATAATAAAATCATGACTTACATCAATAACAAATTAAAGCTGAGTTACATTTTACATGTCATTAAGCTTTGTTCACATTAAAAGCAAATAAAATATATAAATAATATATATTTGTTTTGAAATTCAGTTTCACATATTTATAGACATAGAACAGCTTGGAGAATAAGTGCTGCACTGAAAATTATATGTTGTTATATTAATTATGTTTTAACAAATCAAGCAGAACTAAAACACACACACACACACACACACACACACACACACACACACACACA
>NW_024582373.1:3753156-3828709 GCF_018398535.1 Haplochromis burtoni
ACACACACACACAAACAACCTCTGAATAACTGAAAGACAGTAAAATGATTTTCTTTTGGTCATTTCTCTAAGTCTAAATGAGCTTCAGTCTGGAGAAAATAAAAGACTCCATTCAAAATGCAATGACTGTTGCAGACTGTATAACAGGATGGCAGGGGTCCTATAATAGTATAGACATCCAGCTCATGAGACAATAGGTCCCATGATTGCAGTGCATTATGAGTAGCTACCAAAGAATATGAGACCATTTTATAGGACCAGATGTATCCTATGGTCCAAACAGTATTCCCTCATTATAGCCCAATATTGTTTGATGCTAATATGTCCCTTCACACTGCTAGACAAATTCTAAAGTGGTTTAATAAACACTGGGATGCAGTCAAATTGCTTTTAAAGCCCCATTAATATAAGCATCATTACAATTTTATGTGAATGGTAGTGGGAAGCAGATTAATGCTATCTTTGTTTTTGAAAAACATAACAAGCAAGCAGGAAAATAACAACAAAATAAAATGATATTTTCAGTTTGATAATTTGTTTAATATTCCAGCTTGCGAGTACTCTTCTTCTTCTTCTTTTGCAAACAAACCGATAGGGAATGGACTGTGACAGTCTATATAAGACATTTAACATGTATGGACTTAAAGGAACTTCAGTTTTTAACTAATAGTATAAGAGAACTTTTAATCTTCACATTGCATGCTACCCTGTGATAATGGCTTGCAACAGGCAAAGAAAATATTATGGGGGAAAAAAGATTCTATCAAAACCACAGTACAGCTCAATGAAGCCGAATGATCTCTCTCAAGCTCGACTGGATAAAGTCAAACGCCTTGGTTGTGGACATCAATCCTGTTTATGACTGTTAGGCTGGAGGATGTTTTCCAGCTCTGCTGTTCAACACAGACCCTTACAGCAAAATCTGTGGAAAGGACACCCCAAGAGTAGTTTTTCTGCAGCTTGGGGTGTTACAGCTGCCTTCTCCAGCCTTGCGTACATTTAGGATTGATGTACACATTTCACTCAACTCAGCAAGGCTCTTTTATCTAATACTTTTGTTATAAAGAATTTTCTGTTGCACAAAACAGTCATACATTGTAATGGAGCATGTTTGCGATCAATTGAACATATTGCTTTTGTTCAGTTTACATCGTGATCAAACGATTCAAAGGTTTAAACATTTCATTACCATTTTTTAATATTAACTTCCTGGTGAGCCTTCAGCTGCCAGAACAGAAGTTTCTGCTACAACAATTGATATTTTTCCAGTGTAGGTACCAAACACACCTAGGCTTGACATAAGTCGCTTCCTTTTCAGCCTTATATCACACGACCACCCATCCTTGCTGGTGGTCAGTTTGTGAAATATAAATATGCTGGATCCAAACAATTGGGAGTTTTAAAATTTTTCTTTCCTTTTTTTGTGTTGTTTTGGCTTATTTTCTGTAAAATCACACGGTTGATTGGTTTTGTGGATACGAATACCAGACGCATAGTTTTGCTTGTGTCAAATTTTTCTCACTGGAATTTTTTCTTTACTTAAACATGTTTGGTATTCAAAGCACTGTCTGCAATATAGCTCTTGATGAACCTGATAAAGTTGACACCAAAACATGTTGGTCAAGTAATAAAACTGTTCTTCATCCTACAAGTGTTCCTGGAGCTTTGACCTCTTTAGAGTCTACAGCTGCCCACAGACTCAGTAATGCACTTTCATCATATAACATTAACTGTAAAATACAGTAATTTATTGCTGCCTGTTGGACTTATCTCTAATGAAAGTTATGTGGGCAAATATCTCATCAATTAAAGAATGTTTCTCAGTGTTGTGAAACTAATCTATGATCTTTGCTATAAAAAAAACAGATACATTATGTGGTGGAAGTTACTGCATGTACTCAGAAATTTGTTTTTTTACTGTAGCTCCCTTCAGTTGCTGTTTGTTTGTGAGTTTCTTTGCATCCAGTTTTGTCTTCAGTAACTGAACAGCATGCACTAATGGCTTGATGATAATATCTCATTTCGTTGCTTTGAGAAATTCTTTTGCAGTATGCTTTGGGTAATTACCTGAAACAGGTCTCTCTTGTAAATGTGACATTGAGTCTCAATGGAACTACCTTTATAAATAAAGGTTAAATAAATAAATAATCCATTTGCACTGGGAAGCTCTGTCTCATCAGTTTTGTGGTGTTTGCTTGAATCTGAGCGTAGAATATAGCCATGTACACTTCAGAGTTTATCCTGCTGCTTCTATCAGCAGTCACATCATCAATAAACACTAGTGACCCAGTTCCACTGGTGTGCTTCAGATCATGAGCCCCTTTCCTTTTCAATGCTTTTCTCTTCCTGTCGTTCTGATACAAGTTAATCTTGGTTCCATCTGTTGAAACAAAATTTCTAGAACTGAGCAGACTCTTTTAGCTGTTTTTTTTTTTTTTTTTTAGCTAAGTCAAATCTAATCTTCTCATTCTTGGGTGTAATTAGTGATTTGTACTTTGTTGTAAAGTCTCTGTCAACGTATTTCTACATGTATTGATGGTGTCTCTTGACTGTAGACCTCAGCAGTGACACAGCTTCTTCATCTGGAGTGTTTTTGACTTGGTTAGATGTCGTGAAGTCATTCTGCAATCATCTGTGATTTGGTTGTCTTCTGCAGGCTTTCAAGCCTTTGCTGTTGCTGAGCAGGACAGTGTATTCCTTCTTTTCAGGAATGTGCAAGATTGTTGATTTGGTCTTTCCCTAAAGTTTTTGTCTGTCTGATAGATTTATTTTGTTTTGGGTTGGTTTGTTTGTTTGTTTCCAGTCTAATGATATGTACTGACATCTCTTTGAACCTCATATTGACCATTTAAGTTTTGAGCCTTTAAAAACCATGTACAAAATTGTCTACAAATCCTAAAGGTTCAATGAAATACTTTTGTTAAGTTCTTGTTAAGTTCTAATATCTTGACTGGCAAAATTATAGAAACTGTGACAACGTCCAGATACTTAAGGACTTAACTGTTTAAGCAAAAGACCTGCAGCTGACAGTGTTAAACCTCTTCCTTTGCAGCAATAGAATTGCTTGTTTCTTGTTTCTTTTAAACTAAACATTCCCAAAAAATATACCTAAGATTCCTGGGTAGACACAGTCCTAGCAAGAATGATAGAAAAATTTTCTTTCAAAATTACAGCAGCTGGCCTACTTAGTTTCCAAATGCTTAGTATGTTGTTAAATAAAGCGGTGATGCAAAAACACAATGGAAAAATGAAATATACTACTGGCATCTAATTCAGAACAGTAACTTTGGTTTCCAGTAATTCAATGACTTTCTGATAAGCGGGCCAGTGTGCAGCTATCACATTAGCAGGTATAACAGTCTGGCACAAAGCCAGGTTAGTGGTGTTTGGCAGAATGAGAGAAAGGCCCTGTTGTGTCCATAACAGATTCTCAGTTTCAACATTTCATACGTTGCTTTTATTCCAATTTCAAGCAACATCATAAATCTTGGGAACTGATTCAAAAATGTAAATGTACAAAGTGAAAATGGAAGTAGAAATATGAATAAAATATCTTTATTTTTTTAAGTAAAGATCAAGCTGATGTCAGTAAATTAGTCAAATGGCAAACAAAAAGCATAGCACTGACTGTTTTCTGATTGGACAACTGAAGAAACTCGTGCATGTCGTTGCCTGTTAGCCGTTTTGACATGGGTCATCTGAAACACAGCTGCATGCCCTGAAATGAACCACAGGTTCAGGTGGATTATTCCAGATGTGTGTTCATATTTGCAAAGAGGCTGACCAAGGCGGCATCTCACTTCATAAGCCAAAGCAGCAAGCTCCATCAAACCGAATGAGCTTACATCCTATTTCAGAAAGAGAGAAAATGACTCCTTGTTGGGATCTGCATTAACAAGCTCTGGGAACGTGGGAGCAGCGTGGGCAGAGAGCTATGCATGCACTATAAGAATTGTGATGTCTTGTAAGAACCATGAGTGCACTGAGATTGAGGATGTGCAGTTTTGATTGACCAGTAATTTTACATTTTGTAGGTGGATTTTATGGTTGGGCTCCAGGCTGTGTAAAGTGAAATACAAGCGTGCAAGGAATATAGGCACATGAAAACTTTTAAACTGACCAAAATAAACTCCAGTTCATTTGTGTACTGCAGGCATGGCTTGAAATTAACTTCTTGGCTCACTAGGCACTTCAACGAGTGGATTTTAACTTGAACATGACTCAGTTTTTTTTTCACTTTAAATAACCAGACATGGCAACGTAAGCTTCAGCATATTAACTTAAGAAACCAAATAAAATGAACAGCTGTGGTAAGAAAATAACATACTGTATATAATATATAAAATTGGCACACTGACTAACTTTAAAAGCTTGCCTGTTTCTGCTTGTGTATATTTCTTTCTACAAGTGTACATCTGCAAATATCTTCCTCTCTATGACAGAAATGATCTTTTTTTCATATGGTTTCTATTTCCTGTTAGGGTTCTGACCACATGAAGTTCATTACAGTAGGGCCTTCAGTGGCTAGCAAATGTTGAAGATCCAGTATCTCATAACTCTTGTCATAGGCACAATCTCTCATCTGGTGGGGAACAAAGCAGGATGATCAAACAACTGTGATTTTGACTGACCCGACTTTTATCTGGATCATAAAGTGCACAAGTACAGCTTGATATCTAGCAGGCAATTACTACCTAATGTAAACTCTGCCCTGAGATTATAAACATTTTTCATCAAAAGCTGGTTTTGACAAATATAGCATCTAGACAGAATTAAATTATGTTAACCACAGAAAAAAAGAAGATAAAAGAAAAAACAATCTGAGGCATAAAGGGGTCAGTGAGAGCACTTAATGGGTGTCATGGTTCTTGCTGAAAGAAAGGCCTTGCTGTTGTGGATGATCGGTCTTATGACAATGATAGATGGTGTTTTCTGGAGCCTTACAGTGTCCTGCTGTGCTGCCAGTGACACTCGGGAGTCTGACTAAATGCCTGTGCCCATGTCACAGACCTACAATGAAAGCCTGGAGGGGAATGTAGGCACCATAATCCAGCGACACACATCCCATCAAAACTTTCACAGCTTTGGTCAATTGGGAGTGAAAGGAGCTTGTAAAGGAACACTGTGTTTGGGGTGTCTACAGTTTGTCTTTTTAAGTGACGCACAATGAATTGTGTTGCTAAATTATTTATTTATTTATTTTTTTGCCTTGTCCATATTGGAAACTCAGTATTTTATCTGATTATATATGATTATATCCCATTAAGTCCAAGTTTTTCTCAAGCTGCCAATCTTAGGAAGAATTGTCATAGCATAATGCTAATAGTATTAATAAACTACCATCTAGTAAAGTCTAAAAATCGATATTTGGGGCTAAAAGCTATTTTTACCTGATAATGTGCTGTGATAAAATCTAAAGTGGTACTCAGGAAACATATCTTATCGATAGCGAGCTTGAGCTGAAGTTTCCTATTTGCATACAAGGGCACAATTAAAGAAAAATGTGTCCTGAAGGGGGGAGAGCTCTAAACTCATTTAGATGTCAAAGAGACCTTCAGCAATGGCAGACACAATAGCTTGCTGAGTAATATGAGCCTACAGAAGAAAGATGGATCTCCCAACAAGTGAATCTTTACAATAATTGGGGTAGATATCCGTAATCTCCATTTCAACCACCCAATTTTTGGGTGGCATTTCATTATGCCGACAAGAACTGTCACCATAATGAATTCATCAATGCTGGTAAGATAAATGGCTCAACAAGTAATAGATAGGGCCATCTACCCAATCTGATGTGGGAAATTGTCTTTCATATATATCATCTTATTAGAAAAAGGGATAGCTATTTGGACGCTGCAACCATATGAACATCTTTTTCCATTTAGCATGTTTGAAATATTAATAGCAACATGATTTGACCTATTCTGGAGACACATTCCATACAATGACTGAGTTAGCACGTTTCGAAATAAAACCTTTGCCCTTACTGTGGATCCCATATGGCACAAGATAAATATCACGGAAAATGAGACCGTTTTCCTTTTAAAAGTTTTGACATCTTAAAATATGAATCTGTCTCCTCAATAGCACACCACATAAAAGCTTTAAAGTGGTTTAAGAAGCAGTTAGTCATTTGGGAAAATCAGTTTTTTTCTTTTTCTTTCGGTACCAATACCAATACATTAATACCACTTTCATGTCTTTATTCTGAAGCTAGTTCTAGAGCAGTCACCACACAATTCTTTAGGTATACCTTCCCTTGTTAGTACCAGATCAGGCCCCCTTTTCTTTCAGAAATGTGGCACTGATTCACCAACGTCTTGGGAGGATATTTTCCACTATTTTGGTCCATATTGACTTGATAGCACCCAGTTGCAAAGCTCTTCTTCCACTATATCCCAAAGGTGCTGTTCATCTGAGTGCTCAAAACTCACCTAGCAAATGTGTTTGTTTGAAACCCTTACATCATCTCTCAGGTAAAAAAATTGTCATGGTATGATGTCAAAACTTGGATCACTGACAGAAACCATTAAGACTGTTTCCATATTAAATCAGGTAAGGCTGTCCCTTACAACGTGAGAAATAGATCACATTATTGCAAGGACGGAAGAAATCCTTTTTTAAAGCAAATATTACTCAGGTAATCCAGCAGGCTGTGGCATTTGAACAATGCTCAGTTGGTACTAAAAAAATATCTAACACATTGTTACACCACCAATGTCAGCTTGAACTTACCTTGGTTGTCTTCTTCTTCGTCTTCCTTCACCCGCTCCCTTAAGGGTTGCCACAGGGAATCATCTGCCTTAATTTGCCTTCACTACAACCATGACCATCCTCTGTAGTCTTCCTCTTTTCTTCCTGCCTGGCAGCTCCTTATTCAGCAACAGGCTGAATTTAGCTCAGGAGGTCACCTACTAATCGCTGCTTCGATCCCTTGCTGCTCCAGTCTGCATTGCAAAGTATACTTGGGCAAAATACTTTGTCGTAGTGTGAATGTTAGATGGAAAACACTAAATTCAAAGTACTTTTTCTAGTACTTAAAAAAGTACCGGTACTTGTGAATGAGTGAATGAGGCATGTTGTATGAAGCACTGTAAGTGCTCAAAAATATACCATATCCTTGTTCGATAGATCGACTGTGCCTTCTCTGCACATGTCCAAACCATGACAGCCTTGCATCTCTAACCTCGTCTCCAAACTGCTTAACCTACAATGTCCCGCTGATATATTTGCAATCTTGTCTACTTTGGAGACTCCAACCTCCAGTTGTGCCTCCTGTCTTTTTGTTAGTGCCTCCATCTCCAAACCACACATCATGACAGGTCTCTCTACCATCTTTTAAACTTCTGATTCACTCTTCTTGCTATCCCTCAACATATCTATTCCTGTGGGGTATGGAGTATTTCTGTTCAGAGCACAGGAAAATTCCAGTACTCAGAAATTCTCAGGCCACTCCATCTGGCATCAAGAGCTAACCCCATTCAAAGTCACTTAAAATAATGTTCTTTGCCATTCTGATGACTGGTTTGAACTAAATGCATTGAGTTGCTGCCATGTGATTTGCTATGGCAAGATAACCTTTCCAAAAACAGCAAAGGAAACAAATTTTCTGAAGAACCATTTGTCTTCTGGGCCTTAACAAATAAAAACAAGAACTGGGAAGCAGCAACTGAGGGCTCTGTCGAGGGTAGAAGGAAATCTGTGCAGCTCATTTAAAACAAAGTAGAAAAACACAAGAAATGAACATGAATATGCTTGATCATTTTTATTTGTGACAACTCTACTTTGAACACACTTGTGCAAAATGTGCAAAACTTACTCATCACCTACTGTTGCAAGCAGAATTAATCAATGACTAGTCTACAATCTGAACGCAGGTTTATTTAATGTTGGTGAAAGATTTTTTGCCTTTCAGTGTTGCATAGAAGATTACAAACCAGGAGATATTATCAAGCCTTGAACCTGCTGAAAAACTGTTTAAATGTCATATTTAAAACTCCGATTATCATATTGTTATACAGTTCATTGTACAAACCTCCATTTTGATCAAATCCTTGCCACATAAAGATTTCAGTTTTCCACTCAGTGTAAGAGAGGAGGTTTACTGTGCCAGGAAATGGATGTTCAAAACGAAATTCTATTTTTATGTCTGTGTGAAAGGGGGTTGACTTGCATTCAAGTAGAACTATATGAAAGTGAAGGACAGAGTTATGAATTATGTAGGAGTGAAAAAAATCCTGCTGACAACAAAAACAGACTCTTGAAGCATAGCTATACTGCACCACACAGGCTCACAGAGTCCATAGGAGCAGAAGTAAGTAGACCAAACTCATACTGTGCTTCACCATCTGCATGTTTTCAGTTTAATATTTTAAATGTCTCTCACACATGATGAATGTTGAACATGTAATACATCATTTAACACTCCTTTCTGTCCTATAGGTTTTCAAAAACGATAGATACTACAAAGAGGTTTTTTTAAGTCACTTATTATATTCTACGCAGTATCTTTACAATACTGTCTGTAATCAGTTTGTGTAGGCTACTGCTTTGTGTTGCAGATTTTCCTACAAAGGCATGACAAGTCATATTTAGTTGCTGAGTTTGTTTATTGTCAGCTGCATAGTGAGCCAAAGCAGGTCTCTAGAATGCTTACAGTCATCTCAGTAATTACATCATCGTTTCCTGCACATGTAGCATTCAGGTTAACCTCTGCAGCACACCATGGGTATAATCTAGTCAACAGAATGACAATAGAGAGGCTTGTAATCATGTTTTAGTTAAAGTAGTCTAATCCAGAATAAATTATAGTAAAGCATTACAGATGCAGCTTTTTTTCCCACTTTATTAGATCAGGGGTTTAGAGACAAAATTACAGTTGTGGTAAGAAGTTTCCATGCACTCACATGCATGGGTGTATTCAATCATGGGGATGAATGTCTTGGTCATTTGGAGGTTTTAATGATTTATTTGAACTGTTTTGGGGGGGTTTCAGGGTGGAATGATTGTGCACCGTACATCTTTGATGACAAAAAAACCTCCAAGAATTTGTTGGCATGTTTGAATTTATTTAGGATTTTTTTTATCCATGCAGCATCAAAAAGTATACATACAGGCTCAAATACATACACTCACTTAAATCTTTTAGTGCTGAAGGTTCAATGAGGTCTCTGAACCTGAAAAAGACAGGGGTGTTTAGCTTCTTATTAGTGATCATGATTGAATACAACTAGTAGGGGTTTTTTTGCCAGCATATAAAGACTTTGCTCGCCAGTGCTAATCTGATCAACAATGTTATGTGAAGGCGGTGTGCAGGCAGGAAAAGGACCCAAAGTGCAGACACTCTGAGAGTGAGTGAGGGGTCACTTGCCCCTCCCTTCCTTCCCTCCCCATCTCCAGCTGCCTCCCTCTTCCCGCTCCACCACAACCACCCACACATGCAGGACCTTGGAGTAGGGGTATGTCACCAGGGTGCAGAGGAGGCTACCCCCCCTCTGTCCCCTTCTGGCTGCCTCTGCCTCAATTTTATCCCACAACTTAGACATTCACATTACTCACACTCTCATTACACATACATATATATATAGATCTTGGGGGTGGGCACGATACACGGAATCCAAAGTACCATCAGGGTGTACACCCCACCCCTGGCGTCGTTGCCCACCTCTCAATTTTAAATACACGTAGACATTGAGGGCTAGCAGGAGGGACCATGCGCTTACCTGCTGCTCTCTGGCAGGTAGCTCCATGCCCTCCTGGGTTTTAAATGCACCTTAGACAAAAGGTGAACTTAAATACAGCTTTAATGCTGAACTCCAAAAAGTTAACAAAACTAAGACGCCAAGGTAAACCTACACAAACAGCACACACAGCAAGATAAGGGTAGATCACAACACTGACACAGAGAAACACAGGGCTTAAATACACAGGGGAGCAATCAGGGAATGGGTAACAGGAGAGAAACACAGCTGGGGCAAATCAGGCCTAACGAGACAAAGGAAGCAAAACCAGACGCATTTACATGAGACACAGACTTTCAAAGTAAAACAGGAAACATAACACAGAGACGTGAATTTGACAAGGGGATACAGCTGACAGCAACTAGAGAACTCAGAGACATAAACCATAAGACAGAACTCTAACAAAGAAACCAAAGACTAGAAATTATAAATAATATAATAAATTCAAAACCCCAGGCATCCTAACAAATAATCTAACAATGGGAAAGTCCAAGGAGCTCAGTGACGATCTAAGAAGGAGAATTATAGATTTACATAAGATGGGAAGGTCTCTGTGAGTCGTTTCTAAACAGCTGCAGATTCCAAGATCATCGTTTCAAATAATTCTGGGTAAGTAAAAATTGTGCAGATGTGTCACCGTTTTGCCAAGGTCTGAAAGAATACCCAAACTGTCACCCTGAGATCTAATAGACTGCTGACCAAGAAAGAAGACCCTGCTCTAAAATGGACACCTTCAAGTTCGATTGAAATTTGCAGCTTTCCACATGGACAAACCAAATGCCTTCTAGATTTAGCTATATGGCCAGTGTTTGGAGGAGTGAGACTTTTAAATGTAAGAATACTATGCCAACTGTCCAGCACAGCAAGCATGTGCACATTTTAGCCTATATGTATAATTCTAACCCTGAGTAGATTAGAGGAAATCCAAAATAAGCTTAGACTTGTGCACCCAAGTTTTGTTTCTTAAAGTCATTAAAGATGTATGCTGTACCTTCATTTCACCCTGGAAAAAGAACAGTTCAAGGAAATCATTAAAAGCCCCAAATTACCATGACATTCATGCTCATGATGAATGTAAACTTATGACCCCAACTGTATGTGTTTGTTACAATTACAATAACAATTTTATTACAAATATAATTATTAATATGAAAATAATAATTAGCATGAGAATGCACAATCCTTATCAAAAATGACTAACTCAATATTTAACCCACTTTTTAGTATAACACAATTTGAGGAATAATGCTGTAATCAAACTTACTTCACAGTCCATCGTAATTCACCTACATGCTCATCAGAAGTGGGTGTTTGATGAGATCATTTGCAGACACAGGGGCAACCTAATGCAGTTAAATCAATGTTCATCATTATTTGGTTTAAAGCTCTTATTAGTCTATAACACAGAATCCCTTTGTTCTGCCCCCCTCCTGTCCCCTATCCTCTCTACTCTCTGCAAAAATTCCTCATTATTATTATGCATTTGTGCAAACAAGACAATTTTGTTTTTATGTAATGACACCAGATTGCTTTGTGTCACTGTCAGCAACATTCAGGACTTAAACGTGTTATTGCTCTGAATTACAAATGCAGTGCTGAAACATTCAGATGTCAACACTATTTTGTGTCTCTATATCTATATCTCTATAAGTAACAATAGAAATAAGATTTAAAAAAGAAAAACTATAGTGCATTACTAAATCATCAAAGATCTTTGTGTTTAAAGTTCATTCATTTTGCTTCAGTACAAGTCTATTCACTGTAGTGTAATTATCTTCAATATTTGTTGTATTTTTCCATGTCATATGGGTAGGTGTTTCAGGGCAGAGTGCTTCACATCCACCTAGACTACAAACATATAAAGGCATTGGGCATAACAGTAAAAGCATTTATTCAGCTACTACTGGTAGGCAGGAAAAGCTGTTTCTACATTAGCTGCATGAGTTATTGTTGTTGTCCAGTTTGGCTTAGTAGCCGGAAGGCCTGCGGCAGGAAGGAGGCTCGATGTCTATCTGTTGTCCACGCGGTATGGCAAAGACAGAAACCCAGTGGGAGCAGTTCAAACTGGCAGCGTGGGGCAGGAGATATTTTTCTGCAGAGCACAGACTCTGGGAGCAGAGTGAGTGGGAGCATGTTGTCTGTGTATTTCATAAGATGGTAGCTATGTCTGAGTGCTCATCCTGCCATTAGTGTAGAGGGTTAAAAAGCTTTCAAAACATGCCCTTATGGTTGAATCACTGTGATTTCAGAGCACTGGAGCAGCCATTAGAACTGGACCTAATAAAACTTCAATCTTTTTTTCTTCCTTTTTGCAATAAACTTTCCTGCATTGAGCGTAGGAATAGGTGTCATTAAAAGATAACATTTTCAGTAAAATCAGTTATTTTACCCTAACCTTACAGCAAGTAGCCTGTTTGGTCAATCATATTGACATTTAATAGCTTCAAATAAATGGTTAGAGTTTGATTGGAGGAAAATGTTGAGGCTACCTACAACTCAACCTCAGATACTACATATTAGTGCCAAAGGCTCTGTGCATTAGGTTGGATTTTTTTCAAGGTACTAATATATCATTTATTGTAGATGACTATTCGCCTTTTCTGCTTTGCAAATATCAAAATCTGATCAAAGAGATGCCTAGACCTCAATAAACATAATCTCCCCATGGCTCCTTTCAATGTGGACAAAGTTGCTCCCAAATGGAGCTTCTCACCCCAGAAGTAAAGCCCAGACAAGTAGAAGTAGATTTCTGCTATTTGTATCTGCAGTTTCACTGTTTTAGTCACTATCCAGAGCTAATGCTCATACTGTAGGTTACAGTAGGTGACATTGCTTTCCTGCTCAGCTCTCTCTTCACCATAATAGATTGGTACAGTGTCCACAATACTATCAACTCTTCCCCCATCTAACTGCCAATCCAGTCTACTGCTCTCTCATGAGCAAACCCCTAAAACCTTAACTCAGCTTCGAGCAGCAACATCTCAGCAACCTGGAGTAGACACTGAAACCTTTTCCAGCTGAGAACCATAGCATTAGACTGGGACGTGTTTATTCACATTCCTGCTGCTTAACACTTCGCTGCAAACCACACTAGTGTGAACTGGTCTGATAAAACCAGCAGAACCACAACATCTGCAAAAAGAAGAGAGGTGATCCTGAGGCCAACGCTTGACGAAATTCTGTGAAGTAAATGGTCTGTATTTGTATAGCGCTTTACTAGGTCCTAAGGACCCCAAAGCGCTTTACACGATACACAATCATCCACCCATTCACACACTGGTGATGTAGCCACAGCCACCCTGGGGCGCACTGACAGAGGCGAGGCTGCCGGCGAGGCAACCAGTAGGCAACGGGTGAAGTGTCTTGCCCAAGGACACAACGACCGAGACTGTCGGAGCCAGGGCTCGAACCGGTTACAAGACGAACGCCCAACTCTTGAGCCACGATCGCCCCGTATTAATGCAGTCAGTTACAAAGGGCAGCCGTGGTGGTGTTCAGTGCCAGTGGGGACACTTGGAACAGCTCTGCTGACAAAACTCTCGCTACAGTTGCCCCAATGGTTCATGTTAACATAGAATTAAGGGTCAGCAGCAATACTGAAAATATGATTATTTTTTCCAGCAAAAAGACTTCCATGATTACTTTGTCTTCATGTGTCATGGACACTTACTTATTCTTAATATACTTGCAAATATACTGCATATTTCATCGGCAGTGATTTTACCACATTTACAAGCTCTATAATCCAGTTAGGGATGTGCATACCTCCAAAGTGTGTGTGTGTGTGTGTGTGTGTGTGTGTGTGTGTGTGTGTGTGTGTGTGTGTGGCATTGTTGCTGCATTCATACCTGGCAAAACCTGCCTGCTTGAAAGAACAAAGCCAGCACAATACCTCACATCACTTTGTCTTGCGAGTGGGTTTAATGTAGCAGAGCTCCATTTGCCGGCACCAGAGGAGCATTTTCCAAATTAAAGCATACAAAAAATGACATCTGTTAAAATTCAACACAATGCTTTTATATTTGACACTCAGTTTGCAGTCTGCAGTGAAGCTTGTTCCTTCGCCTTTCCTGGTCATCAATTTGGACTTGACATTTTATTTGTTTGCCTTCTCTGCTTTACTTTGCTTTGCTTGTTTGTATCAGCTGCAATAGTGTAACCGGTATTATTACCAGCATTGACAGTGAGGTTGGTATTGTTTCCACACTGAGCGTCTGTCTTTGTTTTAGTGTCACAGGGAAACGTTTTCTTTCAAAGCTTTCTGTCTGACAAGCTACGACGTTGTTGAAAGGATGTACTTTGGCTCATTATTTTTAGTTAATTTTCCAAAAATTAACCAAATTGTTTTGATACTTAAACTTAACCAAACCATGATTCAAAAGTGGAAATAATTTTCTGCCAGAAAGCCTGAAAGAAAAACTTCTGCCATTATGGTGTTTGTGTAAATACTTTGGCAGGTTTTATTTTGTGTGCCCGTTTGTCCTGAACCCCTGAACCCAGAGATTTTGCCTCTGATTGGCAAAACCTTCGTTTTTCAGCACGACAAAGCTCTCAAACACACTGCCAATGCCTTTAAGACTACTTAAAGAAATTACAAGAAAGCTCGCCTAAAAGAGTTCAAGCTGTGCTGAAGAAGAAAGGTAGTGAAACCAAATATTGACTTTCATGCTTGATAGAATTGTACAAATGCTGTTGTTGCCTTATATACTGCATTTCTATCAATTGTTGCCCAGGATTCAATAAATCATTGCACTTATTTCCTATTTTCATAACAAAATATAAATAAATAATATGCGATTCAAGACTTTTGCACAATACTGTATGTTGGCACAGTTTGGCGATAGGGACACATACTGTAGCAGGAACTACCACAAAGTTAATTTGATAAATTGACATGTGTTTTTATGTTTGTGTCTGTGTGAACTGATTCTATCCACACAACAGGAACACAGCCATGTGTATCACGATGTTGTCACATAACTTTACACGTGTAACTTAACACCTTCAAAATGAAGGTGAAGTTCAGAGACAGGTGTGAATCCCAGTGATATACTGTAGCAACAGTTACTTCGGTCAAAAGGGCTGTTTGGAGTGAACAGTTTCCAAGAGGGTCTCGTACTCAATTTTTTAATGTCAGGAATTGAAAAATCTTATGACAAATTATGCCGACTATGGGTACTTAATCCTTGTAGCTATTTGGTGTGTGTGTGTTTAATAATAAAAAGAAGAAAATGAAGTAGAAGAAAAGAAGAAGAAAGTTATTAGGCATCATATCATATCATATATACATGGAATTAAGGCTATAGAAATCACTTAACAGCTCTAAAGCACAAAGGTAAAATATATGGGCAAATAATATTTATTGAACATGGTGCATACATTCTGTGGAGAATATTAATGGAAAATGAAAACATACTAAATACAGCAAGATTCAGAATCTAACCTTCAACACAGGCAGCAAGGAGAAAGGGGCTACTGAAACACTGCTCTACAAATAAATATCTGCAGTATTAGCATGCTAGACACACTTTCCCAGTGTTAACAATACCGGGTCTTCATACATCAAAGGAAAAAGTCCTTGGAAAACATTGCATGAGGATGGAGGTGTCTGTGGGCCTTGTTGGTGAGGCATGTCAGGTTACTTGCTAAGTATAGCAAGCAAAGGAGGAAGAAATGATTATGCAATGAGCAGGCTAAATCGCTTCCTCCAAGCACAAACGCAGAGAATGTTGCTGTCTGTGCAAATAAAGTCTGATGGGTAAATGGGTCAAAATGATGGCATTTCAAAACATTATAAAAATGACTTTGTTTCTGTTCCCATAGTTCTGAAATGATTACTGTGTGGGTTAAAATGTGGAAATTGAGATTCATATCTCTTGATTAACCATATTATGTCTTAAGGAGATGCAAATAAGTTAATGTTATTGATTTTATTTTACTCATAGCATTACAGAGAGTGTGGTGCATATAAAACTAATGACATGCATTAAGTAATTCACATTTCAATTGCAGATACGTGTCTTCAGGGAATTACACTACACTGTGCAAAATATGGCACAATGTGGCAGAAAAATGTAGAGAGCAAGAGATATGAAAAAATACTGTACACGAATGTATTATTTCTTGTTTACAGTTTTACCTTGCACGGTTTATTAGGAATTATACAGAATACTGAGGATGGAAATGCACCATGTAGTATTTCCATTTAACAGTGATGTAGACTAAAGCACCACACGTGTTTGACAAAGTTGGAAAAAAAATTTGCAACATTTTGCATCATGTTGATTAGTCAGAAAATATCAGTGTAGGAGAGTCATCTCTTAACCACTGACCTCTAATTTTTCAGCGCATTTTGTTATATATTTAAAGTGAACTGTAAATTGGCGTGTTACTCCAAAGGCACAGCTCCATTTGAACAGCATATTGTGTGAAGCACCAGGGGAAATATAACAAATAACCTGCAGCACACGGTATAGAAACAGGATATTACATCTAAGGAACCAGGCTGCTGACTAAGGGAACCTCCAAAGCGGACAGCCTCACAAATGCACAGTTGATCCAGTCCATGCACCTGGTTGAATAACCAAGGGCTGAGTACTGGATGCAGCAGGGACAATGCAATGCACTCCAGTTTCAAAGCCTCTTTAGAGATGTGAGCATAGCCACCCTCTGTGCATCCTATTCTGAAATACAAGCGCTGATCTTGTGAATTTTGTGTGTGAGGTGGTTTTGTTGACATTGCCTTACTGTGTTATTGTTTGGAGTCCCACATGTCACATCTTGTATCACCTTATTAAATCTCAGTATGCAGAAAAGCAAGTGATACCACTTCCTATTGCCATAAATCGGGCTTGTGGTGTCTGATAAAAATGACAATCCACACACAAATGACCACAGCCTTGTTTGACCAAATTTATTTTGTTTCCCAAAGTGGTAATAGACACAGAAGTGTAATTCTTTTTCACACAAATATCTAACATAAAAATACAGCAACAAACTTATTTGGCATTAGGTCAGGGTGAACTAAAAAGAAAAAATGCCGCTGCATTTTCCTCTTGTATATTCAGCCATTACAGCATAATAGCACAACACTAAAGATGTTTTTAGTTCAGTCATTAGCCATCAAAAAGAAAACTATGCTTCTGGACTCCAAAAGCAATGACCTCTTAGGTGTCACTGGGTACAAAGATATGCTCTGTCCAACTTGATTCATGTTCAGGCCTCTCTGAGTCATGGCTACTCCCCATCCAATTACCATCCGATAATATATCAAGGGAATTACAGCCAGACTGAGCAAAGTCAGAAGTGACTTGAAGACACCTGTGCGTAATGGACAGTAGTGGCGTTTGGTTCGGATCACGCCACAAATGTAATGATTCAGTTGGAGGGAGGCCAAGTCGACTGATAACTAGGTCAAAAGGAGGATGTGCTTGATCCTTTTCCTCCAATCCTATGACTACTATTTGGCTTCAATTACTCTTTTTCCTTTTTCCTTTTAATAAAAAAGCTTGAAAGAAAATGTATTTCATGTGTATCAGAGCACTCACTGCTAATGACTTCTATGAATTAATATTCATAAGAGAATCTGAATTGGAATTGGAGTATTAGGTGTGCAGGTCATGATCAAAATATCAGGGATATTTGCTTATGGATGGTATTAAATATATGGAACACTTCAAAGGCTGATTC
Source organism: Haplochromis burtoni (assembly GCF_018398535.1). NCBI lineage: Eukaryota > Metazoa > Chordata > Actinopteri > Cichliformes > Cichlidae > Haplochromis > Haplochromis burtoni. Next base: position 3,770,586 of record NW_024582373.1, read on the forward strand.
ATTTAGTCTTTTACATCAGAGGAGAAATGCTATTAGACAAGCTCAAATATATGAAGTATGACTTCTTGACATATCTGCAAGAAGTTTCCAAACTAACCTGTAGACGATAAATGTAAAATGAAATCTGATGTTATTTAAACATCTCTGGATATATTTTCTATATTCAGGCAAAGTCTGACAAGACCTCAGGGTGATGTTTGGGAATGTAAATACCACCCAATAACTGTTTGAAGCAAAGATTTACAAACCATTGGAATTAACTGCTATTTTCCATCTGTCTTTCCTGTGCTGTTATTTCCATGTAAATCTTTTACCCTAAAGAATGAATGTTTTGCAGAGTTCAACTGTAATAGTACTGACTGTTGCAGAGTTGACATGCCATGAAGTAAAAGTTGTTAATTACAGAACTATTTAATGTAGCTAATAATTGCAATTTGTATTTGCAATTTGCTACCACAGATTGGCAACCTGTCCAGCTTCTTGCACTATGACAGTTTGGATAGGGTCAACCCAACCGCTATCTTGAATTAGATAAGTGCAAGACGATGGACGGATCGATGGATAGATGGATGGATGGATGGAATTGTGTTTTTTTATACTTTTAAATTAAAAAAAACATACCAGTGGTCACTTTAAGTGGGCTGCATGATGTAAAAACGACCTACTGTAATGAATGACGCCTTTAAAATACTAAAAACCACACGTTTCCTTGCTTTCATTTCTCCCACTTATCTGAGTTTATTTCAAAAGCTGCAATGGTAAGTTGTGCAACATGTATATCTGAAATAGTTCACAGCTGAATAAATGATCTCCTCAGAGCATCACTTACTCCAAAATACCACTCACTAAAGATGAATAAGCAATGTTGGCAACAGCTAAAAAAATCTTCCCATGATAACAACGCAGGATGCATGATTGACTACATATTTTATAACATTTTGGAAGTGGAAAACTCCAGGCGTATTTGTAGGAGTTCAAGTGCAATGCACAAGTAAAGGAGAAAGGCAGAGAGAATAGCTGCTTAAACATCATATGAAATATCTACTGTATCAGTGTAATTGCAGCCCAAGAGCTGGTTTGATTTAATTCAAGTGAAGTGAACACCTAACAGAAGTGTTTCCTCTACATTTATAAACTCATCACTCATTTTGCAGCTTTGATCAGATATTTTGATTTTGTATCATTTCTGCTTATTTAATGTGGCATACATTTCATTAAGTGGGTTTTATAAAATAAGACACTGTCAAGGAAACTGGGGTACAGTAGTTTTCCTTTGTGTGTCACGAAGCATGGATCCAAATGATTGGATCGGCGAAGGCGCGGGGAGACTTTGAGGATACAGCCAGAAAGCACACCAGTATAGACAGGTAGTGACATTTTTACTTCACTGATTTTCCCAGCATCAACTGAGACTTTCATGTGAGTGTAGAGAGCAGTATCTGATATGTCTTTTGTGATGATTTATGTTTTGCCGGCTTTGAGGATTTCACATAGCTCTCTTAGGACACTACAAAGTTTGATACTTGTAATATGATGCCTCTGACTCTGTAGCTTTCCTTAAAGTAGCGTGAAATTCATCAGCCAGCTCGTTGAATAAAGTTTGGGAAAACAAGTTTTTGCTGAAGTGGTTCTGAATATTACACATCTGAGTCTATTTATGGTCACAGCAGTTAAGTCTCTATATCTCCTCTACAGTATCCTATTGTGGAATTTAAGATAACCCAGTTTTTTCTTTTGAAAACTGCTATAGCTTTAAAGCTGCTTTGGAGTTACATTTCTGCTCCCAGACACACAAGTGAAAAGAAGCTATTAAAGTATCTGTGAACTTGTGAATACTGTGTGTATCTGCAAAATAACTCTGTATTCTGGGTAAAATAATGTGTTTTAAATGCCTCATATTTAAAATGTTGGGTGGATTGAATGGTCCCTGGTATGTCATACCCACCTCCAGTAAAGCAGAGAGATGCCAGCAACAGAATTTTGATAACGTTGTCATGGAAACGAGCTATTGAAAATAAGTAAATGGTATGAGCTCTTCCTGCTGGAAATGTACTGTGTTGGCATGTCAGAAATGCACAACGTGAAATGTAGGCTGCAAGTCTGAAGTTGTTGTTGATGTTGTTGTTGTTTTTAAAAATGCATGAAATACAGGTACACGATGCCATTCTTTGCACAAAGCTTTTTGAGAACAGGATAAACCCAGCTTTGTGCAAATATTGTAACCCTCCTTCCATTGTGCAGTTTTGCTCTCTATTCCCAGTGCTCACAAGGATTTTTTTTCACTGGCTCTAAGTAGAATGACCTCTGAGCATTGATTTTATCATCATTTTCTCACAGCTGTGTGGCAGAGCTGTGCTTTGTTGTTGGAGCCTTTTTTCTGTGTATTTCAGCAGCATATCGTGATGTGTTCAGGACACTGAATTTGATAATTTTCCATTTTTTTTCCATTTTAATTAAAATCATACCCTAACCCACTAGAATATAAACTAGTTAACCCTACAAGTAGTGCTAAACTGCAAGTAGATCAGTTGCACCGATATTAAGATTCTGCGCTGATACTGATGTTTTGTTGTTCTTTTCTCTCGTTGGTTTAAAAGCTTTCAGCAAGTGATCACTCCAGGAATACCTAGAGCATGCTATATTATGGCAGCAGAAAGAAATGAGGAAAACAAGAGGAAGGTATAGCTATAACTCTAGATTTTATAGTTTTATAGTTCCTATAATTTAGGAACAAGAGCTGGTGCAACTCCAAGGTGTGCATCTCCTGAACTCATATTTTTTTCACAATAGATTATAGAAAATATGTCTTACATTTAAACTGAGAAAATGTAATTTTTTCTTTCTCCTTTTTTTTTCAATGGAAGCAACAAATCTAAAAAAAAAATTGGGATAGGGCAATGTTTACAACTGTGTAGCCTCCCTCGTCTTTTAACAACAGGCCATAAACATCTGGGAGAACCGCTGCTAGACATTTGGGTGAGGAATGTTGTCCCATTCATGCCTGATATAGAATTATACATGCTTAACATTCCTGGTTCTTCTTCTTTATTATATTCATCACTTCATGGTGCACCAAATGCTTTAAATTGGTGAAATGTCTGGACAGAAGGCAGGCCAGTTCAACATCTAGACTCTTCTACTATGAACCCAGGTAACAGATACAGTTTGCAGTTTAGCACTGTCTTCCTAAATGTGCAAGGCCTTCCATGAAAAAGACATTGTCTGAATGATCATATGTTGCTCTAAAATCTGTATATACCTTTCAGCTTTGCTGGTGCCTTTCCAGATGTGCAAGGTGCCAATTCCGCAGGCACTGAGGCAGCTCCATGCCATCAGTGATGCAGGCTATTGAACTGAATGCTGATAAAAAGCTGGGATGGTCCCTTTCCTCTTTAGCCTGGAGGACACAGCACTCATGTTTTCCAGAAATACTTTTACCATTTCAATTTGTCTGATCACAGAACAGTTTTCTTCTCTGCCTCAGTCCATTTTAGAAGAGCTTTGGCTGTTTTTAATGCAGTGTCGTCCGAAGGCTCGAAGATCTCAGGCATCCAGTGTTGATTTCGCCAGATATTGTGGTTCTCTAACATAAACTAATGTTAGAAATACTAATAAAAAATGTGCTAGTTTGTACATACATTTGAGCTTTTACTGTACTATATTTGTGTATTGCGTATTTTTTACAAGCAGTGGTGCTGTGTGTGCAGTCTGAGCCATTAGAGTTCATTCAGTGTGGTGCTGTTAGGCCTGCTTCAGAGTTCTGTGCTTTCCTTGAACAAACAGAGGAGAGATTTGGCAGTGGGCAACTTCGGACACATGGCGTAGGCTGGCCACCCAATCAGAAGTTAGATACAGTGCTTGTACTTTCTATCCTATTTTTTTGTTGATTTGTTGTTCAGTTATTTTTTAACTGGGTGGTCAAGATGCATTTTGGGCATCACTGTATCATTAAATGAACAAATATGGCATCATACAAAATTATAAGGTTAGAGCCTGAATTCATGGGAAACAAAATTGCCACCAGTGAATTTCATCTTATTGGCTGATTGTTAGGATGCCTGAGGTTTGAGTTTATAATATTATTTATCATTTCTAGTCTTTGGTTTCTTTGTCTGTGTTCTGTCTTATGGCCTGCACACAGCCGCCCATAACACTGATAGGCTTATGATAGTCAACAGGGAAAATAAGAGCTGCTCTACTGATAAACCAATGCATCCCTGTTTTTTAATATATATTAAATGCTCAGTTTTGACAAATGTTGGGGAAAATGCTCTCTCGAAATCCATTGTTTTTGAATTTTAACACCATGTTGGAAATATTGTTATTCTCCTGCAGCAAGACAGGTTAAATATTAAAAGTCCTGCGCTTGTTACTCTGTTGCTTTGTGGTGCTAAAAAGATCATTATGGCCTCGTCAGAATGTAGCACTGTAAATGGGGACATTACAACAAAGCAAGGACTTAAAAAGCCATTTTACACCAAAACATCTCAATATGATTTTCTATTATGTATAAATATTAAGCACAATGATATTTTTCACTAAAGAGGTCCTCTGAATATTTTAAACTGTAACCAAAGATTACAACAGTAAATAAGCCAATCCCAATGGAGCAAATTTTGGTCCCCTAACTCGCATGCTTCAGACAGTTTCTTTTCTTTTTCAGAGTAATCCCACCAATATGTGACACAGCAGGTACTGTATAGCACTGTTAAGACAGAATATCATTGCTTAAGGCAAGGTGACAGGGATAATAATCTGCCATCCTTTATGTTTAATATTTAAATCCCGGAGGTAGAGAGGAAAAAATATGGCGGTGTCCTTGTTTCAAGCGCCCTCTCTACTCTATCAACTGAGTCCGGAGTAATCAGTCAAACAGCAAAGCACAATCTGGGATAACAATTCATGTTTTTTTAGACTACCTAAGATTGATTACTGGTAAAAATGACATGGGAACTACAAATGCACAAAATTACACACAGAAATGCCAGAAAAAAAATATGCTTGTTTGTGGTTCTTCTCATATTTCATATTCTGGATTTGTATATATTTATGTTTCTTCTGTTTACCAGTCACAAGCAATGCTTAAGGCAACGCTGCCCACTTTTACAGTATTTGTGAGTATATGTGTTTGCTGTGTGCCTATTAGGATTTTTGTAACTGTGTAAACACAGATTCATTCCTTCCATTTGCAGCAATTACTCATTTTATACATATTTTCTGCCCCCAAGCCTGATGGGAATACAATCTTTGTAGGTCAATTTAGGGAATTGCAGGATAATATATTGCATTTTTATTAAATGAGCATATGCTACATGCAGTACAACAGCATTTACCTCAGGAGACACTGTGGTATGCAGTTGAGAAAGTGGAAAAGGTCACATAACTCAGGGGCAGCAGAATAACTGCAGCCACATGTAAATGTTGATTAATATCTGCGGTTCTCAGGGAAAAAATTAAGAAATATAACTTTTAGTTTAGCACCTTAAACATTTAAGTTTTGAGGCAATTACAACATGGCATTTGGCCTGTGAATCAGTAATTAATACTTGAGTGTTTTTCTGTGACATTTTAGTAATGTCTGTCTAGATTCATTATTTTCACTTTTCTGGGTTCTTTTTTGACATTCTGGGCAGGAAGTTCTTCAAATGTCGACTATTTGGGTCTGTTTTTACGTTTATACTGGTAGTTAGAGTTAATGGCTGACAGTATTGGCAGTGCAGAATGTTATCTGACCATCTTTAACTAAGTAAAGTGTTTTAACTTTTGAATGTCAAACTGGAGTTTGTGTGGTTTTTTATATCCCACTGATGTCGTTTTGCATCCTTCACTACATTCTGTTTAGTGAACATGCAGCGTGTGGCTTGGCTGATAATTCAGCCAGCAAGATCTTGTGCAACAATCTAATTATATCTATATTCAAGAGGGATCCAAGTATTTCTCAGCGGGCTCCATGCAGCTGACTGTGTGTGCATAACTGCAGGCTTGATTAACAAGTTGTTGAGTCAGCACTTACTGTAGTAAAGTGCATCAAGCCCACAGACTTTCTAACCTACAGCAAGGTACTAAAAACTACCCCAAATGATTGCTAATCAATTATTGTTTAACTTCTGTTCAATTCCTTTAAAAGTGATTGTTGCAGTTGGCTTAATGTGTATAAATTTAATCACTGTGGATTTAAAGTACATTTTCTGGCTTTCTGTGTCACTTAAACTTACTAATACTGGAAATGGATGAACATTTTTTTTTTACATTAAAAAACAAAACAAACAACAGCAACAAAAACTAATTTCCTTGTTCGGTGATACTGAGAATTACAAACCCAAGACATACATACATTACAGGCAGGGTTTAAAGTGGCATTTGGCAGGTGCAGGAACTCTAAGATTGGGTGTAGTGGTGCAGTGTGGAGAGAAAAATTGCTTAGAAATAAGTTGCAACTTGTTTTGTGAGTTCCAGCAGATTTTCTTTGCTTTAGACTTTCTTTGGTGGCTGATGCTGTTACCAGCATTCACGCTTTTGTGTCATGTTTTATGTGTTAATTCCGCTGTGGTCTTGTCCCGGTGTTTTATATCTGGTGCCAGCCATGACAGAAACAAATAAAATGCTAGGACCTAGGACCTCCCTGCAGGAATCTGCTGACATTTGTCATTATATTAAGGCAATGACTGTTATTCTCTTACTGATAAATTCAAAAACCAGGCCGATCAAAACAGCTGCGAGCTATGTCGACACAGCATGTTGATACGTTTCCAATGAGGTTACTGTGTAGATTATGTTGTAGGGTTTCAGAGAGGTTGTCAGTGTTGGCATACCTATAGATTAGATTAGTGGATTTAGCCAACTCAGTGTGAAAAGAATTAAGCAGATGTTTCACAAGTTATTGCTGAGTTCCAACCCCTGGACAGTAAGGCATTAGAAAAACTAGAATTTGGTGATTGAATTTAGGGTTGCATGAAAATACTAGCCATTAAATTTCCCAGTATTTTCATGCAGTCTTTGAATATAAAAAAAATTGCATTTGACTAGTTAGTCGCGATAATTCAGAAACTCTTACTGTATAGATCTAATGCTTGATTTAAAAATGCTAAAATGATATAGCGTTACCATTGAAAAAAATCTCTCATCTCATCTAGGTGCAGGAATTTTACGTCACAAGGATAAGAAGGAAAAAGCAGTGTTGAAAAAGGTGTAAGCCTGGGGATGTCATTATTTTGTTATTACTGAGTATCTCTATCCAGTTACTGGAAGCAACACCAGGCTGCAACAGAAAAAATAACTAATTCAAAAGTAATATGCATTACCTGCCTATTAGATTTTGTTGCTTATTAACTGAAGGTGCCAGAATGCCATTCTAGCCCACTTTAACCCCAGATTACAGGGCAGCATGATGCAAATTACACAGCTTTACAGTCATTTGTTATAATGACTGCGTAATTAATGTTATTGTTATAAAGTGAATTTAGTGAAAAAGCAAGACTCAAATGTAAAATATTCACTTCATATCAAAGAGCCAAAATACCAGCAAGGACTTGGAACAGTACTGGAAGATATGGAATGATGAGAATAGTTTGCAGGGCTATATAGATAAATGCTTGCTTTTCCCTGCTATACATTCTCATAAAAAGCGCTGAAGGTCAATATTTCTGTATATAATGAAGCTACCTAAAGCTGCAGAAAATATGGCTGATGCTACAAGCAAAAGGGCAGCTCGTTAATCTAGTCACAGTGGGGAAGCAAACCAAATTTGAGAACTTAAGTGTCTTTCACCAAGATAAGCATAGGAGATAGAATATGTCAACTCTTAAGGTCAGATATGTGCTTCACACTGATGTATTTTGATAAGAACAGCCATTTTAAAAATTGATCCTGAAATTACTTGAAACTGACTACTGATGTGATGATCTGAAGAGCTTCTGTAGGGCAAAAGCCTGTGGCTAGCAGAGGAGGAGTGTGGAGGACACACCACAGAAGCAGCTTGCAAGGAGTGAAGTGTGCTGAGAATACTACTGTGAGCAAAACCATCAAGAAAAGTAAGGTGAAAGAGAAGAGGGTGACCTTTATGAAAATATCTGTCATCTCCCTCAATTTCTCAGTGGAGCTTAGAAATGGGTCAAATACATGTTCTCTTTTTTACTGCAATAAAATGACATGGGGAAATAATAACAAAAATGTGGTTTTAATTGTTTCTATTGCTAGAAAAAAAAAAGTAGTTTGCAGTTTTCTGCAGTCCCAGATATTGCAACACTATTTCCCATTGCATAAAACTCATCACCATAATTTGTTACATCAGCAACGCCTTGGTGCCAATGTAAATAACAGTGGAGGATCTTTGAGGAACTACATTGTGTTTATTGGGACGCGGGTATGTTTCCTGGTCAGAGAACAGAAATAAATCAGTGACAAGCTAATGGATGGAGAGTCACTGGCCAGCTGGAGGAATCAGGGTTGGAATGTAAAATGGCAAACACTCTCCTTTCTCCCTCAGCAGCCACTGCCAAAATGCCCTGGAGCAAGGCACTTAACCCCTTGCTTATACTGTTTTCAGCAACAACCAGCAGAAGACTGATTGCAGTATGGCTCTGTGGTGTGAATATACCTGTACAGCAAGCAGGATGTAGGTCATTGAAGGAAAAATGAAAAACAAAATCACACACAAGCTGTCAAAACATTCCCTCTGCAAATAAATATTAAATATGATATAAACACAATACCACTATGGATGTACCCTCCTGCTGCTTATGTGAGTGTGTGTTTCTGTGAGCGTTAGATCGAAGAGGATCTAAAAAAAGAAGTGAGATGTGAAATGGTACCAAATGTACCCTTGAGGAGTTTTCCCACTGACTTCCGGCCAATAGTGGCAATTCCAGGAAGTTGCTGCACACAGACACAGACACAAATAACCACTCCTGAAGCAGTTGATGTGCACTGAACAGAGGCGATGATAGAAACTGTTCAGTAGTGCGGACAGGCCAGGCTATAGCCGTTGTTGCTTCTTTTCATTATGCAAATACTAATCAAAAGCTCCACATGAAATCAATCTTCCTCTAACTCTCATCAAGAAAGGAAATGCATTTCCTAAAAAATGTTCCCAATAATCCGGTGCAAAAATTAAAAGCTGATAAAGCTATTCACATTCTGAATTGTTGCATTATGATAGTCTAGTGTAATCTTCACATCAGCCCAAGCAATTGGAGTAGCGCATGCATGACAAAGTGCTACAGTAATTCATTTAGCCTGCTAGGCAACCAGATGCACGAAACAACAGTTTTGGAGTTTTAGTTCTTATTAAACGCGTTCCTAATCCAGACCTGCAGAGGATCAATTATAGCTAGGCTTTGAGAGACCCCAGTCAATTTTGTTTTTTTAATTTTTTTTTCACCTCTCAGGTAATAGGCTATATAAAAGCCATTTTCATTTTGTAGGAGAGGTTCAATTGTTTACACAAGATAATGACTCGCCTCGCTAATGAATATTTTGTTAAGCCTAATTAAATAATCAATCAAGCAGCCCCGTATCCCCGCCCTGACCTGCCACAGAGGGCCATCTCCTCAGCAGACAGGCACGCCTTCAGCCCTCAGCTTCTGATCACATTTCCTTAGCAACGTGTTTCCCCCGGTGTCGCTTAGACGGCTCAGCTGTCTTATTCCCCACGGAGATACACATCTCACCTCTGACTAGCAAATTCTCCAGAATGATGGTACAAGTCACCGTCCCAGGGCGGAACACCTTTGCAACTTAATGGTGAGCATATATCCCACCGGCACACACGATGAAACGGCGTTAATTGCAAGTCAGCACCGTTTCTGCATGCAGCAGATGGTCCATGTGTACTCCCTACTAGTAAGATTAGCCGTCCATAGTAAATCCGGGGCCTAGCATTTGCAGGATGGGGGCAGAGGGACGCGTTAGCTACATTTAATGCTAAGCTGTGGTTCAATCTTGTTGATGTAGCCTCTTTCATCTTTGCATTAATAATAACTTTTTAAAACTTCTCAAACTCTTAAGACAGGTATAGGTTGTAGTAGTGTGCACAGTTATTATTATTATTATTGTTGTTGTTGTTGTTGTTAGTGTAAAAAAAAAAAAATCAGTGTCTCTAAATTAGGAGAAATTACTTATGACCGGTGTTGAACCAAAAAGTTTTTTTTTTCCAGCACACCCTGAGGTGTTCAGTAATCAAAATGTGACATCACCATAGGGGAAAAATAGTAAGACATGCGCCACTTGTTAAAGCTGGCTAACTTTAGCAGCACACATTTTTATTTTAGTTCAAGTGAGTCACGTAGTTATGAAAATTGTCCACAAATCACCGGTTATGGTACATTTTGGATCCACGTGCAAATGGGATCTAAATCAAAAAAGTAAAAAAAAAAGATTTTTAAATAGATGTAACAGGAATAAACAAATGATCAATAAATGCAATAAGCTGGGAATTACCAGAGTGGACAGGATTAGAAATGAGAGTATCAGAGGGACAGCTGAGGTCGAGCACTTTGGAGAAAAAGAGGGACAAGGCTGAGATAGTCTGGGATAGTGGATTTACTGGACAAGGGATGTGGAATATGTAGCTGTTAAGCAGCAGGAAAAGAGGAAGACCACAGAGGATTTTGATGAAGGTAGCGAAGGAGGACATGCAGAGGGTTGTTGTGACAGAGGAGGATGCTAGGGATAGAGTGAGATGAAGGCAGATGCTCCGCTGTAAACCCACAAATAGTAAACCCACATTTAATTAAAAAATAAACAATACAACAACACAAGAACTCAGTTTTCTTCTTTTTTTCCCCCTCGCACTAAAGAAAAATTTCACGAGCAAATATTTCAACAACGTAAGAGTTTCTTTTCTATTTTAAAATTGCAAAGAATTTGGGGATTTCATCATCTACATGGGATTATATTAAAAGTTTCATGGAATCTGTGTGCACAGGGCACAGTGTCAAAACCAATACCGAACAGGAGAATCACATTAAAACCTTAAGTGACTCTAGTGGAAATCCCTGGCTGGCTCAGCAGTGCTAATAAAAGCTATACTGGCAGTTAACAGTATATAGCCGCACAGATATCAGCTATAACGAGTTAAAACCAGTTGAACTGCATATGAGCAAGATTCAGAAGGCAATTGGCTTTTCTGGGTCCCAAGTTCATTTAAGAAGTATTGAGGTGAAGTGGAAATAAAATAAAAAACCCTTTTTTGTAAGTTATGAATGATACTTTCTCTAGGTTAAAGATGAGCTTATTAGCTGTGTATGGTTTGGTGTGCTCATGGCATGGACAACTTGCACAACAACTTGCCTATTTAGGTCAAATGAAACCAAAACATGTTTTTCTGGTGATTAAAAAACTGATAAACATGAAACTATTTGTTGTATAAGATTTAAAACACAAATATGTTGTTTAGGGGAAAATCCACTGTCTTAGGTATACTGTACACTCGTGTGAAGTTTTTAAGAGAAGAGTTGGTGGAGATGGAGAAGAGATTTTTGCTTGACCTCCAGCATCCACACCTAACATTAGCATGCCACAAGCTCTATATAGGTGACTCAGAACAAACAAGAAAAACTATGGATAAAAATAACTAAATAAACGAAACTCTCCAAAGCAATTTTCTGGTCTGCAGGTGTGCCACATATTCTGGATCATGATAACCAAGCTGCCTCACAGACGTGCCTGCAGTATTTCCTTCATGCAGAGCTCTTAGGGCTCTGCGTGGCAGAAAGTGTATATACTGCAAATCCCCAAAGCACTGCACAAGTGTTACAAACAAACAAAAACTCACAGCCTTAACTTATTGAGGTTCTCCTCCAGAGCCCCAAATAAACAGGAAACACTGTAGACTATACAGGGGGGCTGGTGACTGATAAAGGTAGTGCCTAAAACAAACAAAAAAAGAGCAATTCATTTCAAGCTGGCAAAGCTGTTGTGCTGCTAGCTTTGGCCTAATTTAACCCATGGTTTGAGATATTACAGACTTGAAAACATTCTGCAGTTTTGCTTCTTTCAAATGTTGTTTAAGGTTTTAGAGAGTAAAGAAAGAACAAAAAAACTAGGTGTCTGTGAAGTTTAATTTCCTATGCACTTCTATAAGATCAAGGCCAGAACTGTATGACTTGTCTTCTCAGTATTACTTTACATGATTCAGGAAACAGACCTGAAATTTGAGTGAAAATTGGTTTTGCCTTTGGCATCAATCACTTCATTTAGAGTAAGAAAATTGATGTACGGGCTAATTTTCAGGGGGCTTTAGGCCTGGATGCTCATCATTGTTATAGGTGATTAGTGGCGATCCACACATCTACCCAGGGAGCACAAACAATCAGTCCAGCAGCGGCTGTGGCCAGTAGCCTGCTGGTGGTTCACTGCTGTTTCAGAGACATCCCGCTGCTGATATAGTAATAAAGCTGATTTGTATCAGTTTGAAGGTTATAAATAATAACCAAAGCTTGTTTTCTTATTATTATTATTATTAAATGTAGCTGAAGTGTTTTGGCTTTGTAAATATGTTCAGGAGCCGGTCTGTGTTCGAACCCACTTAATGATGGTGGCAGTTGACCTTTTTCTGCTCTAACCTACTCTGAAATGGGACAACATCTACCAAATCCATCACCACAGTGTTGACAAAAGTGAATTTAACAGTGAGTGGACAGAGAAATGAGTTCTGTGCCAGCTGATTTAAAGTCTGTGTTTACTTCACAGTCAGACTTTCTCAGGTAAAATATCTGTTCCAGATTTTTTCTGTTGTTTTTTTTGTTTTGTTTTGTGTTGTTCACTCGGGAAGCTTTCAGAATGAATTGGTATGCTGATGACAAATGATGCTCTACCAAATATTGTCAAGTTGATAAAAGCCTACGAGTCTGTAATGCCGGTCATGAAGTTCATCTCATCGCATACCTCATGTGTGGCGATAAATTGAGAGATGATTGGCTTTCGCCTTCTGATTTAGTCATTTCAGCAGATTCACTGTGGCACAGAGAGTTGCAAAAGACCCTTTCTTTGTTACGATGATCCTGAGGGACATGTTATGACAGAACAGCAGCAGATTTCATCAATGTAGGAGGCTTACAACTTGAATTCTAATTTAATTCAATTTAATTTAATATGCCGTACAAATATAAACTTCCGATAAGTCATCTCCAGTCCCTATGCAGCGAGGGGGGAAAAAAGCAAAAAATACACTCAATACAGCACAATAGCAAACACCATCAGCATTCAGTCACTGCAGCTGCCAGGCTGTGAAAAGTTCTGAGGAAATGATAATGAGAAATTACCATATACAAGGACGCTTACACTATTTATCTCAACAATGTTTGCCTCAACTTACACCTGTGCGTCCTCGTTCTTGCAGAAGTGCCATTGTACTGTAACTAGCAATTGTGCCTCAGTCACTAACCACCATCTTCATCACTGTCTGTGCATCGTGCTGACAGCTTAATGAGCCAAACTTTGCTACTTGTGAAGAAAACAAGAAAATGTAATCTTTCTCATTAGTTGGCAAGTTAGCAAATGTTTTCAGATGTGGCCTAGTTTCTGATCAAACTAAGCTTTGTTATGTCAAATGTCCTCTTTGATCCAGTTCATCTAACCTATCTTCATCTAACCTACAGCGCTGTGTTGACTATTTATTACCGAGTAAGCTCCTGATCTCTTTCTTGAGTCATTTGGTCAAGAAAGTGACATTAATTGGGGAAAATGTCCTTCATTTGGTAATCTTCACATTTAAGTTGCCATTTATTTAAGAACAAAGGGAGCTGATTATGAAAATATTTTGTCGATTAATTTTCTTTCAATCTCCGTATCAGCTATTGTAACCTGTGAGAGACAGCAATTGACATGTAACCTACCAGTATGATGCGATAATTCGTTGTGTCCTCCTCATGTCTCTCTCAGTCATCAGTCAAGCGAGGATTTACACAGCTCCCTTGATCCATTGCCCTCTACACACCTGCGTGATTGGCATCCTAAATTGTGGAGTGAACTGAGGTGCAATAATAGCAGGAGGCTGTTTGAGACAATTAGTTGACCCCCACAAGCATTACCTTGCTTCTGACCCCATGGCCCTTATTAGCTGAACCATTTCACTGTGTGGCCCACAGTTTAATCCTAATTGATCAATACCTTTAAGGCCTCTTAATATCCGAAGAGAACCTTTTGGTCTGTTTATTTAAGTGGACGCCAAACACTATAGATTGCCGTGGAAGTATGAATGAGTATCGAATGCAATTTTAGATGGATTTCGAATCAGATTTGGTCAAGATCAAGATGGATAAATGTCATTTAGAGTTTAAATGAAGTTAACTGCGCAGAGACCTATGGTTTAAACAGCTTCTCAATGTATTATGAGTTATGATAGTAATTTGGTATTGAAACAAATGTGCTGATTACAACCGTTCGGTTTACTTGCTTAATGTATTCTTTCTGAATTCCAGTGGAAATGTGGCAAATAGATAGTCTTTCCTGGCCTTAGTGTGCCTTCTGTTATCTTTTTACTCATTCTGCTTGTTGATGTTGTCAATTTACTGCCACATGCATGGTGGTATAAGGTGGTCTTCATTTCACTCCAACTTTGGGACAATTCATGGTGAGGCTGTTGGGGTGACCTGGGTCTTGTTATTATGTGGTAGTTGAGATATAAACAAGTGTACTGCAGCATACAGCATTATGCAGTGCATTATTGAATTGTAGCTGATACTGTGAAAGTCCAATTTCGATTCAGAGTATACAGTACATCCTGACCTCTTGCCTAAATCACATTACTGGTTACAGCGACTGATAGCAGTAAACATAGCTGCCACTACTGTGCTACTACTAATAGACAAAAACACCTTACAGTGACACAGTATTAGATTCTGGTGTTGTGCTGTTTTTGGTAGTTTCAGGGTTGTTGTCATTTGGTTGTTGTGGATAATTTACAGTACTCTTTATATAAGGCAAAAAAAGAGTTTGTACAATTCTAAGGAATTTGAAAGTCAGTATTTCGACCAATTTTATTAACTCTCTTAGGCTTTTTTGTAATTTCTTTAAGTACAGGTAGTCTTCAGGAATAGTTTTTAAAGGAAAATCAGAACTTTTATTTGGATGTCGGCTGCCTTTTGTTCTGCACTGGCAGTGTGTTTGAGAGCATTGCCATGCTGAAAAACAAAGCTGCTGCTAATCAGAGGCTTTAAATATGCTTTATGGTGGATATTGAAATCTGATGGTTCTTTTCGGTATTCATAATTCCATCCCAAACACCACTGGTGGACATGTAGCCAAACCAAACCACGACAGAACCAATGTGTTTTACAGGTGGCACTCACTCTTGTACCTCTCCAGTATATATTGATTTTGATTTGAACCAATTTTTAAAAAAATTTAGATTCATCACAGCACAGGACTGTGAATGAATGAAGCAGCCAATGTCCAAAGAAAACCTTTAAAGGATCATTAAGAAGCCTGGAAAGCTGTTTCTCCAGACCACTTTAAAAATGAAAGAAAGTTTGACTCCATGGAATCAAACTGTAAAGAGTTTAGGGTTTACTCTGTACTTTTGTATTGTACTATCTATGTAAAACTCTGATTTCCAATTTTATTGACAATTTTGTTACCATGTTTTCATTTTTTTTAATTAGTTTGGTGTTTTTTAGTCTGTAACCCATTAAAGTTGTTTGTTAGCCACTTTTTTAAAACCAATATAAGAAATTCCATATCTTCACATGTCTTTTGAAACATTGTAGGCATGTGACAGGGATGCTTAACATACTTTTACAACCTGTAAGCCAAGAGCAACAGGCTTGACGATTCTCCAAATCCACAGTTTCATCTAATCAAGGATTAAACTTAATTGTGGATTAGAGTTTTGTTCCTACTGTGGTTATATTAATAAATGTAACAATGGAAAAATGTCAAAAGAAAATAATATTTTGCAATGGCAATTGTTTTGATTTTATTGCAGTGGCACCAATCTGTGTTCTCAAGACATTTTCCATGGTAGAACAGGTGCTTTATTTCTGCTTGCTTTCAATTTACAGGAGGTCCTGCTTCTGTACCTGTTGGTTGGCTGCCATTGATTCCGGGGGGAAAAAGCTTTTTTAAAATTACCCTTTTTTAAGCAATTTTTAAATCAGATTGACTGATGATGCTATATGTCCGTTGTTGTTTTTTTATGTCCCAGTGGCCATTTAAAGGTAATTTAGATGAAAACTTTTGGCAACTTGCTTATTCACTTCCTGACCCAACCCTTTTAGGGATTTGTGTCTCCATCCAGTCTCGAACCAGGATTCCTTTGTGTATTATAATAACTTCCAAGTAAATACCTAAAACTTGCTTTTAAAATGAACTTGAATCATTAGTTCCAGTAGCAGCTCAAGATTCCTGGCATATTATGTAAACAGATCTGCTCAAAGTCTTTCTTTTTCAAAAAAAAAAGGTTTAATGTACAAATTAAATTTCTTTGGATATATATTGAGTTTTTTAAGAGCTTTTTCTATTATCTCATAATGACATTCATTGATTTCTTTTCTCCTGTTTTATAATTATGAGACGTTTGTGAGGTGCTTTGTTTTACAGTATAGTTACAATATTCTGGCAAGAATCTCAATCATGTGTTTTTTGGTGCTTTTACACTAAAACCAACAGACTGCCAAAATGACATCCTTTTACAACGCATCAGTGTCCTGTCTGTCTGGCCACTTTTTTTGCCACCACGAAATTGCCGGACCCAAAATTGGAACTACTGTAACTATGGAGAAGGATCACATCTGTCACATTTTCTCCCCACACACAATGACCACAACTTCTGCTATAGAACTCTAATGTACGGGTTTCATACTTTTTGAAGTGTAGGCTTATTCTCCAAAGGCACTGAAGCAGGACTGGCTCTTCACCAGCACCGCTCGCACCAGATAGAAAACATCAAAATGCTGAAAAAATAAAGGGATGCTCTGTTGCTATGAATGAATCCTTTCATATCTAATCTCCTTTGATTCATTGTCAATGTAAAAATACTGAACTTTAAATAAAAGTTAATTAAAAAACGAATAACTACATGTAAATGGCCATTGCACAGGTTATTATTCTGCAATCACTAAACCTATCCCACATTTTGTCTTCTTTTATTAAAATTTTAATTCAATATTTTTTTCTCACAAATCAGCTGACAGGTTTCCAATTTGTTCGGTGAAACACAATAGTCATCCTCATCTCGTGTAAATGAAGTCTTCTGGGTCCCCACAGAACCCCCAAGACAATACTTGCAATCTCATTCATTTTATCACTCCCTCTTCTATTGATATTGGTGTTCCATATTCAGCGTTTTATTACTTATCGCCATGCAGTTATTCATATCAGCCCTTGTGAGCTGATCAAGAAGCAGAGTTTTTCTTGCAGCAAGGCTTCTCTACTTTGTTGTTTTATCTGGCGCACACGTATGAAAAAGGCCTGAGGGAGGAAGACAATGCTGTCTGCTTTAACTCATCTCGCTGCCTGACACTGAGGTATCAGGCACCAGCAGGGGAGAGAGAATATTTTATCTGACATTGTCACTCTCTGTAGAAACCTCCGGGAGGCTGAGGCTGCTGTGACACACTTGGTGGTCAGCAGCACTGCATATGATTATGACAGTTCCTGCTACCCTCGCAGAAACCATAGGTCTGTGGTGTTATTGTAAAATGAAATCTTCATAATAACAGCGTGGGCTCAGTCACTTCTAGTGCTCTGGATAAAGTTTTAAGCAGCAACAGTGTGTAGCCGTAAAACATATTTAAAAAAAATCTCTTTGTTTTCTTCAGGCGATTGCTACTCTGGTGGACTTTGGAGTAAAGCATCACATAAAGTCGTTCTTAAAAGTCCCAAACTGATTTGGATTAAATACAGAGAAAGAGGAGACATGAGATCGTCATTGTTTCACGTGAGTCTCATTTTTGTGGCCATTCATATGATCCACTGCCAAATCCTTTGCAACAGGCAACCTTCAACCGAATGGCACCTTAAAAAAAACACCATCCAAATGAATTGGACTCTAATAGGGAACATCTGCAGGAGTGTTTCTGAGTGTTGGGATTCCCAGCGGGGAGACGAGTCAAGTGAGCAGCCTTTCAACTTCCCACAGATATGCCCACTTCAGCTACAACATGGAGACAAACTGTTGATGTCTGCTGATGAAACACTCAAGTCATATGGCATCAAACTCCTAAATGTGTCAAAAGAGAACTTTGAAAGCTGTTCTGCAACAGGACAGAGAGAAGATCAGTTTCTCTTCCCTCACAACATAAATGAAAGAGAGCAAGTCGATGCCAGGTGGCTCATGCCGGGTCACCGTTATTTTATTGCGCTGCACGAAGGAGACACGCAGCTGTGCACGCTAGGTTTGAGGCTGAACGTCACAGTTAAAACCCAACTTTGTCGGAGCTCCCCGATGCTTCGACTTTGTTCGGGGAACGGTGTCTGTCAAACAGGAGTCGGAGAGAGTGCATTCCACTGTCGATGTCACCACAAGTATTCCGGGAGGTTTTGTGAAAAGTTTGATGCTTGTTTGGATAACCCCTGTGAAAACAAAGGAATCTGTTTGAGCAATGGATCGACAGATCCACACTACAGAACATATAAGTGTCTGTGTCCTCCACATTTTACAGGTGAGCACAAATGTCACTGATCCCATTTAATGAGTTCTCGTAATTGTTTGAATAAGGGCTTGGTCAGAGCATCTAAAAATAGTCCTATACATCACTTGTGGCTGTTACATGTTGCATTTGCTACAAAATCAAAGTTTGTAGAAGAAGTGTTTCTGAGAGACGTACTCATGTGCTGAAAGAACGTAAAAGCAGCTTCTCAATTATGGATTTATTGAACACGTCAAGTTAATGTTTTTCACCATAACCCTCCGACACACTCATGTAATGCAAACAGAATACATTTTTACATTGCTTGCATTCCAGATGACTTCCTTTTTAAGTTCCTTGCTGAATTATCTACAGTAATGACTTTTTTTCTTTAATAAAATTAAAATCAAAGGCATTAGACCTCCGTGCATGCAAGCAAACTTGATTCTGCTCATCTACTGTTTTTTTTCTGTGCCTGGTCCTCTGTGAATAATCATCTAATGGGCTGTTTGTTTTAGGGGTTAACTGCTCTGAAATCATTGGGAAAGCAAACTGTGACAGCATCTGTGAAAATGGGACATGCCTTCAAATATCACCTGCATCCTTCAAATGCATCTGTGACAATGGTTTCTCTGGTAAGCATCTCTTATTTTAGAAGGCTGTTTATATAACGTAGATGGACTGTCTGGCTCAGTAACAATGAAGAGCTGCTCTTTAAACAGCATGTCACAGTTTTAATCACTACCAAGCAAATCACACAGTTTACTGCAATTCTGTATACAAAGCACAATGGAAAGTGTTTTTCCCTCACCTCCCAGAACCATGTAATTTCCCTCAAACAGGAGGGCTATCTTCAAATCATCATAAATCATAAAAAGATCAGCATTTCCTTGTGGGCTATAAACTTGATCCCACTCGATGTTATATTTGTCATCATAATATATGAAGGGGCCACTTCAAATCAAATACCTCATATTACAACCAGTGATGTGCCGCTCTAAAGGGCCTGGGCTATACTGCTAGCTAACGGAGCATGCCGGAGTTAATAAAATAAAGGTTTACGGCAATCAGGTAAAATGTAATTTATAGTGTATTGTTTCTGCTGAGAGCGTAAAGATAAAAATGAATGTTATTCAGTGCTCGTTATTTGAAGAATAAGTCCCATTTATGATAGTATTTATAATTACATTTTACAGGTGGCACACATCAGGCTTCCAAGTTCAGGATAAAACGAACGCGTCACTTTTTTCAGTCACAACAGAAACAACACGTGATGTAAAGTTGATACACATTAATATACATCTGAGAACTGGATATAGTTATGTGGAAATCCATCACTTTTCTTCTGCTCTGCTCATATTCACAGAGACAAATTGCATGGTTATATTATATTTAGGCTTAGGGTTAAAGTAGCTGATCCCCGTCTCTAAGAATCACTTACAAAAGCAAATCAAAGAGCATTGTGACACATTTTTCACTCCCAGCCAAGACCATCCACTTCAGAGACAGTGCTGGACGCTCATGTATAGGCGCTGAGTGGGACTTTTGCTGTGGCGAAGATGTATGGCACATTAGTGATTCGCTCATTATTTAGTCTCATCCGCTGTATTTTTGTATAGTCGGGTCAATCGTTATCACACACAAATGGTTACAAGACCTAGATGCTCTTCGGGCTGCCCTCGATATCACTCTCTGCTGTAAAAATCAAGCCTGCAATGAACTTTCTGGAGTAAAATCTCCAAGTGGCTTTTCACATTGATTCATTGTTTTGTTTGGAGCACAATTTGTCCTGGCAGCATTCTTGAAGTGTCACAGCTTCGCCTTTCGAGTCCAGCCCATGCTTTCAGCTTATTATTTTAGAGATGTTGTTTCAAGGTTACTTCCAGTACTGTCTGGCATATTCTTTTTTCTTTATAACAAGAGATTATTAAGGCCATACAAAAGAAGGAGAAAAAAAAAGTCATTTTAAAAGGTATTCTCGGATGTTTTGTGAAATGGCTCTGAAGATTTAAAAGAGAAAAAGATTACTGTAGCAAGATTACAGGATAATTTTCAAAATCTTTGAAAGAGGAAATTATCACTTTGCCTTCATCCCCTTGTTGGTAGTGAATGCCAGATACCTGCTGTATTGAATACTGAATATTTTCGATCAGGTAGAGGACATTATACTTATGTTAGTTCCTTAACGCAACACCGGTGGACTAGACTGTATGTTAAATTTGGTTCACATGAACTTTATCATATTTTCCTTTTATTCAAGTCTGAATTGCTCTTTGAAATGTAACTTTTTTCTCTAACTACAGCATTAGGATTGAAACTAGTGGGGAAAAAAAGAGTCAAATGATTTTTGTGTTAGCTGTTTTTTGCTCTTGTTTTGTTTTGTTTCATGTAAAAGAAGCATTTTGCAAGCCTTTTAACCCAAGCTGTCAGTGATGACAGTATAATGATTACCAGCTACTTACATTTGTTAAAACCAAATAGTTGGCCCTATTAAAGAAAACATCTGCCCTTGTTTGAAGTCAAATAGATAA
This sequence comes from Haplochromis burtoni, assembly GCF_018398535.1. NCBI lineage: Eukaryota > Metazoa > Chordata > Actinopteri > Cichliformes > Cichlidae > Haplochromis > Haplochromis burtoni. Next base: position 3,791,686 of record NW_024582373.1, read on the forward strand.
TTCCTATAATTTCCATCAGAAACAAATTGTGGACTTACATGCTCTGACTGCTTTTGCAGCTTCTTGTAATTGGCTTTAATTGCTGCTGCTCCCTCAAATAAGCAGACTCCACTGGGTGCTTTCGCACAGTCATGGTGTCTTGGTGTCCCATCAGCTTCTTGGGAGTTCTGTAGAGCTCGTGCTTCCTTTACCTCCCTGCTGCAGTTGGCTCATTAATCAAGTGGAAGTTAGTGGCTGCTCCAGTGCTGGCTGCCCTCACAGGCCAAAGTCTATGCGCAGAGAATAATGAGCCAAACTCATGGGATGTTTCAAATGAGATTTTCTTTTGATTTGACTGTCTTCTACTCTACCTCTAGGGCATTTGTTGTTAAGTATTACCATCTTTATAAGACCATTTTCATTTGGAATATGGTGTTAATTGTTTCTAAAATCTTGTTGGTAATAAAGCCAAGTTTTGTAAGTTTAATTTGGTGTATATATGCAGTCATTAGCCTTGTTAAACTGTTTTAATTAGGCATTGACATGCTGGTGTTTTATGCATATTAGATGGATGCAATTCAAAGTCACTGCAGAAACAATGGTGTTTTAGATGAGAGCACAAATGTAAATGACTGTAATAAATATATAAACCATCGTCGGTGTTAACTAACATTGTTAGCATTTTACAGAGGGAATTATCATTATTATGCTTCATTAATACATATGAGAGATGGAAATTCTACAGGAAAGCAGTTTGTAGAGGTGCAGCTTTGAGTGGACCAGTTTTGAAAACTCAATTTCTGATGTAAAATGAGCTGAAGCAAAAAGCAAACTCTGAAGTTGGGTACAGTAAGATTGATGCCCACAGAGGAGGCTAGGAGGAGCCTCTGGGACATGAGCACTTGTATCAGCAGGGGGATTAAAGAAAATATGCAAAAAAAAGAAGTCACTAGAAAGATAAATGTGTAGGTGTCATGTGAGAAAGAAAAAAAAATCCTCACAAGGGAATAACATCAAAATTTATTCACCTTGACCTTGCAGTGATTTCAGTCTAATTTTATCCTTTGTGCACAATATCACTGCAGCATTACTTTGTCCCTGGTTAAGTTCACAGTTGTGAAATTAAACTGCTGGCTAGAGCTTAGGTCAAAGTTACTTTATCTAAGAAAATGCTTACAATATGCTGAAAGCTGTGGCGCTCACTACTTAGTAAAATGCATGTTTATCAGTTAAAAATCTGTGTTAACTTTAATTTGGTGTATATCAAATGATGTATAAATAATTTAAAAAAAAAACACTGTGTTGTGTGCATAAAAAAAATTAATAATACAGCAGAATTTAATGAATAAACTTGTATACTTTTTAAAAAATAAAAAATAAAATGAGAACAGTGAAATATGAGAATAAAAATAAAATAGTATTTGAGCTGTAGTATAAAACTGTTCCAGGACATTTACCATGCGTTAATAAAAATTGATAGAGCAGTTTACTGTGAGATTTTGTGTGACAATATTATATTGATACAAGGGCACTAAATATAGATATTTAATTAAATAAGTTAAAATACTCTGAAAATACTGCGAACTACAGGGTTCATCTCATGCGCCACCATCCTGAGGTAACGTTAGCTGAGCAAACTTAGATTAAATCACAGCAACCAAAAACAAACGAACACAAAAAAATCATCCAACACACTGGGACGCCTGATAGGAAGGAACCTGTCTACAAACAGTTGCAGTCTGACTTTGACTGACTGCAATCGCTGACTGAAGTTTTGTAAATAATTGCCATCTAATTTATAAATGTAGGCATATTCCTAACATGTTGCCATCAGTCCGAATCAATCTTTGGCTGCCAGCTGGTTGTATTCTGGTTATAATTCAATAAAACAGGAAGGTTGCTGAGCACAAATGTAATAGTAAAATATGATTTTTTGTTAAATGTGAACTTCTGCCTATATAGACAGCAACAGATATGTAATTTTAAGCAGTATATTACAGGTAAATGCTGTATTTTTAAAAAAAATATTACATTTAACTGTGAACATCACCCCATTCCATCTAATGGTACCATTTATGTCAGGTTTGCAGCAACAACATAAGAAAAAGTAATAATAAGTTTCATAGTCTTATCTTATTGAATAACACAGATATTGTCATAGTTTAACTTTGAGGGTATAAATTGCAGGTGAAAAAAGGTGATAAATCACAATATGTGTTATTGCAATAATCAGCATATCACAAAATGTTGAAAAAACGGCAATAAACAAAGAAAATAAAAATAATAAAAATGAATAATAATAAATAAAACAACAATAATAATAAAATTACAAACCTATGTGGCATAACCCACATACACAAACATGGAGAAACTGTCAGGAATAATCACAGACCAGATATTTTCCTCACATTTTTTATTCTCATAAAAACCAGACTGCTTTTAATTAGCTCGGGTTTATCCCACATTTAATTATATTACTAGTGAGGCTTTTTACAGTGTTATCAAACAACTATTTTTCCTGTTTACGGTCGTGATGTAAATGCTGTGTGTGCTGTGTGGCCTGATTTAATGGGATGGCAGCGGCGCTGTATGGCACAAGCACAAATTTAAATACACACACACAGCAGGAAGCATATTACCCTGAGACTGAGGCAGTTCTCCATCATGCGGGCTAAACGGGAAAAAAAAAACAAGAGGAGGCGATGCAATCCACTCCATCTTTATAGCTTTCAGGAAAAAAAATTGATTTTTAGGTGAAGAGTTCCCAATAATTTGTGTTTGGCGCTGCATAGTTTACAGACTGCTGTAAACTACAAGTAGAGCTAAATAACTCAAGTCACAGCTGTTATTATACTGCTAGTTTGTGATTTTTCATATCTGAATAACTTGAGAGTTTTACTTTTGACTCATTGTTTTGACTTTGGTGGGAACATCATCCTACCAATTTAGGAGAGTAAATCAACAGGATAACAAGACGCGGTGACTCTGTGTACAGTCGGTCTTGCATCAAGTTTATTTGTGGGAGCATCTTTTTACAGTGTGTGAATGTGTGTGTGAATTGGTGGATGACTGAATGTAGTGTAAAGCGCTTTGGGGTCCTTAGGGACTAAGTAAAGCGCTATACAAATGCAGGCCATTTACCATTTATTTACCATTTTTAATGTTATGCATGCATAGTGCCGGGAAATGGCCCTACACATGCCACTACCCTGTGTAAATGATTAAACCTGTCAGTCACCCCTTCATTCTTGGATTCTAAATCACGTGTGCATTTCATTTCTGGTGTGAAAATTCTTTGAAGTCATTCCATGCTTGTTAATTTCCATGTTTAATATTTGAGATTCAAGAGTATACAGAATAGTTAAATTCATGCTATGCTAAGAACGCCAGTAGATGCAGTATAGTTTCTAAATAAAAGTGCAGTAATCTATTTTGCTGGTTTTGCAGGCCCACCGTGTGAGAAGAGGAAAGCCTCCTGTGACCCAAATCCATGTAGAAATGGTGGTACATGTGAAGAGAGTCCCACAGGATTTGTTTGCCATTGTCCGGAACAATTTGCGGGCCTCTACTGCGAATCTCGAGTTAACTTCGATTGCAAGTCGTACCCATGTCAGGAGGAACAAATGTGCACTGCAGGGGATCGCGTGAGAACTTTATTTCCCTTATTTGTTTTCCCTCAGTGGGACGTAAACAAGAAATGGCACATGAAAATTAATAGTGTCTTGAAGCGAGATCAAATGCCTTCATTCTAAAAGCTCCGGGAGCAATTAATATTTCCCGGTGAAGATGAGCTGTGGGAAAGGGTGTCTGCTTTCTCTAACATTTTGATTGAATGACCCAGTCCATATTTAAGTGCCAGTTTGAAATGGCTCTCATCAGAACCTTTTTGTAATTGGATGCCTGCTGCAATTTGCACCTTTCACGGGAAATGCTAGTATACTCATACATTTTGCAGAGGTGGTAGTGTTTCTAATGCTCTAGAGGATACTCTGGGGAAAATACAGCAGTGGTCTAATTGTCTTTCTCTACGACCTTTGTTTTGTTCATTACAGTTTGCCAAGTGCACTACACATTTTCGAGACCCACCTAAGGATACCCGAGCAGAGAAGAGTAAAGAGGACATTTATCAACATAATGCACATTATTGCTGCTGCTTGACATATATATTTTTTCCTAGAAGCATAATCTGTTTAACTTTGAATTACAAGAACATTAACATTTGTTAGCCTCTCATATCTAAAAACCATATTAAAACAAATGTAAAACCTATTGTTTATTTAGATTATATTTAATGAAAGTGTAGAAGTCTGTAGCAAATATAACTGTGACTCAATGAAGGCCCATTTTTATCACTACAGTGATTTGCTCTTTTATTGATAATGTTCCGTGTTCCTACACTTGGAAATCGAATGTACCTTTTGTGTAATTTAAGCGTCCTATCCCAGGCTTGCAGGTGATCTAGGTTGTATTGCTTCTCCCATGCAGGGCTCTGAATGTGTCTGTGCAGATGGTAGTGTGGCCACAGCGTGCAAGAGGCAGAACAGCCTGTGTAGTCCATCACCATGTTTGAACAATTCCACCTGTGTGTCCAGGGGAAATGATTACATCTGCAGGTAAGAGGGAGATCTAATAATAGGAACATCAGAGTCTCTTCTTGAAGATGATTCGCGTTTCTTATGAATGTGTCTCCCTCTGAGAATGAATAAAAATGTGATTTTTTTTTTCCACCTTTTGATGTGAGGAGGATTTAAAGTGGTTTTAAAAGCTCCAGGAAGTCATTGTTGAGAGTTGAAACAGAGACTTAAATGCTTTTCCTATGAAAACGTTTCCATTTCATGCCATTCATTTCTGCCATCTTTCAAGATATCCAGATATTAAACTGTACCAGACCACAAAACAGATAAACTGGTTTAATTTGTTTATCAGATAACAACTCTCACACAAGAAATTTGACTAAATAAGAACCAAATATAATACAAATATAGGGAAGTGTATATTTGGCATATTATACAGTATAGTTAATTTGATTCACATTAGAGCTTGATTTGGTATGATACGCTAACATCGCTAAGCATTTCAGAAAATGGGTAAAAAATGCTAACCTGATTAGCGACACGCCCCTGTCTTTATCAGAATCAGATCATGCGGAAAACTGAATTAGAATCCCAGAAATCTCGTATAAAGAAACAACACAGCATTGCTTGTTAGTGCTTAAAGCTCAAGGTGAATTGATTTTGATGACACTGACCGCCTCTCAACAGATGTCTGAGTGGGTTTTCTGGGAAGAATTGTGAAGAAATAATTGACTACTGCAGTCTGCTCAATATCAGCTGCCTAAATGAGGGATTGTGCTTGAGTGTAATTGGCGGATATCAGGTAAGTAATTCAAGGTTTCAGTCATAATGAAATGCAATAAAGCCCACGAAATATGACTCATGACGCATACAGAGTCGACGCAGTGTGAACTCATTCATAAGTGTTGTTAGGATTCATAAAATAAATGTTCTGTTTCGGTAGTAAGATTTTTTAAAATCTTTTTTGTGATAAAAACATGGGAGTGGTCCACTCTCCGTTATTGCATTTGATCATTTTCAGAGTAATATTGGTCTAAATGGTGTATTGTAACCTTTTGCACTTTTCAGAAATTTGAGCATGTTGACCTTCCTGTGAATCTGTTTGGTGTGTGGCTTTTTTTGTTAGCAAGTATTCATTTTTAGACTATAAAATCTGCTTTAATGATGCAACAGTTATGCACTGGATCGATTGTAATGATGAATGCTTCAGAATGGCAACTATTGCGCGATGTTCTTACAGTTGTCCCTGAATATAAAGTACATGCAGTACAAATACAGAGATAAGACCTGGTTTACACATGTTTAAATGTTTGGGGGGCTTTCTAATGTTGTCTATATGACAGTGAAATACAAAGAGAATTACAGAAACATCAGTGGTAGTTCTATGACTACAGAAAGCAGTAATCCAATTCTAAGTCATTAAATCCTGGTGTATATGTGGAAGCTTTGTTCAGACTGACAGGTCCGGGTCTAATTTGCCTCCCAGTTTCTCAGTCTTCTCAAATGTCTGCATTTTTTACAACACCTGAGAGTGCTCTGTAATGCCCCATAGCTCCTAATTATTCTCCATCAGTCTTGTTCCATTAGACCACTGATAGGGTTCTTTATCTACGATCTACTTTTACATGCTTTATGTTGGTGCACGTTTGGTCAGAGATGTTGCTAACTGCAAGTGCGAGTTTTTCCTTTAATGTTTTCTTATATTTTTGTGACTTTTAGGGTTTGAATATGAATAAATATTTACTGTGGGTAGTAATAAAATGGTTAGTGTGTTGTGTAGAAGCTCCATATACTCCATATCTAGTTGTGCACATATGCACAACTAGAGATAACATAAAATCATTTTAATGCTAGATATAGAGAGTAGTGTTTGTGTTTTTTCTCTTTGTAACACCTCGTGTTTGTGCACATTTAGAGAGAAACCCTGTTTTAGCTTATTTGGATCAGATTTTTCTTATTGTCCATCCAGGATTTTAGTCTTCACAACTGCGTAAATGAATTTGCGTTAATGAAAAGGCAAAAAAAAAAATTACTATGAATTTTTATTTAAAGCTGTTCACTGAGTTCTGACTGTCAAAAATTATATTAATCTCCATTATATCGTGGTGATGGTAGAAATCTTGGTTGAAAACGTCTCAAAGCCAATTAAACCATCTTTAATATCTCTCGAAGTAATTTTTGGTGAACTGAAATTTATTTGAAGCTGTGATTTGTTCATTCATCTCCAGGCTCAAAATGTGCACGATTCAATGATTTCTCTCTAATACAGTGTGCTCTGTATGATACATTTTATTATAGATTGATGTATACTCTACTATACTACTGATCTTATGAATAATTTTCTGCATTCCTGCAGTGTGTTTGTGCCCGGGGTTGGGTTGGAGAATATTGTCAATATGTGGGTGATGCCTGTCAGATAAAGCCAAACAGCTGTTTGAATGGGGCAACATGCATTGCAACAAATCAGCCAACATCTCCCCCTCAGTACTCCTGCAAATGTCCCCTTGGCTTTACAGGTGAGATATCTTTGTTTTATTATCTCTTTTTGTTCCTTTTCAGTGAGTCTGTCCATCTGTCTCCTGGCAACAGACTCCTGTCTCCTAATTTGTACACACAGTTGTGGAATGCCGGTTATGGGATGAGGAATGACTGATTCCTTAACCTTAATGTTTGGGGAAAATCTGATGTAAAACTGGCAGAGGCTGACAGATACATGGTGTTGACATTTCTTGACATCTTGTTATATAAGCACCAACCAAAGTCAAGACACACAAAGCCACGAGTGCTATCGTTTTCTGAATATTTTACTATTTTAAGATAGCCAATCCGCAGTCCACATGCAAGACATTTGACATGGAGCTTTCATGCTAAGAGCAAATCATAAATTATACATTTTGACTTTTGTTGGTGGTTTAAAGCAAAAGGCATAAAATCCATAAAGAACTTATGAGATGCTCATGTATTCCATTAAAAGTACATAACTGGTATCATGCTTGAATGTCGTCTATAGTGACAGAAAATGTTTTTTTTCTTCTGTTTTCTTTGTTTTTTCTCATTAACTGGCAAGTGTGCATTAAAATTTTATGTCACATAAAACCACTTTGATAGGGAAATCTACTCTCCACTGTCACTTTGTCATAGAAGCAATGCATTATGCATAGCTAGCAAAAAAAGACATACAAACATGGTCAAGGTGTTCATGAAGAGTTCAGACATCAGTCGATCATGTTACATATTTGTAGACGCACAATGTTAACCCAACCTTAAATCCATAGATGGATCCCCAAACACAAACAAACCTCGTGAGAATATGTTCTTGATCTTTCTGTGGAACGTTTTTAAAATATAAATCCATAAATCAGCCATATGCTAATATCCATCAAGCAATCTCGAAACCGTCCCCCTGCCTTGGCACATAGCAGGGTTAGCATTGTAGTTCTGTTATAGACGTCTAATGCTGTAATTTCTTTTTCAAGAATCTGATTTAATTAATATCTCAAAAGACCGAACCACAGCTGGCTCAAGGGCTGCTGTTCCATAGCTGACCTCTGACCTCCCGGGGGAGTAGAACAAAAATAAAAAACAAAGAAAACATCCCTGGGGTGACCTATACATTTTTTATTTGCGGTAGTAGTATTAGTACCATTTGTTCTCAATCTGCTGCACTACCTGATGTAGCCTAGAGGCAAAACTTTTTTAACTTTGTCTAGAGAAGCACAAAACTAGCAGATACCGCTAAGAACATAAGTGTTCTTGTCTCCCAAGTGGAAATTAATTCTACAATATCTAATTCAGGCCAGAGATTGGTGGTAAATCACAAGCCAAGCACAGATTTAAAGCAAAATCCAGTAATATTTGCGATATGACTTTTTTATTTGTTTTACCTTGAATCTTATTTATCAGCGGCCTCGCCTGCTCGACATTTCTACGGCCTGCTGCTGATTGTGTTTAATCCAAGTAATCTGGCAAACTGCTTCCTAATTAGCTGCCAGCTCGGAACATGGGCAAAACTTGTTAAGCTATCAGTGACAGTGGTTGAATAAACAATGCAGAGGCACGAAAAAACAAAAGGAGCAGTTGTAGAAAAGAAGATTAACCCTTTTTTATTTACCATGCTTAAAAAGGTTGAGCACATTCACAGAGACAGACACAATGTGATTAGAAGTTGTATTCTTTATCTCGGTCACAGCTGTCATTGTACTTCATAGCAGAAGATCATGTTTGAAGAATTGTTTATCTAAACAGTTCAATCTGCCGAAGAAAGAAAGACTCTTTTCATCTGCTTTTCTCGGTTCGCTGTATCATGCTTTTATATGATTAGCAAACCATCACAGTGATACAAAATATACACAGCTCTGTTTAGACCTAGTTACATTATTTAAGACGTTCATCGACACAAAAATGGAATGACACAGATTGTCATCGCTACCAGACATTGCACTTACTGTAAAGGTTGTAATGGTACAGCTCTGAATTGTTCCTCTGTTGTTTTACTACTTAAACAGCCAGCACATGTGATTTTTTTCCTATCTGGTGCACTCAGGTTTTGGCCTATAGCACATTTCACAATCTTGCCTTAAGTCCTGACACACTCAGCTGTCAGTCAGATAAGCCCTTACATAGCACTACATGAACACGTTTCGGCCCCCTCCCCGTTCAAAGCTGAAATCTGTTGCCACTTCAGTAATGGAAAATTGTCTCTTACACCATGGCACTTCTTAGTGACTGATAGAATTCATCATTTTCTGGCATCTCAGGACTTTTGCGGTGGAATTTCTACCCATGCAGGATAGGAAGGCCAATTTAATTTCAAGCTTTGCCCTGAAATCCCACTGTACTCATCATAGATTATAACCTAGGATACATTACTCAACCCCGGCACCCAGGTTTCCTTGTGGAAAGCTTTATTTTTCATATTTATGTGGACTCTTATGTATTTTTAATTAACTAATTAACTAATTAACTGTGCAATTAGAAAACAGTGAAATGTGCATATATATATATATATATATATATATATATAAATAAAAAAATGGGTTGTTTTTTTTTACTTTTTTTTTTTTTAACTTTTTGTTAAACAGTTGCTATATATTGGATAACACTATTTTTTGTCCTATAAATCTCAACAATCCACATCATTAAATATTCATTAAAAAGCTGTATAACTGATTTCACTTACAGCCAGACAGGATTTTAGCTGTTTTCCAGATTTTAGTAGGACAAATTTGTATAATTTGCTGTTCCACTGCATAGCATTTTTTTATATATAATGACCTGTACCATCAGCCGTGCAGATGTTATCAATCATAGTGTTTGTGCCGTAGCACGAGGTTGCTGCTGTCAAGGAGGGACTTTCACTACATGTCATTGCACCTCTGTTATTGATGACAGGACTTTTTAAATTAATAACCTGCACGGGAAAGCATCCACCCCCAATCACAGCAGTGGAACTAGCAGCTGCTGAGGCAGCTGAGCACCAAGCAAATCTCTTCTAAGGCAACCTCCGTCCCCCACATCATCTGCTTTCTTTTAGACAGAGCTTGTCATTAAATGTCCATTTTCTTAACAAGAAACTGAGCCCATGCTATCAAGGGCCTGTTTTCTCTTGTAACTTGTACTTGGCCTCAGCACTTGAATCCTAGAGCATCTTAATAGGTGAATGTTTGCAACCTAATTATTATTTCAGCAGAAATGTTTTAAAACAGTTTCAGGCAACTCTTTAAAAAAATTGGGGGGAAATTTGCTCATTCATTTTCTTGCCGAAGGTCTATAGAGAAGATTGATATTATTGTCATATCTGTACGCTAAGTCTGAAGGTAAAGCCTGCAGCCAATTAATCCAGCTTTAGCATAATAAACAAATAAACAAACAAACAAAAAAACACATCTGCCCACCAGCATCTGTCTGGCACTTTCACAGTGATAACAAGACTCCCGCTTGTCAATGCCCTGAGTTGAAAAAATAGAGCAGCACATAAGCCCCTAGTCGGGGTTTTTACTTTTTTTCCACAGAGCAAACACTGTAAATATGCATTAATTAGTGTGTTTTTAGACAGAAGCAGGTTAGCAGTATCCCCCTGCTTTCAGTCTTTATGCTAGGCTGAGTCATTCAGGAAAAGAGTGCTGCATTTTAACAATTCACACGAAAGATGAACTGCAATATGTTGGGGTGCAGAGGTCGGGACTGTGTGAAAATAGTGTGGCGATATATAATGCTGCTTATTACATCTAAAACCTCTTTCCCCAGGAACAAACTGTGAGACTGAGATCAATGAGTGTGACTCCAGACCTTGTCAGCACAATGGCAAGTGCTGTGACTTGCTAGGAGACTACAGTTGCCAATGTCCTACAGGTATGCGCTATGTCCAAAACTAGACCTTATTGTAGTAAAGATGTAGGTAATTTATGTTTACTGTATCCTTGGCTCGAGAAAGCACGCCATTTGGTGGCTGTGGTGGGATGAGCCAGAGACATTGATCATGTCGACACTCTGGATTGAGCCATAAATGAGGCCATAATGTTGTGTAACTTCCCAAATGATATGGTGTTACAAAGTATAACTTGCAGGTCCAAAAAAAGGAATTTAACATCACGTTTTGGGTGAAGTCACTTTAAAAATATGTATATATAGTTATGTATTTATTGTTACCTGTTTAAAATCAGATTTACTGGTGCCTCTGTACATACTTTTCATGTGTCTCCCTAATCATCAAGGTAGTCTGCATGATCACCATCAAAAACAACTCAAAATAGGATTTTTAACACTGATACTGATCTTTGGTGATTAAAAAAATCTGATATATTAGCCGATATATTTTCTGTATAACGTGAAAGATGAACAGACTTCACCTTTCAGAGTTTGTTATGTGTTGTGATTTTAGAAGTCCTGACTAAGATAGTATAACAGTACAGTTTAAACGTAATCTTGGTGTATTGTCATAAAAGATCGTAGATTAGTGATTTACGCTCAGGTTGCATCAGCTGGCTGTTGTGTTTGTGTACTTCCAAACCTGTGTTGCCAACATGGAAGTTGCCCTCTGCTGGACAAACTGTGCAAAATCAACAGTTATAGCATGGTTGAAGGGTGTTTCTCCTGTCTCTTTTTTGCTGATATATTGGTATTAGCATCTGGCTGTAATCATTAATAATAATAAAAAAAAAAACATGTTGAAAGTTAGTGGGGAAAAAAGATTATGATCAGCCATTAAAGTGGGTTTGTGTATTTTTAAAAGAAAAAAATTATACCCGCATGTGTTCCCTCAACCTTTTTCACACCTCTGTACCACCAATGTCACCCCTATGGGGGTTCTGTCCCCCACCAGGGCGCTTACCTGGGAACCAAAGGTGATTAACTTTTGCCAGCAGGGTCTCTGGGCTGTGACACATCATGACTTATTTTATCACATGAAAATATACATATGCATATATTTTTAGTTGTATCCTGCTTACTAAAATATTTATTTTTTTCCACGTGCTATGTTTTTATTTTATTGATCTCCTTGTTTATAGCAGTCACAGCATGCTACTGATCACAACATGCTCTGCTGAGCCAGATAGAGGAAACAAGCTGCAGCAAGCATCTTTGCCACCTTATTTGCAGGATCAGTTTACACTCTTGGCCTGTGATTGACAGCTGAGAAAAAATACCAAACTCATTGCCAGAGCTCATGAATGGAACTGCATTGCTCAAATATTATACTCTGAAATTCACATTAATATAATTTTTCTGTAATTGCTTATTGTGCCTCACCGGCTGAGTCTGAATTTACATTCACTGAATGGTAACTGATGGACGACTGACGGGAGCTTTCTGTTGTTGGCACAGCACAGTTTCTGTGTCTGGCAGTTGCTTTTGCCCACTTTACTGGAACATTTCACTGCATATAGAGACCCGAGACATGGTGGGCAGAGCATCTCTATGTCCAGGTGACGCTTCTCTCGCAAGAATTTGCTACTGTTATTTTTAGCTGTTGTAGACTCTTAGGGGAAATGTAACACTCATGGTAATGAAACTCTGTTTGTTCACTCTTGTTCAATTAAACATTAAAGCACAACACCAGTGTTAATGACACACAGGTCACAGAGTCTGTTCGCCTCATCAGTTGCTGAAGCAAGCCACATTAGAGTCACAATTTAAGGTGACATTCAGAGGTGGCATTGTATTTTTAGCAACTGATGAACTGCCAGTCCTTGAAGTATCAAAGGTATAACTTCCCATTGTCTAAGACTGTGAATGATACAGTAGCTTGGAGTATTATTCATTCATCTATTTCCTACACTGCTTATTCTTTTAGAGGTGTTGAGAAGCAGAACACCTTTTATTTACTTATTAAGGACCACACACAAACTGGTTGGAACTTGTAGAAGCACATGTATGTGATGAACATAACCACATACCCTAACCATAAAAAGCTTCATATATACACTGAATTAACTAAAGGTATTCAAATGCTTATTGACACAAATATCTAATTAGTCAATCAGCAGCTCGATGCATTTAGGCATGTAAATATGGTCAAGAAAGTCCAAACTGAGCAATGGAGAACAAAGGTAATTTCAGTGACTTTGAAGTTGGCATGGTTGTTAGTGCCAGACGAGCTGGTCTGATTACTTCAGAAACTGCTGATCTACTGAGATTTTCCCACATTACTCTCTCTAGGGTTTCGAGAGAATGGCCCCAAAACAGTGAAACTTTCCACTGAGCAGCAGTTCTCGAGTGAAAATACCTCGTTATTGTTAGATTAGAATGACCAGAATCCTTTGAGCTGATAGAAGGCCAGCAATAACTCAAGTAACCACTCATTACCACCAAGGTTGTACCAAGCCAAAACCACCAACCAACAAAAAAGAGCATCTCTGAACACAACATACCAAACTTAAACACAACAGCAGGAGACCACACTGGGTACCACTCTTCTAAGTACAGGAAACTGAGACTACAGATAGCATGGATGGACTGTCAGAAATGAACAGCAGAATATTTTTGATATATCTGATGTGTCTCAATTTCTGCTGCATCACTGAGTTAGTAGAATTTTTCCATAAACCACATGTTGTAATGGTTTTGGGCAAAATATTCTCATTAGACTTTTTCATCTTAATACCAATTGAGCTTTGTTTAAACACTATTGTTACTGGTCATGTCTATCCGTTTTTGACCACAGCATACCATCTACTGATGGCTGCTTCCTGCAGGAGTTCTCTATTCTCGCCTCCATTGGCATCACATCTTAATATCAGTATGGCTCAAATTATTGAGGAATGGTTTCCAGCGCCTTGTAAAACTATGCCACAAAGGATTAAGGCAGTTTTGAAGGCAAAAAAGAAGTCCAGCCCAGTACAGCAAGGTGTAACTAATGAGGTGGCCGGTGAGTGTACTGTAGTCATCAGATCGTTATTATTAGAATTTTGTCAATTAAATTATTGCTTCTACTGTTACTATAAAAGATACAATTACTGACCCTTGCATCAAACCTTTAAAGCATAATGAAACTATGTTAACAAATATGAATTTCTTAAATATGGGAGAATACAGCACAGTGAGGCTCATCCTAGTATCCACCATGCTGGTAGTCTTAATGAGAATCCTCAATTTCATTCTCTGACCAGCAATTTAAAAAAAAAAGCAGAAAACAATCCTATGAGCACTACTTTGAGTTGTATTTTTCTTTAGTTTTAGACATGACTGTCCTTTTGGGGGGATTAGTGTCTGAGCAGAGAGGGGAGGGCTGATGGTTATGTCATTGTTTGGACTGAGTGGGAACCTCCCATCACAGATGTCAAGTTGAACTGCACCCATGACACCTATAAGGCTCAACAGTTACCGTGTCCCACCCCCGTTACACCTGCTCTGTGGGCTGAGCAGGACTGTACCCCTCTACACCGGCCAGGCTGAATATTTAGGGACAAACATATTTAAAATATCTGCCTCTGATAGCCGTAATTCCCCTTTTACTGTTGATATCAACACTATGTCAATATTGCACAATGTAGGCCTAATCCAAAAAGCTCTTAAACATGTAAGATGATTACAGAGCCGCTATAGTGATGTTGGACAGCTTACGTAACACACATATTTTCCTCTATCTCCTATATTTAATATGAGATATCCATACTTTGCACACAAGCTGTTGTCTTTTCTTTTCCGCCGTTCCCATTAGTTGTTCTTTTCCGCAGCCTCTGAAACTGCCTCTGCAGCCTGCCATAATCCCTGATCATGAATCCCTAACTCCCTGAGTAAACTGGTACTAGATGTGGCCGCAGATCCATGGTAACAAAATTCCACAGGGCATACCCTGGCTTTCCAGCATTGCTGCTAAATCTCATCTGTTATCTCAGTAAACCTAAGCTTCTTCCGCTCATATGCCTCATCTGCTGCATCTTCTTATGGTGAAGGGAGTTCTGCCATGTGAAAAAATAGCCCACAGACTGCTGGACCAGAGTACTAAGAAAAATCTTGGTGCATGGCTGAAATTATAAACCTCTGTAACTGTGACCTTTTTTTAAAGCACATCCTGCTTTTGACTATATTATGTTGTTTAAACATAATAGAACAGCACATGTGTAGGGTCAAAGTAATGCAGTATTCACTCGCTTCAAATATACTTAAAGGGTATGCTAAGTGTACCCTCTTGCACAGCAAACATCAGATATTATTTCTTGTTTCTTGTAGGAAAAAGGTCTGCTCTGATACAGTAAACCTTTTTTATCAGCCACAAAGTACGGTATACAGATATATATTTTTTTCAACAGAGCAAGAAAGAGGAGGAAATGAAAGCGCATTACTAGGGTTTGCCTGTTCAGGTTTAAATTAAAAATTCAGAAGGCAGATAGGGGGGTGGAGGACACTGAGCATCATCGACTGAGCTTCAAAATGGGGCCAATCCTCCCGCTGACCCACAATTGGGTCAGTTTTGCCCTTGTTTCTTAAATATATAGAGGAGCAGCCTTAATTCCATGACTTATATTAGATACTAGTGGCACTGATTTCAGGACTTCTGTTTTTTGTGGTCCAGCATCGCTCGAGTCAGATTGCATGTATTACATCTTTTCTTGCAGGTTTTCAAGGAAAGAGTTGTGAAGTTGACATAGATGCTTGTGCCCTGTCCAACAACACATGCCCACCAAATACTGAGTGTTTGGATCTCCCTTATGGGCTTGAGTATACCTGCTGTGTACCCTGTCCTCAGCACCTTCAGGTGTGTAAAAAAAAATCTTGACGTGCTTTTTTTGTCCTCGTCTACTGTCTGCAAATATAAATAAGCTCACTTCTCAGTAATATCATTTTGTGGATTTGTTTTATTTTTTTATGCTAGACAAAGTTTTGGATATAACTGCGACATATCTCGACAAACTAAAACTTCAGAAGGTGTGGGTTTCAGAGAGTCAGTGTTTTTTCTGAAATGGTGAATATTCTTTCATAATGGTTTTCTTTTATGAATAGAAGATTGGCACCAAGTGAAAATCCCTAAACATAGCAATCATCGGATGTTGCGGCTGCGCAATATCAATCAGCTTTAACGGAAAGAAAGTTTTATTAAATTCTTAATCGAGAAATCAAATGAAATTTTTCGCTGTGCGAAAAATAAAAACAATAAAAAGCATAATGTTAACAGTTAGTTAACAGTGTAGTAAATCTTAGATTTTTTTTTTTAATGCAGTTTCCATATATAGTACATAAGAAATTATGTTGGAGGAAAGCAACGCTGGAATTGTCTTTGGCAGGATTTTTGGATTGTGTTTGGCATGAACAATGTTTGCACATTTACAGAACTGAAAAGGCCACCTGACTTGGATGTATATGTTCGTATGTGTATATTATGTATGCGTAAACAGAGAAAGTGCTTCAGATGACAGATGGAGATGATCGCTCACTGTGTAGCAATGCTTGTGTTGGCCCTTGTACAGAAGTGCCATGATGCCTGTATTATAGACCTTTCCACAAGCAAGCTTTTCCCCTGCCCCTTTGTTTTTCCCCGGTGGCATCCACATGCTGGCAGGTGTACTTTTTATTTCCTCTCGGGAGGTTTAGCCTTCAGTGACCATTGATCTTGTCTTGTATGACATGTAGCTGCTACATGGAATCCCGAGTGACCCCAGTATAAAGCATGAATCAGTATTCATGACTTTGTCGTGCGATTTTAATGAAGCTCATTTTCAGGGATCCAGGGGCAAGAAATGATTCGGAGAAAAAAAAGATGGTTATATTTTCTTTAATCTGAATAAGCTCAGCCCCATTTAAAATATCATACAAAATAAAAGAGTTGCACATGAAAGAGCATATCTTGTTTCATGATTTGTGTATCTAAAAACATCTATTTCCAATCAACAGCCTTGTGCCTTTGGAGGATGCTGTGTGTTAAATAACAGCAATGCTTATCGATGCATCTGTACCCCTGGATGGTCTGGGCAGGACTGCCGCGTAAATGTCAACGACTGTATTGAACATGGGTGTCAAAATGGAGGCACTTGTATGGATGAGATTGATGGTTACAGGTTAGTGTTCAAATCCTGATGGTCTTGGGGCTGTTCTGCCACCAGAATGTCAATGATTGTAAAAGCTGTTACATTTACTGCTCTTTTCCTTCAGGCTTGAAAGAATTCTTCTAACTCTATACAGTATTAAGAGATTCTCTTTGATCTGTTGCTAGCTGCCTTTGTCCTAGAGGATACACAGGCATCTACTGTGAAGAGGACATTGATTACTGTGTTGACCACCGCTGCTCTGAACATGGTTTTTGTCTGGACCAGCAGTATAACTTCACCTGCCGTTGCATGCTTGGATTCGAAGGACCGCTTTGCGAAGTGGAAATAAATGAGTGCCACAGCCTCCCTTGTTTAAATGGTGCCACCTGTGCGGACCTAATCAGTGATTATCGGTGCCACTGTCCCCCAGGATTTGAGGGTATGAGACCATCTGATGTGAATGCAGTGCTGTTTACAATCATTAATAGTACCAGTGACAGGAATATGAGGTTCTCGAGCAGTTTTTAGTGTGCTAATTATGGAACATATAATTAGCAAGTTTATCATAATTTTTAATGAGTAAAGCAATAAAATTTAAATTTTATAGGCAGTCATGTTAAAGAGAAATTTTTTACATGACTCTTTGCAGTCCTGTGAAAAACGTGCCCCCTTACTGCATCCATGTAATTTAAGATGGTAAGTAACAGCAAGTGGGGGATGAGGAAGTGTGTTTTACTGACTGATCATTAGTAATTGTGAACACCTCTATAATAATAGAAGGTCAAATGTGAGGCCATCTGTCCGAGACCCAAAGCTTGACAGAAATTGGCTCGACCCAAACAACAGGGCATTGATCCCAAGCACAGCAGCAAATCTGTGGCAGAAAGCAAAGAATCACTTAATCAAAGAATCAGCCATTCATGCAGCTTTGTGTTAACAAGACCAGCAAACAGCCAAAACTTCAGCTCTAATAAAGTGTCCTCAAATGATGTACTTACTTTTTCACAGGACTTCTTTGAGTTTTCTTAATCTTTTTCCCCCCACTTTATCTATATATGGTCTACATCTTGCTGCCTTCACCGAATTACTTTTTTCCCACGTGTATCCGGTTCCATTCCAACTTTTCATTATATCACTAAGCACTGCAGAGTGAAAATAACTGTTAGCTAAATAACAAAAATGAAAAAGATTCAGAGTGTGAGGAAAAATCCTAGAAACATTCCTACAGAGTGTCAAACACACGCCTGATCACCTACATCAGAATTCCCTACAAAGGAGAGATTTGCAGCTTCTCATTTCAAGTTGTTGAATTGCACTTGTGCACTGGGGCTGCTGTCTCATATACTGCTGTTAGAAACCCTTGCTGTTAAGGGGCCTCTGAAGAAATGCTACGTGCATGGCTTATTGGCTTTGCAAGTGATGGTGCAGCTGCTGTGGTAGGTCAATAGAGAGGAGCAGCTAAACTCCTGTGTGAAAACATCAACCTTAACTTGACCGTCGTTCACTGCATCATTTGCTAGTTTGACATTCGGTTGGATCACCTGTATCTAAAGAGCAATACAAGAGATTAAGAATATCGCATCAGTGGTTTTATAATCTGAACACTCTAACAGCTCTCAGAGTATACATCACTGTGGTCCCTGAATTATTTGCATAAAGAGATAAACAAACAAAAAAATCACCTGGTGGGTTTTTATATTTAAAATTTTAAAACTACTTCACCTATTACTTATTCAGTACCAACCTGATTTACAAGTGATGTGAATGTGTAAACAGCGGTGAATTAAAGTAAAATCAGTTAGCTAAGCTAATGGGGGTGGCTGATTTACTATTGAACTGGGTATACAATATCTAGTAGAGAATGTATGTGCAGGTACAGTCAGCAGATGCTTTAATTATCTGAGTACCTTACAGTACATGATTAAGGGAGTGCCTACCAGTGTATGGGGTCATGATGGTGAAAGTACAATTACCTTTGGTATAGACAGCCGTGCAGATAGACGAGCAGTGCCCGAGGATGTCTGGCTGTTAGTTCTCTGAGCTCTCTGGCTCACCGAGAACTAAGAGGGCTGAAATATTGCCAGAGGCCAGACCTGGCGCAGCTTTAAATTT
This sequence comes from Haplochromis burtoni, assembly GCF_018398535.1. Taxonomy (NCBI): domain Eukaryota; kingdom Metazoa; phylum Chordata; class Actinopteri; order Cichliformes; family Cichlidae; genus Haplochromis; species Haplochromis burtoni. The sequence goes on from NW_024582373.1 coordinate 3,810,815, forward strand.
GTCAGTAAAAATCTTTAATCAATTCCGTTCCTAACTCTTGCCCTGAGGATACTAAAACCAGGGCTACGGCATTTATGCATGCACGCAAGCAGCAACATGCTGAACACATAATCATTCAATCACATTTTGAGCCGCTAGAATCAGAAGTAATCAGCTGCCTCATGAAATAAAACCAGGTGCTGGTTTATTGATGTGATTCGAGGACAATAAGCAGAAATTTGTACTGCATATGTTCTGATTGTTGTTCTGGTTGCAAATATGAGTCACATGTTGGACTTCACTGGAATAATTGTTAAACTGGCAGGCTGACAGTCACATCTGTGGTAGAGACATATTTAAAGTGTTTTGTTTTGTCCTGTAATACTGTATAAACCCCTGCAGGAAGGATCTGCTCTGAAAATGTAAATGATTGCTGGCCACAGCCTTGTCTAAATGGAGGCTCATGTATGGATCTGATAAATGACTTCATTTGTCACTGTCCAACTGGTAAGTATCGTCTAATTGTGTATAACTAAGTATGTTTATAAAAATATCATGCTATTAATTTTCTCTATCGTTTACCATGGGAATAGCTGAAATTTCTTGCAGTTACATCCAACTTCTTTCTTTGCTTCTCACTTTTTTGTTTAAAATGCACAAAGTTACCAGAGATCTTTGTTCTTCAGAAAGTTTCAATGCAAGAAAAAGGTTCTACCTGAGGCAACTATAAATTGGTATTGCAGATTGGGGTTACAAAAAATAACTGTTAGCATTTTAAAATTTACTTTTTATAACCACGGTTGAAACTGATTGCCAGTAAACCCAGAAAAAAGATACGGCCTTTCCTGTTTTGTAAAACACTGATTTGTCCACATATACAGTAATTCAGCTTCTGCTTACTGTAGGTGTGAGCTTGTTCTTTAATCAGGTTTTCCACATTTAGCATATTTATAACAAGTGTTATAAGAAGGGTCCATAATCAGTCCATGAGAGAGGGAGGTGCTGTAGTCCTTCGAGAGCAGTGGTAATAAAATACTGATTCATTACTTGATTGCGCGACAGAATGCCACAGCCAGGCCGCTTGGCATAACACGTCCAATGTCACATTGAACTGCAAACAACCACAATCCACAAAACAGGATTTACAGATAAATATTTGAAAATAAATCCCACAAAACATAGGTGCTGACCGGACAAGAAAAAACACTTTGGTGTCGAGCAGTAGGTCATTTTGCCCATTTGTTTTCTTAATATATAAAATAGTAGAAAAGTTGTATACAATATGCAATTCAAGTCATTTTGGTACATTTTTTAAGCACCAAATCCCAACCACACTTGCCTCAAGGCGCTGAATAAACAAATAAATAAACACATGTAGTTGAATTAAAAGTAACTTGAAACAGCGCCTGTTATACGTGTATTTTATGGCCTTGCGGATATTAAAAAATGCATCACTGTAAATAATCTGATCTTATTATTTTCTGCCTTTTTCTCAAATTAGATTTTGTAAAAAACAGAACACCAGTGTGTGAGTAATGGTTCCATTACGGTTATAATTTCACTGACAGATTTACAGACAGGTGCTTTTGATCACTTTATCCCGTGAGAAATTTAATTAGATAATCTGTCAAACATACATGCTTCCTACTACAAAAAGCACACAAAAAGAATCAGACAAGATCTCCTGTTTGTGTTCAAGTCCATTCCTGCCACCTTGTCTTGTTTGGAGCTACAGTCCATCATATATGTGTTTTCCAGTTTAGCTTGAATTGGGTGACAGTATTTAATTTTTTTTCCAAATGTATATGAAACAGAATTAGATTAGAAGAGTTGTACAGATTATTCAATCAAGACTGGCCAGTCTTATAAATGTGTTTTGTTTTGTTTTTTAGAGACAGAAAAAAAAGTTTAAGCTGCATCTAGATGGGTAAACACACACACTGATTGGCAGTTGTGCTCATTTGTTGATCGCAGCTGTATTTCCTGGGGGATTCCCAAGTTCTGTGAAGATGGTACTTGTTTAACTCAGCAACTGCCCACATTCTGAAGATATAATATTTTAGTTAAGAAGAAATAGCAATGACGTCTCGCTGTTCCAATTAAAAAAAAAAAAAAAAAAACGTGCACCAAATTTTAAGGAATTGAGAATGTTGTAAAATAAACCAAGGTGTAAATGTGCAAGACCTAAACTGATTCATACAAATGCAGCTAGTTGGATTATTAACATTTAACATGAACTAAAGGCTAAATGGTGTTATGGCAGATTACCTGAATTGAATTGTGTATGAACTCAGTGACCACTTTGTTGGATGCACCTTGCTAGTACCTGACATTTAGGTACAACAATCTTATTCAAGAAAGCAGTTTGAGATGATTTGAGCTTTGTGACATGACGTGATATTCTGCTTCAAATAGCCATTGGAAGATGGAAACAATGTGACCATAAAGGGATGGGTGTGGTTTAAAAGATCATCAGTTGGTATTAAGGGGCTCAATCTGTGCCAAGAAAATATTCCACACACCACTGCCTACAAGCCAAAAATGGATCTATGCTTACACCCTACCATTTGGTTGTCTGAACAGAAACTGACACTTACCAGACACGGCAACCTTTTTTCTAATTTTCTGTTGTCCAGTTTTGGTAAGCCTGTATGAATTGTAGCCTCAGATTCCCATTATCAGCTCACAGGAGTGGCACCCAGTGGATTGTGTGCTCAGTGAGGATCTTCTGCATACCTTGGTTCTAATGCATGGTTCTTTGGGTGACTTTGCCTGTCCTAGCAGCCTGACCATTCACCTCTGTCCTCTGACATGAACAAGGCACTTTCACCAAGAGAACTGCCGCTCTTTTTTTGGACCATTCTCTGTAAACTTTAGACCTGGCTGTGTATAAAATCCCAGTAGATCAGCAGTTTCTGAACTGCTCTGCCCATCTGGCTCCAACAACCTTGCCATGTTCAAAGTCATTTAATACACCTTTATTCTCGATTCTGATGTTCGGTTTGACGTTCAGCAGATCTTCTTGACCATGTCTACGTTCCTAAATGCATTGAATTCTTACCTTGTAATTGATTGGCTAATTAGATAGCTCTGAACAGTTATACCTAACAATGTGGCCAGAGAGTATAGTTTGTACTGTACCATGTTACCTAACAAGCAGATCATTAATGAAAGCTAAACCCAAAACCTACTCAATGTAAATGCGTGTTTCATTAGAATATCTTGTGGGTATGAATTTTGAAACCAGAAGAAATTCATCTGAGGACTGAGCCACTAGTAGGTGTCAGATAGGATAGGGAGTACCACTTGGAGATGGTGACACTGTAAATGTGACATTCCTTCATGCAACATTAACCTCAGAGTGAACTGCATGCACAATTGGTTATTAAACACTTCTGAAACACTCTGTTGGAGGCAATAGCTGTCCATTAACTAGCCAAGGTAATACATAATTTAATGGGGAAAAAGGGTAGTTGGAAGGTCATCAGATGTGCTGGTGGAAAGTAAGCTGGTCTGGATTCAGGTTACAGTCTAAAGAAAGTGAAGTCCACTTCTAGTTAAATGCATTACACAATCCAAGAGAACTGACGGCAACTTCACACAGATATTTGCGATGGAAATATAACTAGACTAGCACTATCATATTTTTTCAGTATTACTCCATATTAGTTTTGCCCATATTAAAAGGTGATCTATTTTAAGACTCTTCCCATTCATATTTATCTATTTTTGGAAACGTTTAATGCATACCAGTCTCCAAATCTGTCTGTTCTTTATTTGCAGCAGTAGATATTGACAGAGGTATCTATCAGTGACATGCAGATGTGCGTGTGTAGGGGTAGATAATGTGATATAGATCAGTCCAGTGTGGTAGGTCCCTGTCAATGATTCACTCAATTAGCATACTGCATAGCAGGTAGATTGCAAGGAGAAAAATCAATACGTCCATTAATCTGCTGAATAAAAGCTGTCTTTATCTAATAAAACATGCAGCCATAAAGGTGTGTTGCATTTTGTGTGTTTATGTATTCAATGCTTGTGCCTTGATTCCTCAAGGTTTTGCTGATTTTTGCTTTTGCATTGTTTCAGGGTTCAAGGGGAAAGATTGCTCTTTGGATATTGACCTTTGCTCGTTTGGAATGTGCAGTGAACATACATTAAAATGCACCAAGACCAAGGATGGACAGAATTTCTCTTGCACATGTGAAAGAGGTGAGCAAGTCTTTTAACAGGTTAAAAGTAAGCACACAAATCTGTGTTTTGCCTGCTTATTTGTCCACATATTTACAGTGAAAAAAATTACATAAAAATGAAATTGCCTCCACTGACTCACTGGTAAATTAAGCTTCACAAATGTCAGTTCTCTGCAAATCATTATTTCATTAGAAAGATCATCACTTCATGCCTTACTTTACTGCAGAAAAATTTCTTCTTTTAGATCATATATTAAAATTTGCACCTACGCTGATGCATTATGTTTTTTAAGTTCCAAACTGTCTGATTAAAAAAATGCTGATTTTCAAAGGATAATGTCACGGTTTCTTAAAAAAAAACAACCAAAAACTTAATTTTGTTTGTGTGTCAGTCAAATCTCTTGGATTCCCTTCCATGTGGATGTCACTGTTATCACAGCATGTCGCTGCCAGAAGTGACAGGGATAAGACAAGAGTAAGTGGAAGGGGCTTGATCTCTAAGATACTCTGAAGCTTGCCAGGGTTATCCAGGCTTCAGAGACTTACAAGTCAGTAGCGTGTGTGAGTTTGGTGCTGTGTAAGTACACACAAGGGGAATCATGCAGTTTTTTTTTTCTGGATGCAGTTAGGGTACTTGGAATAATAAACATTTGCTAGCCATACCAGTCATAATTCAGCCAACACTAGTCCTCAGCAGCACCTCTATCTCTGCAAACGAATGGTTGTTACATAAAAGTCCATGTAACCTAATCAATAACCGTAACTTCATTACCCCCGTTGCATTTATGCTCGGCAGATGTCACAGTGAAGGATCGTGAGTGATTTCTTATGTAAATGCAAGCAACCTGCAGCTAGCTGCTCTCCCTAAAACACTTCTCAAGGGCAAGCTGTGAGGTGCTGTTTTGTTTAGATATTTCTTGTCGACAGTCTTGGCATCCATATTATCTAATGCTTTTGAGCCTAAGGTGTTGTAAAACATGTTACTCATGCCCCTCACTATACTCACTATCCCACGCTGCCAACTTTTTGACCTAATATTTAGTACATACGCTAAAGCACACCCATCCGTGGTCTGAGAATGAACTCAGATTGGTCGATTTTGCATGCAAATGTGTAATTTCTATATGAATAAAATATGAAAGTTGATTGGGAAATGTTTCATTTTGCACTGGCATTACATTAAGAGAGTTTAGTGAATGAAGTTATTTAACTCAGGATTGTAGAACACAGCAGCTGGGTTTGTTTTCTTCTGTTTCTCTTCGTTTTAACCCCGTGACTTTTATTGTGCAAACTTATAAACTTCTTTTCCTGCAGTAAGACAAATTCCTTGTCCTTTTGATCTTTGCTAAATTTCTAATTGTGAAGGTCATCTTCAGACCGTTACATTTGGATAACTGTGTGTGAAAGATTGTGTACACTCAAACAACTACTCTGTGGCAGATAAGTGGGACATTAACCCACACACAGCTTGTGTAGCACCAGAAATAATGTGCTTAAAACACTGGCATGTTTCCTCTTTGTAATGGCCCGCGTGAGTGTGCTTACATGTGTGCGCTGATGCATGTTATTTGTTTTATGCGGTTCTCTTTGTGTATTGATTGACTTTGATCTTAAAAATCACTGGATTTGGCTTGTTTAATGTAATAAATCAGAAGGGCAATGACTGCCTCTTATTAAACATGATTAAATGATCCAGTGAGCTGAGTCTGCATGTGCCCAGCAAGTTCTTTGAATCAATACGAGCTTTGAAAACCAGCTTTTGTTTGTGAAAACAAAGTCATGCTGATCCTAATTGACTGAGAAAAAAAACCAGCCAAAAAGGATTCAAATAACACTTTTTTTTCTTTCTTTCTACATATGCTGCAGGGTTTGGAGGGTCATTTTGTGAAGTAAATCTTAATGAGTGCCAGTCAAACCCATGTCAGAATGGTGGCATTTGCGTGGATGGCATTGACATGTATCAGTGCTTATGCTCAGAGGGTAAGTTGTAATGCAATTATATGTCCCAATAGTCAAGATAATATCATTATATTGCTTATTCAGACTTTGTTGGTTTTAGCCCTAAAGTTATAACCATGGTTTAAATGAAATAGCTATTCAGAAACACTTTTACATTCTTTTCTTTTTTCATTTGGAGGTCGTTTTCTTATTCTTAGGGACAAATGGGCAAGCAGAGATGAAAAGACATTGACTTATTTCCACTGCAGCTGCGATTCAAGTGATTCACGAAGCGAGGCTTTTTATTTTTTGCTACAAGGAAAACTCTTTTAAAAGTATCCAGGTGACAAAATGAGGGCACCATCACCATTTGTGTACTTTACTGTAGACTGATACTTACTGTAAGACATAATACTTTGTTTAAACAGAGTTGAATGTGGTAAAGAGTTTTTCTTAATTGCTTTGTCGCTTCTTTAAAGCTTTTTTAAAGTAGCCGAGCTCTAATTTCACAGTGATATCTACTTCAGTTTTAATCTCAAGAATCAAAACATCTGTAATAGTTTACTGTATTTTGAATAATTTTAGCAATTGCAACACATATTTTTATCTACCTTACAGCAGTTTCTCCAAAATTCTCATCTTATGAGCTCATTAATGCATGAAATGAACTGAACCACCCCCTCCAGATTCCTCTCCCCAGCACAAAAAATCTTTTCACTATGTCAGAAGAATGCACGGTACATTCAGTAAGTTTATTGCTTTCAAGTGAACAGTGGAATTCTTGTGCATTGCATTGCAGCACAGACTCTTTTAGATCTATTGGATTTGTCCTGAACAAAAATGAAATAACTAGTGTTATCCACACAGGCCTTCACGGAATCTGCAAGGACTCAATTCCAGCATAACTACATAAGATTATTGTTCCCTGTCTCATTTGTCAGGATAGAATTTTGTCAAAATTGAAACGAAGCTAATAGAGCTAAGAGCAGAATTCAATTAAAATCTGTGTAAAGGTACTGTACTCTCCCCAACAGCTGTTTTTTTTTTTTAACCATACAAAGCTGATTGCTAGCTTTACTCAGGATAATATTCAGTTAAACATTTTGAATCTCCTGGTTTGCAGTTCAAGGTTAGCAAGTATTTGCTTAGATTTCTCCGATCACATAAAATCATTCAATCAGAAATTGTCACGTGTGTCATTAGTGTAAAAGAAATAAATCACACCTATTTTTCCTGTAATTTCTTGGTCCGGTTGACATCTTACCTGTGAGACATACCTCTGATTAATCTGTGATTGTGGGTGAAGCCTGTTATGCATTTTTAATGAAGTCAGGATAATTGTCAAATTTTATGACTTGGAGAGAGGTGGAAATTGGTTCCATGGTCAGTTTGAGAAATGATGAGAATTTGACCTGCACCGATGGTGCTGATAGCCAAGCATTAGTCATGGGCCTCCTGTAGCTGCAGTGTGTGACAGTGCTAATGATAGTCATTTTGTAGCGTGACCACACGGTGGAATATATTTATGAGGGACTAAAATGTCAGAAATTGGCAGCATTCACTTTTACATGATGACTTCAACCTTTTAATTTTTTAAATATCAAATGTAGTGAGATAACTCAGAATTAACCACCATGAAAAAAAAGCATAAACCGGTGAGCACGCAGAGTGAAAACATACATCTTATTTTCCTGTGGCACAGTGTATTCTCTACCTTGTTAACTTGTGGAAAAAGTCATGTAAAATTAGATGAAAGCCATAAATTGCTTTGGGTTGTAATTTATGGGTAATTAGTATCTTTTCAAGTCTGGTGTTTACTGACATTCACACACCATATCTGATATGTGATTTTTGCTTTTCTTTCCATACGAGGATTTAAGGGGCTGAACTGTGAAATCAACTATGATGAATGTGTCTGCACCAATAACTCCACATGTATTGACCTGGTTGCAGACTATGAGTGCATCTGTCCTGCGGGTTTTGCTGGCGAGTTATCTGTGTTATCATTTTCACAGTGGGCCTTGATGAACATAGCCTAGTTCAATGAATGTTAAACAGCTATAACCATTAAAATATCTGGCTTTACTAATGTAAGAGTGTATCTAATTGATAATTAAAAATCCACACGTATAAGCTGAATATTGGATAAATCTGTCTACATATAGAACATGTGGTACAGAAATCCAAAACATCACTTTATCCTCTTAATAAGCACAAAGTGCAAACATTTAAATTACTTTGGGTAATTTCCCTAACTAATACATGTTCATTTATTTTTTTTAAATTAGGATATTAATGAAACTTTCATTCCAACCCATATATGTTTAACAAAGAAAACCCAAACATATTTTTCAATAAACCATGTGTGCTTTCAGCGGTGAGAAAAAAACTTGATAGACACTAAAAGTGCAAAGATATGGCAATTACACAGCATTATCTCCCCTACTGACTTCATTACTAAAACACACACACTTCTCACTTTAATGGTCTTTCCTCCCTACAGTCAAATTCATTTGTGTGTCACCTTGTTGAGACGTTTCTGTATGTTTCCAGTCCTATCGTTCGTCATTACCTTGATAAATTAACAATCTTGTTAACAATGTTTACCTTTTCAGGAAAAAATTGTTCATTGTCCGACTCGCCATGTACACCAGACCTCTGCAAAAATGGAGGAACCTGCTCCTACAGCTTGACTGGGGAAACGCAGTGCATTTGTCCGGCAGGTATTGAACGAGCCTTTACACAGCAGACTGGCATACATTTATTTAATCTTTGTTTTGACATATTGATCAGACATACTCATTGCTCCAGTCACTAATCTATAAATGTTGAACAGTGGGCTTCATAAAAAATAGTATTAAGTTATTTAATCGATGTAGCCACACTGAGCATCACTTAATTAGACGCCCAATCCCTTTTGTAACTTCAGTCGTTAGTGCACATTAAAACATATCACTGTTGTTGTTTTCTGTGGAATAATCAACACATATTTTACCTCCAATTGAATATCATTAGAAGCCAATATGCACATATTCAGATTGGTGAAAAGGCTGACTGTATGTTTTCCTGTACTATTTCTGAAGTCTCTCTTTGGCTTTATTGATATATACGCTGACTGGTTGAATTATGCAAGTCAGCAAGGACTAAAAATCCTGGCAATGACATATTTACATGAAATCACAATTCATGATTTTTGACAGATGTGGAACAGCTTACTGTACACAGCACATAGCATCAACCATGCCTTTGATCCCACCTCTTACAGGATACCTTGGCAAAGATTGCTCCTCATCGGTAAACCAATGTGTGTCAAATCCCTGCAACCCCGAGGGAACCATCCTCTGTGAAAAGCTGGAAAATACTTCTAGATGTGTGTGTCAACATGGGTACACTGGGCGGCACTGCAAAACACCTATAAACCACTGCATTGATGGCCTGTGTCAACATGGTTCAGCGTGTGTCAATCTATCAGGAGGGTTCAAGTGTGATTGTTTACCAGGTGGGTTCATCACTCTGCAGGGGCTTGTTTCAGGTGCGGCATTTCCTTGAATGAATCATGTATATAGCAGACACACTCCCAGTTTGAGCCTTTTACTTGTTCAGCTTTCTTCTCTGTGGGAGTCTAATCTCTTTGGCCTTAAGCAACAACACATAACAGTCTTATGAAATGTGTAAGTCAAGGCTCAGTTCATCAGGTTGTGAGCTGACTTCAAAGCAGTGGTGACGTTTAGGATTCCTCTTTGCCCACGTAGACTCCACAAGTCTTCCTTTAGCAATGTATCCCTTTGATAAAATACAAGTAAGCACATCTATTATTATAACATGAAATATTTCAATCCGAAATTGCAGTCATTACTTCATTTCTATTTGATAAAAAATGCAACCTGTACTGGTAATTGCCGCACTTACTGCACTAGCAGTGGCCACAAAGAATTGTTATAACAAATGTTTAAACCTCCAGATCACACTGATAATTTTGGTACTTAGTAAAACGTTAATAAAATAGGACAATCTTTGCAAATTGTTTAGAAATGCTAAAAAATTTCATTAGCAATCAACTGTCGTCTACCTACAACATCTCGAATGACTAATTTCCTTCTCTAAGAAGTTCTTTCATAGCTTTAAGTGAACAGTGTGGAAGGCACTGAGGGTTCATTGCTTGTATGAAGTGCTGTGTTTTCATTTGAAAGTAAAACCAGTTGTTTTTTTTGGGTTTTTTTAAAACAGAAGAAAATTGTAGTTATAAAAAGCCTCAAACCAAACATGCTCATGACAAACATCTTACATTTTTAATGCATGTTGATTTTATGCTTAAAAGGTGCACTTTGGGGTTTTCTTGTAAAAAGGCTTATGTTTTCATTAATTATTTCTCCTATAACACACTGCAACAATAACCGCATGTCTTCCCTTAACATGAAACACAAAGACATTTTGGAATTTTATTTAACCCTGCTCTGTTATTAACATTTGCTTCCTCGCAGTCTTCTTCTTCCAAACCATTGTGGGTACTATGCATTTCTTTTTTATGGTATCAGCTTATCTTGCTCATGTGTGCACATGTGCAACCTTGCACAATAAAATATGTGCAGAAAAGTCCCAAAAACACTGTTTCAGAGTCCAAAATTCCACATAAATATTTACATTTTTGTTTTTTCCTTAACAATAGTACACTCAGTGTACGTTTTGTCATTTTCTTGAGTTATAGAGATAAATAATATAACTTTCAGAGATTTAAAAAAAAAAACAACGGTATGTTATCAAGCATCCTAAAGGGATAACTTTAAAGAAATGCAATGTAAAAATGAGAGATCACGTAGAAACTCTCACCCTTTTTCCACAGGTTTAACAGGGCAGTTTTGTGAGATAAACATTGATGACTGTGAAAAAGAGCCATGTGGAGTCCTGAGCATTTGTAAAGACACTTTGAACGGCTACAATTGCTTCTGTGCACCAGGATTTATTGGTAAGTGAAAGCTATCTTGAAGTTATTCTTTGTGAGTTAAAGTGACATTTTATTCACAGAAGCAATTTGTCAACATGCAGTCCTTCTTTTATATTTTCTTAGGAAATAATTGTGAGATTGAAGTGAATGAATGTCTCAGCCAGCCTTGTCGCAATGGAGGCTCCTGCGTAGATGAGCTCAACTCATTCAGCTGCCAGTGTCCCCCTGGGATCACAGGTATTTTATATGGTTCTTACCATGACTGCTCAAAATTATATGTGTGACCTATGAAAATAAAGCTGAGCAAGAGTCACTCGAAATAACTGGCAAATGTCTATAAACATTAGCAAGCATAGTGAAAATATAATATCCATATATTATGTAATTTATTGTTAATGCAACACGGAAAATGTATGTTTGTTTTTGACACAATGCCATGAATGTAAGATCATATATTAATTTAATACACAAATATGTATTTTTTTCTTGTTCTGTTTTATTACTATATATTTACAGCTTCCTTAAAATGTATTTTAAAATATTTATTAAACAGTGATAGCAGTTTGATTTGTGATCCAATTTTGAGAAAAATCAAAGTGTTAAGAGTTTATTGCCCACAGCTGAAGTATGAAAATGATCTTAAAGTGCATAAAACTTTACAGGCTCGAGGTTGGATGTGGTGCTTCTGAAGTTTCACTGAATGTATTTAATGTCTTATAGTCATAGCTCTTGAAAAATGTTTCCTTAAACAGGTAATACAGTAAGTTTAAATTGTAATGCTAAAATTGTGTAAATATTTCCTTGCTGTAAATGTAATTTTTGGATTTTTGGAAACAAATATCTTTGGATTTGATGCCTCCAGATGTGGCTATTTTTAACATAAGTGTTGAGTAAAATAAGCAAAAGCAGTGTTTACTTTAACCCAACTACACTCTTGCTAATCAGGGGTATAAAAATGTAGTCTGTGTTGTCAGAGGAGAGCCAGAGGATGTTTATCCTTCTGAGAACTTCAATGCTGCCATTAAATTTTTCACAGATTATTTAATACATCTGTGCAAAGTAGAAATGTTTGTTTGGTATTGTCATTAGCACAATAAGGGATTCATAAACTCATAAGATGTCAGTGTTTATCTAAATAAAATCTAAAAGGCTTTGATATTGACATTTCATGGGTTTTCTGAACTGAAATCTAGAGGAAACTTCATAAATTTTACCAAATACTGACTTGAAAAGTGTTATTCTCTGTTTGTAATTAAAGACGTAATTGAGTCACCAAAATCAGAATAAATTCCCAGAATATAATAGAACATATGTCTTAGCAAGTCTGCTTTAATAAAATGTCATGTAGCATTCATTACTGGACAAAAACTTTGAAAAAAAAAACACAAAAACTTGGATGTCTCGACTGTGCTAAAGAGAGATCACTTAGATAATTATTTCTGGGAAAGCTGACCGTCACTATGGGCAGCAAGACTAATCCGATGTGTTAATGCTTCCATCATGCAAATCTTTAGAAAAGATCCACAAAGGAGGAGATGAGGTTAAAAAAAACCCAGCTCTATTGTTTATAGTGTTACAAGTGCAGCACAAACAGTACACTGTAATTACATGGAATGTTGGTGTAATTCAAAGACCCGTTATCATTTTGGCATTTCACACTATGTAACAGCCTCCTCTAAAGCTTACAGAGAGTAAATGTGCGAAACAGCGATAGTGAAGGAAAAAAATCATCTTGCTGCTTGGTTAGTTTGCTGCTAATCTGCTCTCTATTTTGAGCAAAACACAAGGACAGAACAGCAAGTCAATAGTCTGTATTCTATAGAATGTGTGTGTGTGCCCATCAATCATTTTATTATGTACACCTGCTCATGTTTGTTAATGCAACTATGTAGGCATAGTCAAAATTACCTGTTGAGCATACATGCATATACACATTTAACCGTCATGCCAAATAAAGCATATTTCTTTCCTTCAGTCAAATCTGTGCTGTATGGCACTTTTTGACCATTTGTGACTGCTGCTGCTTGTTAACATTATAGGCATCTACTGTGAAGTCAACATAGACGAGTGCACGTCCTCTCCCTGCCTGCACAATGCCACTTGCGTTGACCTAGTTCATGCCTACGGATGTCTCTGTATGTCTGGCTTTGCAGGTCAGTGAATGCACTTTATGTGAATACTTCTGTAATGTGTGATGTGACATCCTATACATATATTTATTTTGCATAATGTGTGAATAGTTTTCCAGTACAAATAAACAGAGAAGCAATAAAACTTCACAAAAATGGGGGTTGTGGACGTGAACATGTCTCTGAGGTTGAACAAGTACTAAATCTGCAACAGATCTTGGGCTATGAAGCACTGTACTGTACGTTTATGCTAGCAGTTTATAGTTCAGACTCGCACTAACATGTGAACATGAATCTACAGCCATAGTCATTCCTCTGCTTTGTTGTATTTAGGTGTAAAATGGTCATGGTTATTTAGGAGCAATTAGTAGAGCGGTGTTACGTTTGCACTCATCTTATCCTGTAGTGCTTTTTGCTTTACATGTGGTGCTACGATGCTCACTGTTTATAGTGCAAAGTTGACTGTAGATTAAACCACAGGTAAGACTCCCAAACTTAAAGGTCAACTACAACAATGGCTTTTGAACTGTTTCCTAGCAATTTGCTAATAATTCTCACAGAGCAGGATTCACAGTGCAGACCCAAAAATAGAAGTGGTGCAGTGCTCAATCCTGTGAAATCTTACACGCACAAAGGAGGTGATTTCTCTTCTTTCTAAAATTCTTAAGGATTATGCATTTAAAACTTTTTTCTTTTTGCATGTTGACAAATGATATGTAAAATAGAAAGAGGATGTTCTTGCTGCTCCAGCTACGTTGCTGCAGCACAGCAGGAAACCCTTTATGGCATTATAGCTCTGTTTAGCACTTCTTTCATTCTCTGTGTGTAGCATTAAGGTCCGCAATATCCCCTCCCCACAAAGGATGCCAAAAGTACATGTTGTTTATCCACATTCAATTTGCTTTTCTTCGTCAGGTGAAAGATTGATGTAAAGTAACAGCAAGAACATGCGGTACAGCATAGATAATAATACAGAAAAGGTCATTTTTAATTGGTTGAATTACTGAATGTTTACGTCGATCACTCTTCGGCATAGCATATTTATCAAGTTGTGTTCTTTCCCGTCAAAGGTACAACATGTGAACTCGACATTGACGAGTGTGCTTCATCTCCCTGCAAGAATGGAGCCACTTGCATTGACCAGCCTGGTAATTACTTCTGCCAGTGTGTGGCTCCATTTAAAGGTAATGGGCACTGAGAGAATGGGGACAAAAAGCAAAGTTAATTAAATTCACATACTATTATTTTCACCTGTCTGAACTAACTTCACATGTCTCAACAAAATTAGTAAGTCTTTATTCTTAATCTGTAGTTAAATAAAGAACTCTTGAATAACTAGGCAGGTATAAGCCACAGTTGATGCTTCTCCCATCCATGTGACATCTTTATTCTCACATGTCCTAAAACTCTTTAACTTGGTGTTTTTTAAACCCTAACCACAATATAATAGCTAGTGCAAATAAATATGAGAAAACAGTGAAATAGGGCATGACCGTGACACTTTAGGCTCACTGTTGTGTTTTATGTCAGTGCCACGCCACCTGCCTACTGTAAACTAATAACTGTTTTAACTTCATAATAATAATAACTTGTTATTATCCAAATGGCTCTAGATGGTTTACACAACATTTATAAACCATTTTCAAATATTAGATACAACTTTACATTAACTTTATAATCATTTTAATATGTGTTTACTGAAAAGTTATTGGGAAAAATTAAGAATTACAATTTCATTGTCCAGTAAAGAAACAAACAAAAAACTAAACTGAATCAAATGAAAACAAAACTAGAGTAAGTCAGTCAATTTACTATTAAAGTGTTACCTTTTGTTAACAAATAAATTTTAATACATTTTTCACAAATATCTCTTTGGATAAGTGTTGAAGTGATAAAATTCTTTAACCAAAACCTTTAATGTTAACTTCGCTGTGACGTGATACTTTTATGTTCTGCAGACATCTTTTGCTGGTCACTATGCAACAAATACAAAATTTAGACAAAAGCAATTAATCACCCCTCTTTGTCTGTGGATTCCGGTGTTTTAATTCTCATAAAATCACGGATGTAGCCATGTAGTCTACTTTTGAAAATATCTGTGAAAGTTTGGTTTCTAAAGTACGGAATAGGATTAGGGCCACTGGGGGGGGGGGGAGGGGGCCGGTTTTTCTCAGAGAAAAAAGTCAGATTTTTTTTTTTTTTTTCTTCTTCTTTTCCCGAATTCTGAGAAAAAAGTCAGAATTCTGACTTTAATCCCAGAATTCTGACTTTTTTCTCAGAATTTGGACTTTTTTCTCAGATTTTTTTTCCAGTGGCCCTAATCTGAGAAAAAAGTCAGAATTCTGGGATTAAAGTCAGAATTCTGACTTTAATCCCAGAATTCTGACTTTTTTCTCAGATTTTTTTTCCAGTGGCCCTAATCCTCTTCAGTACTAAAGAGCCCAGAGCCTGGGTTCTAATAATTTCTTATATATATATATTTTTTTTTACGTTATGTTTTACACTGAATTCTTCATAATTTTGTAATTATAGTGTGTTATGGTTTTATGTAATTTGTTGTTGTAATTTTGTTTGTGTATTGTGAATGCAAAAGTCCAACAAAGAAGCAAGGGTTGAAAATTAGAAATAGCTGTAACTCTACATGCAGCACATCAGTTAACTATGTTAAACTGCATTGTTAATTTTTGACATATAAAAAGTGACAGACCACATATTCCAAACCTCTGAAATTAACATCAGCATAGAAACTGTGCTGAGCTTCATGGCATGGGTTTACATGACGGCCTAGTACTTTTATCCATGACTGGTTGTCAGATGCATTACTTTATCACGGTGAATTCATTTACTCAGTCATTTCATTTTCTCAAATAAATCAATAAATATGTTAAAAAGTAATTTTCACATTTTATTATTGATACTATATCCCCACATAAATGAATAAGAAAAGATGAGATAATTTTATCAGCATAATGATGAAAAAAAAAAAAACTTTTTTATGTTGAGTTTTGGCACAGCTGGGTTTAAATGCCATTCTGTTAAATATTTTAGTTTTTAATATATTATTAATCCACATGCTGGTCTTATAAGAGATGCACTGCTGACTGTGCGTGATACATTTCTAAAACTGGGATTTCTCAAAAACACAAAACAGTAAAACTTTATTATGTTTGATGGAAAAAAGAAAAAAAAGAGAAAACATTTACTTAGCCAGACTCTTTTTAGCAATTCATCCTAAAAAATCAGGCAGCCAGTCGAGAAGGACCTCGGTAAAAACCAACAACCACTTTGACAGATCTAATGAGCTCATTGGCTGTGAGATCATCGTAGAAGGACAACAGTCAGGGCACTATTTCACAAATTTGGGATTTACAGCAGAGTCATCAGAAGAAAATGACTTTAAAAAAGGCACTTCAATGACATACTGACAACATAAGCAGAAACATTCAGAGCTCTGAAAATGAAAGTGTTCCAGTGTGATTCAAAGAACTGTAGAAAGTAATGTCAAAAACAAGTGATTACCCTTGTAACACCACTTCAGTGTACAGTGTGGTAGTGGCCACTCTGCATCTCCAGTGTGCATCAGTGTGCAAAGCTACTCCTTTATACTATGACAGAAATAATTATACAGTTCATGAAGTCAAACGCTAAAGCCATTTCTGAGAGTATTTCTCAGAGGGTGAATGATTAACTCGCTTTATATCTGAGGATTTCAAGTGATTCAGTGTATCAAGAAAGCCATGGCTTTGTGGAGCTTTAATTTCACCCACTTGTACCGTACAATGAAAAAGTATTCTGAAATGATTAAATATTGCACAATTTAGCACTGCCACTTCTTTCCAAAGGAACATACCGACAACAAAGAAGAAGAAAACGAATATATCAGTGAAAAGTTGTACTACTGTTTACCAAATGATAACTAACTGAGAAGCTGTCACAGTAGAAGTACCATTTATTAGAAGCATTTTAATATCAAAATCAATATTTTCCCCACATTTATGTTAAAATAGCCATAACTACACTTCAGATTCTTTCATAATTCACGGATCAACCAGCTAACCAGCTGCTAGCTCAGCCAAAGTGCTTCTTATATATTATTTGGTATAAGAAACCATTTGGACTCAGCAGTTTCCTGACAAATAAGAAACTGATTCGACTACAACTTCACTCATTTCCTTCATGTGATTGTTTTACAGAAACGATCTCAGTAGGATGCACCACCACTGTGCTTTGTCTATTTTTGCATGTTTTGCAACATTTGAAGATTTTTTATCATCTGCACTGATCTGGTTAATTTTCTGCACTGCTTTTCATAATTATGTTATTTTACTTTCTGTAGGCTCAGGAGAAATTAGCCTCATGCACAATCTATCTGAAGTGATTTTTATCCACTTTCATTTTTCTGCCTAGTTCTGTCAGTTTTCATAATCAAAGCTGTTGTTAAGTTGCTCAAACATGATGCAAATGGCAGTATTCAATAGCACATTAGCAATGACATTGAGGGTTAAGTAGCCAGATGTGTGCTTTTATCACTAGTTTTAAATCAGCATGGAGCATTGTTGCATTGAATGAGGAAATTTTGTGCAAAACTCGTTTTGTATGAGTACAAATATATATATCTATATCTATATCTATCTATCTATATATATCTATATATATCTATATATATAGATATATAGATATATAGATATATAGATATCTATATATCTATAGATAT
>NW_024582373.1:3828729-3869737 GCF_018398535.1 Haplochromis burtoni
TATATATATATATAGATATATATAGATATCTATATATATATAGATATATAGATATAGATATATATAGATATAGATATAGATATATATAGATATAGATATAGATATATATAGATATATATAGATATATAAATTTGATCAAAAGGTTAGAAAAGTACGTGGAGGAACATTATCCAATAAATTAGGTCAGTAACCTGATTGCGTATAAAAAGAGAGGCAGAGTTTCTAAGATATAAAGACACTCAGGGGTTTACTAGTCTATAAAAAACTGTCTACAAGTTGTGGAAAATTTTCAAAATAATTTTCAGCCTTATTAATATCGCATCATCTACAGTATAAGGTGTCACTGAACTATTCTTCTTAAATTAGTAAATTTCCTTAGATTAACATTTGGTGTGTGTTCTCAATTCTATTGTAGGTTCAAGGAAACGTATAATAAAGGTGTACACTTTAAATCTTGAGATCAATTCTTGCACTGTAACCAAGAGTCTTGTCTTCTGGATGGGCCCTGTATTTATTTCTTTGCCTCTCCTCAGGTCATAATTGTGAGTTCTTACCCTGTGAGGCCAGTAATCCCTGCGAGAATGGAGCAGTATGTGTGGAAGAGTTGGATCAGGACCATTTCCCTTTAGGTTTCCGCTGTCACTGTCGCCGTGGCTTCACTGGTCCCCGCTGTGAAATCAATGTGGATGAGTGCAGCTCCAGCCCCTGTCTTCATGGCTTCTGCTATGATGGTACGAAACAGCTTACGTCTTCCCAACATTTTCATGACATACACTCATGACGGAAGCAAAGCTGCATGCGTGTATTTAGACATTAAAATGCCATTTATGTGTCTAATTTGATTTTGTTCACTTGGAGTGTGATAGGTAGTTTTCAGTTGCTTCACCATTGTAGATATTGTGGTTAGAATCATTCATCTGAAGAGAGGAGCTGGACATTTTTTACTGGAGTGCACTTGATTAGTTTCTTAATATAATGTGTCAGAGAAGATCAGTCATCGATGTTGCGCTACAATTTGAATAATGGATATTAAATGACTTTGAATGAATGGTTTTGAATGGTTACTCCCGTGCATTTCATCTCTAGCCCAAGTATTAAAAAAAATATCTGATCATTAGAAAAGTGCTGAAAACTAATAAATTCGAAATAATTATCAGTCAATGAATCTTGCTTTGTTTATGTTATACTGTGAATTTGCATGATTTTGTCATAAATTTAGTTTAGTTTTGAAAAAGCATCAAAATATTTGTTTCTTCCACCCTTCCTGGCGTTCTTGAAAACTGCCAGCTCTCCAGTCCAGTTTTGAACTGGCTTATGCTTTTTCTAAAATAGTGATGGCAGTGGATCACTGTCCTCTCAGTGCTACAGTAGCCCTCCACAAGCTGTCTTGGCCAATTTTGAGCGCAGCCAGTTCACCTTAGGTTAGTGAAGGTGGATTCTTGGACCTATTGGCCAGTGCTCAGTCGCAGCCAGCCAGCCAGCCACAAGGGACAGCACTGCATAGCCACAGTGGCAGTGATGAGTAATGCTGCTGCCACCGAGGACTTACAGCATTTAATGAGAGTAATAGCATCTACACGCACCAAGACAGAGTGACAGCATAGATTACGTGGTAAATCTTTGGGATAATGAAGAATCCAGGGACCCTGACTGGGGAAGTAATAAATTCACTCCTGTAAGAACTGCAATTACCTCTGTCACTGGCTGCCTGTACCAGTGTTGTGTTGGAGAAACAGAATGATGCATCCTTGGTTAAAATCATTAATAAATAAAGAGAGGAAGGAATGGATTATTAGCCATGGGAAATTCTAACTTCTGATGGAAGAAATTGGCGCATTTGTAGCTTCTGAATTAAGAATAGCACTGAAATTGGTCCTCTCCCTCTGTTGCGCTCTTTCCCCATCATTCAGCGTGTTGCAAGTATGTTGAGAGTGTTGCAACAAATGACAAGACTTTCAGGCTTTCAGTGAGCAGAAATATGGTGAGACAAGGAAAGCACCTGGCAAGAAGAGGACTGAATGGCCATCGCAGACAGGTTCATTTAAAGCTGGTTAGAGTGTAAAGCTGTCAGACTAAGGCAGTTTGGACTTTGCCAGCAACAGGTCTTACTGATACAGCCTAAGTCATTTATTTAATGGTCATACCCTTTAAAAATAGAATCACAGTGGCCATTGTGTAGTCATTTATGCTCATAATCAGCACTTACCTGTGTAGAGATGTAGGACCCACAGAGATTTGAGTGAATTAATTTATGATGCAAGGTACTGTAACTATGCTCCGGCTTTTCCTTTAGTTGTAGATGGCTTTTACTGCCTTTGCAGTCCCGGTTATGCTGGGCTCAGATGTGAGAAAGACATTGATGACTGCGTGAACAGTTGGTGCAGCACCAACTCAGTATGTAAGGACCTCCATCTGGTAAGTTGAAACATTTTTCCAAGGCAGTATAATGGAGTGATGTTATAGCCTATGCTTCAGAATTGCCCAGTCCTGTAAATCGCCACAGTTGGTAACTCTCCATAAAATATTGATAGACATGAATCACATTAGTTACTGTATATTACCTTTGATGGCTGCTGTGCATTCAGTGTTTTAAAACATTTCTTTTGCAGTAAATATTAACAAGTGTGCAGTAACTCGAACATTGGCACATTATTAAAAACGAATAAATTACATCGGCATGACTTTGTGCTCCAGAGCAGCTCGCCAGTTATCTGGTTTACAGGTCCAGCATGATTCATATTGTTTTGGGTGTCTGGGGGGAAAATAAGGTAGGGAACTGTTAATATCTTATGTCCCATAGATGGCCATTATTATTTATATCTCATAATAGAAAAATTATGCCAATTACAGTGTCCCACTTATGCCTTGTAGCCAATGTACCATAATAACCAAAGGATTACCAAAGTATCCCTAGAAGGAAAACACTAATTTGTAATGATAGCGTCTCTGTTTTTAACCAATGTTGTTTTAGATCGTGTGTCCAAAACAACACATATACCTGATAATTAGTAATTATTTAAAAAAGCTTCATCTTTATGTTTAAAGTGTAAGTCATAATAAACATAGAAATATTCAATAGGTTTTTCTTTATTTATATTTTTGATAGCCATTTAATAACTTTACAGTGTCTAAGCACATCTATAGCACGCTATATTCCCCATTAAAAACCTCCACGTCCTGGTTATGCAACACATGGGCAGGCTTGACGGGAAATAAAAAATGCTTATGTCAGAAGTTAAGTTTAACAAAAAAAAGCAGAACTTTTAAAACTTGTGTCTTGAAGGCACAACTCTATTCTTGTACTTATTCAAATGTTTTTTAAGCCAATAACATTGATATGTTGCAGCTGCGGAAAGGCCTTGGGAACCGCATGCTGCTCACTAACTGTGCAATGAGTACCAGGAGCCTTTTTTCAACAGCTGCTTTTTTGCTAACAGATTGCAGTAGTAAAACAGATGTGTCATAGATAAAGTCCATATATTTAGCCTTTTTTTCCCCCTCTGGTAACTTATGATGTGTGTAGTCGAGTTTTAAAAAAGGCTTACATTAGAGTAGTGATGTTAAGATAGAGGAGAACACTTTGTAAAAATTAATTTGTAATTACAAAGTTTCTGTACCAAATTTAATTCTCATGAAATCAGTATTAAGATTTGCAGAGCTAAGTTTTAAGATTATAACATGACTTTCCTTTTTTGTAGCTCATCAGTAATGGTTGTGTTTTATCCAGCCGGTATAAAGAAATAAAAGTCATCCATCATTAAAATTTTAAAGTCAGTCAACATATTCTACTAATAATTTTATCTGGCTCTTTTTGATGTAGTTTATAAGGAACCAATGGAAGCCTATTGTGGTGCAAAAGCTGGTTAAAACACTGTAGTGTAATTTTCATTTTCTGGGATAAACTAAACTTCAAGTCCAAAGACAAAAGGACACCGTGTAAGAAGACGATGGGATCTGATAAGAGGAATATAATGAAATTTCCACAGGTATTTTTTTAGTCACCGTGTTTTACCGTTACATTTTTCTCGGTTCATTATTCAAATAGGGCCGTTTTTTGGAAACCCCATCACATAGTCTTGTTTACAGTGCAGCTATTTCTCTCTCTGAACATTGTGTCCCACAGAGCTTTACCTTATTTTGGAGAATTGCAGTCCCTGAAGGTGACTTAGCAGCAAAAATGAGATTATGTTCTATTGCCAGGGGTAAGGAATTGGAGTCTCCTGGAGGTATCTAATTTATCATGAGATGACGGCATTTTCCCCCACCACCATAAGGCCTACAGTGTACAAATTATATCAGACAAAGTTTAACGGCTCCCCTTCAGTGTATGAAATAAATATTAGCATGCATTCAACCGCAAGTACCCGGGACCTTTCGACAGAGGGTTGGCAATGATAAATCCCAAACAACCTTTGACCATATGACTACGTTCATAACGTATGCAAAGAGGAATTTAAATTAAGATGGCTTCTTGGAAAGTAATGGAAGAAAAACATTAATCTGTCTTGCAGCAATTCATTATTTTAGCGCCAATTGCGGTGATGAAATAAAGGACGAGTGGTCCACATACTGTTTTGAATGGAGGAAAGGCAAGAAAATAAAAGATTAGCAATGTTTGAGCTTTGTATAAAACGTTTTTTGAATTTAAAGTACTAACAACACATTTACTGGCTCCAGAATAAAAAAAACAACCTGACAAAACTAAATCCAACGTGTTTTACATGTTTGCTTGGCTGTGAAAATATCCCTCAAAGAATATGCGGTGGTAATGCTGTACGCTTCATAAAGGTTTTGTATCATCGTATCTTGAATGTGATGGAAAAAAACAGGCTTGCATACTGTCCAGAGGGTGGGTGGTAGGAGGAATACATCAGCACGGTAATGTGGAAATGTAAGACAAGCATGACTCTTCCTCACTTTAAACAGATTTCCACAGGAAAGCTTTTTGTGTGTGTGTGAGTAGGAGGTTTTATTCCGCAATGTTTTCAAGAACATTGAGATGAATTAAATCAAGTATATTAAGCATTGCAACATTTGTTTTTTAAAATGCAACCAATATAAATAACGAAACAAACGAGTGGCAAAATGCCCTGTCTGCTCCGTAACAACTTAATTAACAGTCCCTGCATGTGAGATGTGCCTACTGCTCTCCTAAATATTCGATTCTAACCACCTAAAATACTAACTCTACATAGTGCAGATGTGAAATGTGACTACTTTCCAGTGTTAATCTAATATTGTTTCCCTTTTTCTTGTATCGCAGAGTTATGAGTGTGTGTGTCGTTCTGGCTGGGAGGGGGAGTACTGCCAACAAGAAATTGATGAATGTTTATCACAACCCTGCAAAAACAACGCCACCTGCACAGACCTTCTCAACAGCTACAAGTAGGTGTGCGAGCTGGCTCGAGGGCAGCGTCCTCGCGAGGTGCATCAGTCACTTAAGAAATGCGGGGGGAAAAAGAAGCCGTTCAGAGATAGCAATATGTCCTTCCACTGGCACCGGAGATAATGAATTGCAGATGGCAGGTAAAACAAATGAGTCAATCAATGGCTCACAGCATGAAAAGGTTTCAGGGGATCTGTGACTCATTGGAGGAAAAAGCTGGTGTATCTGCTTCGGCTAATGCCCGCTCTCACTGGGGAGACATAAAAATGCTTCAGGTAGAAAAGTTGGGGGATGGAAAGAAATGCAAGGTGGAGTGGTTGTAGTGCCCGGGTACTCACTGCCACCAAGTGGAGTATTCACCTGCCTTAAGAGCAGATACTTGAGATTTACATACACTGTGGTTGGCTCTCGGTTTCTCTGTCTCCATCTGTCTCTCTTTCTGTCTAGAACGCATACATTTCCATTAAATTCCCACTCAGCACTCTAACCTCTTGTGTCCTGCATTCAGCTGTCCAGAATTAAAAGCTGCTCTGACCAGTAGTGCAGTTAAACACTAAAATTCGTACTTTCTCTAACAGAGATCCAGGAGATCAGTGTGGAGAACTCGTGCACTGTAACACTGAGGTTTTGTGTAGAGGAGTGTGTTTTGTGGGTAATTTAAATTATCATTAAAAAAAAAAAGCAAGCTATTCAGGAGTTTGTCTGCAGCAACTCCCAGAACATCTGCTGAATGCATTTTTAGCATAATTGTCCCAAAGAGTATGACTGCCATAGCCTTTAGAACATTTTAAAAAGTGTTTATTCATTTATGATTCATTTAGATTTATGGCAAAATAACCTCTACTGTGTAACATCTCCTCTCTGGTGTATGTAAGGTGTTTGTGCTCACGAGGCTGGACAGGTGTGGACTGTACAGAGGATGTGAATGAGTGCGATTCTGGCCCTTGTCTAAATGGAGCTCGGTGTCAGGAGTCAGACATACCTGGGGAGTTCTCCTGCACCTGTCCCCCCTTCTTCAGTGGCCCCTTGTGCAAGCAGCCTTATGACCCGTGTGACCCCCTCCACAATCCCTGCCTACACAACTCCACCTGCCTGACACGCTCCAATGGAACAGCTTCCTGCAGATGCCCAGCTGGTGAGTGAACTCGGCGCCGCAGCCTCGTACTCGTGGTGTTTTTATTTTCGACTTATTTCCCAGCATAATCGTAGAATTTTGTTCAACAGAATTGTTTAAAACTTGAGGGATTTAAAAATTACAAACAGCATAATTTCATTGGAATAGAAAGAAAGTAGCACTATCCATTTGAAAATCGTCATTTTATCCTCCCTCTGAAATGTGCTTTTCCTCAAAGTTGCTGTAAAAAAAAGGTTTAATGTCTTTGTGTGCATGAATAAAATGGTAAAATGTGCTCCTGATACCTAAAAAATGTGCCATAAAGAAAACATACACGGGTGATTTAAAATAAGAGACATACTTTTTGCCGTAATATGGAGAAGAATATAAATGAAATATGGCGGGTTTTCGCTATTATATGGGTTAAAAGGAGTGTTAGACATAATGAAAGTTAGTCAGAGGTACAATTTGCATTTCTAGAGTTTTTCATGCTCCACTTTAATTTTTGCATAAGAAATGGTCAACAAACCCAGACATTGGTGTCTTTTGCTTGCTTTTCTCCTCATTGCATTAAAACTAAATTAAACTGAATACTTATTTAGCAGTAAATCTGTGTATCAGTGCCAGCTGAGTCATCATAATGCATACAATATTCTAAGGTAAAGACCCTACAGACACATGGGGAATCAGCAGGTACTACCACTCTTTAATATGATTATTATTTATAAAAACATTACTGTATACAAGACACATAATCTTTTAGCAAGACCCAGTTAGTCTAATGCAAGTTCATGAGCACCTGAAAAAAATTTGGACATTTGATGAAATCAGTGAACCACTTTGGTCTGTTTTATATGCATAATACATATTCTACATCAACATCTTTTATTCTTTTTTTGTTTGTTTGTTTTGAACTCTAATTAATACACAATCACAAATTGGGAAATTGTCAGGGATAAATTACATCTTTTGTGCAATTTAAGAGTATATCTGTAAAGTTATTTAATCATTATTCACTGTCATCGTCATTATGTTTCTGGACTTTCTACCATTGCCTATGATTGGGCGATAAATTGGTGCATCCCTACTAATTGTAGCAGCAGGAACAGTAGATGCTTGGCTAAAGACAGATGCTAATTCTGAACGTCTTGAATTCACGCATGCATCCAAATGTCTTAGAAATTACTCGTTACTGATAATGCAAAATTAGCTGTTTTTTCTTCAACGTGTACATATTCTCAATATTCCCATTTACAAGCAAATTGCAAACTAACGCCCGTTCAAATTTGCAGCTAACAGACACAGGATGAAAGAACTGTGGGTGACTGAGGAGTCAGACTGTAAATTATATTAAAAGAAAATAAAGCATTGACCTCGTTTAGTACTGGCTCCTTCTCGCTCATTCACATGCCCTCGCAGGCATAAATAACTCGGGCATGCACATCCACTCAGATGTAAATGAAACACAGGAAAATCTGTTTTATTTTCAGTTCATGAGATCAGTCAGGTTTTTGTTTCACAAGCAACATATTGGAATAGAGCAATGGCAATGATCGCTTTCTTCGTTAAAATGATCTATTACGATGTTTATCAGTAAAATCTTGTTAGCTTGTAAATTGTAAATGAAATATCATTTTAACATAGGCTTTCATTGTGGAAGTTAAGACAGTATAGGGTTATGTTGTACCTAATGGCTCCATCAGCAAAGAGATGAAAAGATGTTGCCAGATATAAATAGAGCGGCTGGGTTAGTTTCAGAAAGCTTCCTTTGAGACGAATAGGAAATTAGGCGCTGCATACATTACACCAAGAGCTTTGCGTGGGTTTGGTCGTTTTCACTTCACACAACCGTGACTCACCTACTCTCCATTATTATTCACCTTAAATCCATCCTCCATAGATACTACTCAATAAACATAAAGGAGCCCATGGCTTGATCCCAGTGCAGCCGTTTTAAAAACTTGTTATTTAGTATTCACTGTAGGTTATTTGTCAAGGAAATTGTGTAGGTCTAACACTATTCTTCAGACTAATTGAAAATAAAATTTGTCTGCATATGCATCTAAGATTTAGTACATTAAGCACATCCCAGTGCATAGACAAAAGCTTTTACACAATACAGCAAATACTGTCAAGGTAACTGAATTAAGGAGAATGATTTTTATGCTTTTAAATGACACTAAATGCTTGCAAATACTGTAACTGTGTTCAGTGTAGCATCAGTAAGTGTTTATAAGAAGATAATTGAGTTAAAAATTAAAATTTAGAGCCTCTTATTTGCTTTTAGATACCGAGTCTTAAATATGTAAATAGAAACATGGCAGCTTCATTCAGTGGTTTTTGCAAAGATCAAGCGAGACCAATGATCCACATTCAAGTAAAGAGAGCATGTGCTCTTATATAAAGGCATGGTTAGCTGTTAAGGAAGTTGCACCATGGTAAAACAAGCCTCAGGATAAACATGAAGGCTTGTGTTGTTAATAAGGTTAGTTACTGAGATACAGTTAACTAAGATTAAATACATATTTTTAATTAATTCTAACTTTGTGTTAGCAAACACATGCAGGTGAATATATGAATCTTTGCTAAAAACAACAATCAGATAAACAGTTTATGTAGTCTTGTGTTAAAAAATTGAAATGCAATGTAGGGAAACTTAATAATATCTTAAATACCATCTCCTACATGGTGAAAAGAATACAAACATGCAAAAAAAAAAAAGCACTTTGCTGCTACATCCATTCTGCTAATCTTGTTTACTTTAACCTTCTTTGCTCATATCTGGTTTTGTTCTGTAATAAACTGCTGCGTCTAACACAACAAAAGTCGCTAATTTCAGCTGTTAGGTTGTAATGCATAATCCATGGTTGGAATAACAGGTGTTCTATTCTTTCCATTTCACCAGAATTGCATGAGTGCAACTGAAGAAGCACTGGTATTCATTGTGATGATGCCTTTGAGGCACTGCTAATGCTGCGATAATAGATGGCGGCTGTCAAACCTTTCATAGCCAGCCCTGTGACAGTATCTGATGGCTGCTGACAGGGGTCTTTTATAAAAGCTAAGTGCTTTAACTTTAGTGGTCATTATACCAAACTTGCTTTACTGAAGAGATTACAAAGTTGGCTGTGTGGTCTTAGCTTTCTCAAGAAACTTCACTAGACTCTACGCATCTAACAAAAAGGTTGATATGGCAAGTTTAGTGTTCATCAGCTTAGCAGGATCTAAAAGGCAGCAATTAGGCGGTTTCTACTGGGAGCGGCATTAAAGGGATTTGTAAAACACAGCCACAATGGAAATGAGTTCTGTCTACAAAGGTGTACTGTGAGAAGCTGGGGGCCAAAATAAAACCAGAGCAAGCTGAAAGTCTCGTCTTAAAAAAACACAGGTGAAGCAGTTATCCTCTTTTGATTGTAGAGGGCTCCTGTAGGAAGTTTTTGTTCTTACTAGCAGAGCCACTCCGCTGAGGCTCTGGCCAGGAGGCCTAAGTCATCTTGCCTGACCAGCACAGATGTTCCACTTTCCTCTTAATGAGGAGCCTCAGCAGGGAGTGCCAAACCTGATAGAAGAGCAACCTGAAAATGGGAGAGTTAGGGTAGAAGGTTGAGGTGAGGGTTACTGGCCGACAACTGCAACAAATGAAACAAACAACACATGGCATCACTCAGCCAAGACTGCGGTACAAGGTAGAGTTGCATCAGAGTCTCGCACACAATCTATAGTCTGTGCTGTCCTTGCTCGGTTTGCTGAATTCCTTGAGCAAAGACAAGTTCACATGTGTAAACTTTAATCTTATCTTGGACCTTTCCTGCACATTCTCTGCCTCTGCCGTTTAGTCAGGGCTCCATCCACTTAAACTATCTGAAGAGCGGAAAGGCTATATTTATGCTTTTTTTTCCCTTTGAATTTAATTAATAGAAACTACAGCTTAATTAATAAAACTTCAGCTTTAGTCATTTTTCTTTGAGATTTGTGTCAGTGGAGTTTAATTTTGAGTTACCTTTTTTTTTCTTTATTTTTTTTAATCACTGAGATTGTAAATAATTCTCACATAGTTACTTTATGTAGTTCTCATGGATTTTGTGAAAATGATTATAGGATTCCTTCGAGACTTCAAGACAAAACATGTCAAAACATTCTAACCTTTTGATAATTACATCAGAATTACTGATTATTATTCTGGATGTGAAATATTTATAATTGTCAATTATTTAAAATGATAATATTCTATGGATTAGATTAATAGATTGTAATTCTAGTTTCATTCGTAGGTTCTTTAGGATGGCATTTTCAATGGATATCACACTATGCCACTGCAGCACTTAACGCTTTAGACTTGTTAGTTAAAGTGCCTATATTCATTATGAGCTTTTTATTGGTTTTTGGGTGACAAGTTGGCATTTTTAAGTGTTAAACGTGAGCTGTGTGATATGAGGACAATCACTTGGCCTCTAGTCCATTATATGAAGTGGAGACTTTTTCTTTTTCTTTTTTAATTTTTGCAGTACAGGGAATTAATTCAAAAGCATTGTGTGGTCTCTTCACATGGAAAAACCATTTGGTCTCCATGGTTCAGAATATACCCAGAGGTGTTCCTGGCCAGATGGAGAACAAACCCCTTTATTTGCATGGCATGCTACACTAGCCTTCACCTTCCACAAGATTGAGATTGTGTCCTACCAAACAGTTGGTTAATGAGCTACTGTGGAGCTATGCCAACAAGAGAACTGACACATAGCTAATATGATACTGAAAAAGATGTGTGGAAAATATGTGTTGCCAAAATGTGTTGGAAAAAGTCTGGCCTCAGTAGATTCATTTTAGGTGATTATTCTTTTTTATAGAGGGGGCAGACTATATGACTTATAGCGGACATGTGTCAGTTAATAAACCAGATGCCCTGGCAGATGTATAGCAAGATCAATGAGACTTTTCATTATCTTAGTATAAGGAATTAGAAATACAGATACTGCAGGTTCAGTCAACTTAGTCTATTTTGCCCTTTATAGTGTGCTGTTCTAGATTATTATGATTACCATCTTTATGATGAGCTTTTTTATAATAATTACCTCATGCAATCCACATTATCTGTTCTAGTTTGTATTAGTTCATTTATAAAAATGAATAAAGTGTCAAACCAGGATTGGAAATCTCGTCTAAGTAAATGACTTGGCTGACATACCCTTTAGCATTTAGAGCATATCAGTTACATATAAGACACTTGCATACTGTACAGAAACCAAAAAAAGCTTATACCGTATATGTTACGACTCATCACTTCCCAGCTTATTTTAACAAAACCAATGTAATGTGACTATGAGCCTGCACAGTAGCCATTCGCTTCTCATAGCACAATTACTGAGATTAAAGGTGTTCCAAATAAATCTTTCTCACAGAATAATGGACCACGACAGAGAGGCAGTCAGTGGCCATATTGTATTTTAATCAGAGTTCATGTCATGTAAATCACAGCTCCATTTGGGAAACTATTGTCTGGTCTAATATTCTCACAGTGAAGGCACACAAAGAAGTGGGAAAATATTAAAATGTAGCCGGTGTTCGACCTCAGTATGAGAGCGTGCCCCTTCAGTTGGCAAAGGTCTCACCACACTAGTGATATTCCATTGCTGAGGGCAAAGGTGGTTCTCTTCTTCCACTGTAGCTTTGAAAGCTGTTTCCAGATCAAACAACAGCTGCGGGGGAAAAAAGGCAGGAAAAAAGCATCAGTGATCACATAGTAGTGTGAGAGGATTTCCCTTCATGAAAATTCTTCATCATTATTTGATTTAACCAGATTGGTGTTTAACCCCTGAATGCCTAACAGCATGTAAAATGCCCAAATAGTCTCTGAATAAATATGTGGAAGCTACTACAGATCTGATTGAATGTTCTGTTTTTTTTTAAAAAAAAATACACCATAGGTTTACTTTTAGAAGCTGCGAGATATCATTGAGCAAAGTGTATACATCATAATGACAGTTGCTTAGCACTGATGTGGATATTAGACACACTTTGTTTTTGTACTACAGGTATGCATAGGTATTCAATTATACGTGCATTTAAAACAAGATGGCAACAGCCTGACAGCAGAAAGAAGAGCACCATTGTTTGTGTGTTTTGCTAAACAACATGGAAGAAAATCACAAAAATAAGATGACGCGTGTAATCTCTTAACAAAAATAGGGCATGGGACATATAATACAATATATACACCATAAAATACATGCAGTACAAGGTCGCTGAAGCATGAACTGTTGATTTGCTTGCTCTAAGCAGAGAAAGGCATGAGCTACATAAAGTCTGCCTTGCCTGGAACAACCATGCAGCCTGAAATGATTAGCAGTGATATGATATAGACATGTCGCAGGTTACTTGTGGTGTAGTATATATGGGTAGCTGTTGTTGGTATCAGTGATTTTCAATTTTATAGTTTGCTCTACAGACAATAGTTGACCCTGATTTTTCAAAAATAAATACATTTCTTATTGTGTTACAAACCAACACATCTTGTGGCAAAAGAAATTTAACAGTAGACCTGGTGTCTTCTATGGGAATATGTTTCCTAATGTTAAAAAATGTCTTCTCATAGAGTGAAAAGATGTAAAAATGAGAACATTTTCTTTTTTTGTATTTCTGTCATGGGAACTGCAATACACTGCTGTACCAAAGTTTCTCTTTAGCTCATGACACTCACTGCTGTAAGCACAGTGTTACAGCCTAAGGTGACCTAGATGAGTGCATCTGCATTCATACCAAGTCGGAATAGTCAGAATTGTTTTATATTGGCATGCAATCCTCATTTCTCTGTGAAAATTATACAGCATGTTTAGGCATAATCAATAACTGTAACTTTTGATTGATAATATGTGTGGAAATACAATTTTTAAGCTTAAGGACTAAGCTAATACCCAACATTTCCACCTTAAAAAAACTAAACAAGCAAACAAAAAAGATGAATTACCCGTAGAACTTGGGCAGACAGATATCTAACTAGCTAGCACTATATCGTGCAAGCTAGCTATAAATGCAGCTAGCTATTTATTATGCTATTTAGCTTTGTGGCTATTTACATAGTTATCATTAAAAAGAGAGTGGGAGGTAACAGAATTGCTCATCTGCAACAATGATGTTTACTAATGTACAGGGAGTGCAGAATTATTAGGCAAGTTGTATTTTTGAGGAATAATTTTATTATTGAACAACAACCATGTTCTCAATGAACCCAAAAAACACATTAATATCAAAGCTGAATGTTTTTGGAAGTAGTTTTTAGTTTGTTTTTAGTTTTAGCTATTTTAGGGGGATATCTGTGTGTGCAGGTGACTATTACTGTGCATAATTATTAGGCAACTTAACAAAAAACAAATATATACCCATTTCAATTATTTATTTTTACCAGTGACACCAATATAACATCTCCACATTCACAAATATACATTTCTGACATTCAAAAACAAATCAGCGACCAATATAGCCACCTGTCTTTGCAAGGACACTCAAAAGCCTGCCATCCATGGATTCTGTCAGTGTTTTGATCTGTTCACCATCAACATTGCGGCTTCCTTTAACAGGAAAATGTGTCACAAAGCTAAAATCATCTCAAACTGTTTTCTTCAACATGACCGCAAGTTCACCTCCATTGTCTTCACATCTCAGTACCTGGGTTCAGTCTATTCCAAAAAATAATTAAGGCTGCTCTGAAGGCAAAAGGGGGTCCAGACCGGTATAAGCAAATATAACTAATAAACTGTCCAGATTTAAAGATTTAAAACTAAGGATTAAGTCAAAAATCAAATGCAAAACACAACTGTCTGATTTGTAGGCAAGCATGGTGTTTGCTCACATTTTGCATCTTAAACCTTCTGTGTTGTATGAAAGACAAGGTGATAGGCTTCAGGCCCAAACATATGAATCAGCAAACATAAATGCCAAGCAGAAAGCTGTAGTCATCATGGTGAAGAGTGTTGATTCTCAGTGGCATTTGTAGTGCTTTCAGCCCTCTCACACCACAGAGTGCCATTTGATTTAATGAATTTTTCTAAGCAAAATTGCCTAACAAAGCTTTAAAGTTCAAAGCATAACCTGATTGTTCTTTTATTTGTAATTCAAGAGGTACGGTGTCATGGTTATGGAGAGTGTGCATGATATAATAAAATTCCAAAATCTCATATTTCCCCATTATTTCAGACCATTTAAAGTGCCTGTATTTGGTGCAGACCTCAGAGAGGAAATACCTGCACTTAGGCTGTTTTTTTTCCGTCTTTTTGTAAACTTCTTCATTCTGTAACATTTGGTTTCACAGCATGAAGGATTTTCCAAATGGACAGGGGGCAATGGTCAGAGTTGGAGAGGGCCAAATCTTTGACAGACCATAAAACAAGCAGTTTGTCGTTTTATGACAGCCAAAACTTACTACATATAAACATATAAACCAAAGTTAACAGCTTTAATTTGTAGATTAGTCATTAAAATAAATAATATGACTAAAGCTAGAGAAACAAACAAACCATAACATCAAGAGTGTACACAGGGCCAGACATCAGTTGTGAAGAAGTAGTTTCATTTATACTAAAAGTATGAAATAGCAGCAGGTCTGCAGCAGCTGTACAGTAAACAAATTTTAAATAAACTCAGTGTTTAATCATTTTGTTCCTGCATTAGCTGTGTCGAAGAGGTGGTCCAGGTGTGTAGCAGTGGGGTAAATTGGCTGCAGTAGCTGGTATTTACATGCAAAGGATTTCTATTCTTAACCCACTTCTTCAAGTAACCCAGTTTTTGGTCCTTGCATGTAAAGGACCTTCAAGCGTACTCTTTTCTGTTTTTATTTCTATTCGTGTTGCTGCATTTTAAATAAATATAACTAAAATAATGTGACAGAGACTTGAAAAGAATCCAAGATGTCCAACAGTGTTCCATCAGTGGTGCGGGGATGGTTTGGTTTACAATACAATTGCTTTACAATACAAGAGTAGTGCAATTTATCACCCATTGTATTATCATGATACAGCCATTCTGTAGTACAACACAATGCAAAATGTTTCTCACTTCCTGCTGAGAAGCAAAAAGCAAGAATTGTGATATTGATCATAAAACACAGTAAAGCGATATTTTATATATAATCTTTTAATTATTTATTTTAATGACAGCTGAAAATAGCTTAGTTTGTCTTAGTTAGTTAGTCTGTTTTTTGTAATGTTCTCTATAGTTGCGATTATTTCACACTTATTTTCACAATTTTGGTTAAGCTCTAGCACATTGCATTTTTAGGGCCTTTATGAGTTTGGATACTGTAAATCTCGCTCTGATCTTGTGTCATAAATCTAAAATCCAGCCACTGACTGGCAAATTAAAAAGTGCAGTAGGTTAACTAAAACTCGTGAGGCCAGGCACAAAACTCGCAGTCCTAGTTTCAACATGACAATCCTGCTCCTGGATTAAGCCACCAGTGACATCTAACATTTTGATGCATGACGGCACACAGACGCCGCTGCAGACAGAGATCGTAATCTGTACTGCAGAAACGCTGGGTTATAAAATTTTTAAATGAGCCCCTTCTAAGAAACGTTACATCAGACTGACAGAAGACAACAGTCACCAATGTAGCAGTCCAAACTAAGCTCGCTCTCTCAAAATGGAGACATTCCTCATATTTCAATTGAAATGTCAATCAAAGTTAGTTGGCTATCCACTCGGGATCACCCGCAATTTCTTCTCCTCCGAGACATTTACTGGCAGCAGCCGTGATCACATACTGTAGCTCTTGCCAGATGATGGAATGACTACGTGAGCCACGCGCCTTGGGTATCCCGCTCTGTACTCTGTCAAAGAGAAGCCTCAAGTCACTGCTTAGTAGCAGAAGATGCATTACATTGCAGTGACATTCGAAATAGTCCCCAAGGTGCTTCACCATCGCTTTGACTGACAGACCAGCATGGGAAACTTGTGCTGTCCCATAATTCACCAGATGCTCTGTGCTGTCTCTGGTTTCCTCTTCATGGATTCCTCTTCATTCATACATCCCAAGATGCACAGAGTTGTGTCACTTACCCTGCATTCCGTTTTTCTTTAGGAAATTCATTATTCATAGTGTATTTTTTTTTCTAATTTTAAACACATTGGAGACTACAAATAATCACAACTCCTGCATCTGTATATCTTGAAGTGAAGACGAAAGAGAAAAAGGCAGTATACAGTTACCTCCTGATATTACACAGAGGACTGAAGACCCTGTATGACCCTGCTAGACTGTTTCCGTGAATTCCAAAAATAGCCAAAATGTCATATTCAATACTTTGAAAGATTTCTTCCTGTATGGCTCGAGTTTCACATTTTTTAAACATGCCAGATTAAAACACATGCGCTCCTGTCTTAAACAATTCTCAGGAACCTCATCGTTGTGAACAGATGTACTTCTCTGGGCATAAAATTTACTATGTGCAAAACCCATTACAGTTCAAAAATATGTAATTCTATCTTGAAGCAGTGGGAGTAACATAATGAGACAAGAAAACAATAAGGGCACTCACACACTCATTATGGGTTAGTTATATTAACCCTTTGCTATGCTTGCATTACATTTAATTATGCTCGGCAGATGGTGCTCTGCAGGGGAAACACAGTAGTCGTTGTTGGGAGTCTGAGCCCAGAATTTTAAAGTAGCTTGATAGCAGCATTGCACAGGAAATTGTATAATTACTCTGTGCAGCTACAATGGCATATTTGTGCAGCATCTGTAGTAATTTGGATGATGCACTGGTCTGTTATGGTGAAAGGAAAACTAAGTTGAAATAATGGCCAAAAGTATAAAACTAGGCTTCCTATGAAGGGTGTCTGAGTTTAGTATTAGAGATATGATGAGGAGCTCTTTCAAGGATGCCCAACTGGGAAGATTCCCATGCAGTCCCCGGATACACTGTAGAGAGTGGCTTGGTATTCCTCCTGAACAGCTGGAAGTGTTGGCAGGGGATATGGGGGCTTGGGTAGCTCTACTGCTTCCACAGGCTTGACTCAGATAAGCCATGGATGGATGGATGAATGCTTATACTGTACGTCTAAGCATTAGATGTACTTCTGATGTTTATAGGTGATTAAATTTCACTGCTAATGAAAGTCAGATCATGTCCATTAATTGGTTCCATACTTTTGAGCATTTGGTTAATTTGTGATCTTTTTTAATTTGTCAATTTTTTTACTTAATGAAACCCATTCATGCATGGAGCGAATGTTAATTCGTTCAGCAGAAAACAATCCAATGGACCAGACCCAGGCCAAGCACTAGAGGAATACCTCTGGCAGGCAGAACACTACAGGCTCCTAGGCTGCCTTCAAATGTACAACAAAACATCCATGCTGATCTGCTTAGCCATGCTGGCCCTCAACCCCCTAATGAACAAGGGCAAAAGAGCTCTTGGGCTTAGCCTCTCCCTCTTACCCTAACTTAACAAGATGTCCCCCCACTCGCTCGCTTTCTCCCACACAGACAGACACAGAGACATATGCACGGTGGCACACACAGGCACACACCTCCCAAACCCCAAACCACTAACCCTCAGACCAATCTGTCTGTGGCACTAAAGTATTATTAGACTTACACACTCTCAAAGGGGAAACAGTGAGTGCTGAGAGCTGGAAGATGAGATATGCTACAGGGCTTACTAGTTCCATTAAAATGGCATTCACTGGGGCCTTTGTTATCATCGGTCCTGACGTTTTCAGGATGTAGTGGGGTCTGCTGATCCATGACCATCTCATCTATCTTTCAGGATTTGAAGGAAGTTGGTGTGAAATTGACACCAATGAGTGCAGTTCAAACCCATGCCAAAACCAGGGTGACTGTGTGGACCGGGTCAACAGTTACAGGTAAAAAGTGTTATCCGCAAACCAGCTTTTCATTTCTTAGTGGGTGAGAAAATGTCAGGAGTTTTAGTGATGAAATCTTTTTTTTTGTATGGGTTTCAGACCAATATGCTTCTTCTTAGCTTGAAATTTATTTAACAGATAATATTATTATGGTTGTAGTTAGATGAAACAAAACATGTTTGTCGTAACTGTTTTTATCATATGCTACTGTGCATGTTCTTTAATGTAGTTAAACCAGTCTTTGTCGCTGTAGAGTGTGAGCAATCAAACTAAATGTGATCAATATCAATAAATTCCTATAGATTTTCTCACTCTGTGCACGTGCTTGTAAGAAACATCTTCTATTTTCCATCAGAGACAAAATATCAATAGTAATGATTTTTCTTTTCCAGCTGTGTTTGTAAGGTGGGATTTTCTGGCCTTCTCTGTGAGGAAGATATCAATGAGTGTGCCTCTAGCCCTTGCAAGAATGCTGGCACATGTCAAGATCTTGTGAACAAGTAAGCATATATGCAATTTTTCCCCCCTTTTACTTGCATCATAACCTTTTTTCATAGCGTGTTTAAATTTCTTGCGTATGAAGGCCAGGCAGAATTAATTGCTTGATTTTGTTTTGAAAGTTGAATGATCAATAACCATTCTCCAAAGAAAAAAAAGTAGTACTATAAGGTTTTGGCAGTCCTCCTTAGAGTATTGCAGTTTATACAACGAGCTTGTCATCCTTGACACACATAAGCTGCTATTCTAAAGACGAAGAGCAAACTCAGCAGGACCACATCATGTATCTAGATTGGGCTTTACTCCACCGGTGCTTTTCTCTGCTGTGCTTAATGGGAGCCCCGGGGCTTCCAGGCTTAGTCGGACAGATGGGTTGAGAAGTCCCAGGGCCAATTTGAGTCCTAAATGGTTTGTCTCCAGTTTGTCTTCCGTCATGATTTCATTCCCATGTGACCTGGCCCTGCTCAGAGCACTCTTCTGATTGCATAGTCCTGGGAGTTCACATCAGGTGTTTTTTAACCTCACTGCCCGCCACACACCTCTGAATCCATCTCCCTGACCCAGCAAGCCATGCAAGTTCATCTATACTGCGATGAAGAATCAGACTATGCAGAGCTGCGAGACTGCAACGAGGAAAGGGTTAATTGTTCTAATAAATCAGTCCAAGAGCAGAAGAGGCTTTCAAACAAATGTGCCACGTGACAATAACTACCAATTAGCATATTTCATAAATTTGATGTGATGTAACTTGTTTACAGATGAATGATGTTTACAGCAGCACTTAGGTGAATAATTGTACGTTGCCTCTTTACCTCGTCTCCTGCGAGATCTATGGTTAGGCCCAGCGACAGCTTCAGAGAGGGATTTCAATTGAGTAAACCACATCATCGGACAGATTAAGCCTTCCCTTTAGTAACAAGTCATGAAGCATAATTTAAATTAAGTTGCACACTGGGAAACTTAATTGCCAGTTGTTAATTGTTCTGCAAAATGCTGCCGGTCAGTTGAGAGAATCACTCCAGCGCAGTTTATCTCAGTGGGTTTGGAACACACGCACGCAACTGCTGTGGGAGCGTGTGCGCATGTTTGGCAGAGGAAAAACAATTCGGATGATTTTTAAAGTTATAAGAAATTAACATAAGTGGGCTATGATTGTGTGACACATTGCTTATTAATTTCTTCTTTAGGTTCCACTGCATCTGTCCCCCTGGTTATTTTGGAACGCTGTGTGACCTGGATGTGAATGAGTGTGAAGTTTCACCTTGCCTACATGAGGGCATCTGTATCAACACGCCCGGGGGTTTCAAGTGTGTCTGTCGCCCTGGATACTCAGGTAGCTCTTTCGCCCTAAGGCGACATTAAGATCAATATAAGACTTTAAAAAGCTTATCATGCCCGCTTGTGGCTGCACGCTATTGAAGCAAGTCTGACACAGAGCTGGCTTAGTGTAAAAAATGCTTCACAATGCTTGCTTTTAATTAGCCTGCCTCGCTGTGCAAGATACAGTGCCTGCTTTTTAGTAGAGCTAACAAGAGATAAATTCATGTCACCTGTTTTATCTGATAAAAACGTCTCAGTGTCTGTTAGCTGCATTTATTTAATTTCATCAGCCTCTTCAGTCTCAGAACGCTAGTGTTGTTTTACTTCAATCCATTTGTCTTATTTTCCACCCAGACGGATATCGAGCTATTTTAGCGCGCGCGCGTGTGCACACTTGTGTGCACTTGTGTGTGCGCTATCCAAAGCCGATTCCTGTCAGATACTGGGAAGATTAATTTCATTTGTCTTCCACACTGTATCATCAATTTATCCTTCCCCAGTTGAGAGAGGGGGGAAAATCTCTGAGGTATTGCTACTCTGGAGAGCAGAACCTGACACGCATGGCCCAATTCCCACAGAAGCAGCTTTTATTATTAGACCTACGCACAGCATAGTACAAGCCATTACTTTTTCTGTTGCTCTAAGCTCATCTGAGGAAACAGGGTCCCCCAAGAGAGCAAGTGGCCAGAGGATACAGTGTGGATTGGCTCAAACCAACTAGAACTCATACAAAATATTTGCTCTAGTAACATGTGTAACAGCAAAGCAACTTTTGTCAAAACGCACAAAAAAAAGAAAAAAAATGGGTCTACGATGCTACTGTAGTTGTGCTGTGTGTTCTTTTTGTTCTCGCCTTAAAGTAAGTTTGCTGTGTGAGGGTGATTCATCATGCGGTGTTTTTGCAGCCTGATTGGAATGAATTGAAATGTTATTCTCCTTTGATGGCATGATGTGTCATCGCTGCAACACTGTAATTCATTGTGTCATTTGATGGTATTAACATATTATTTGCTTTAGCCATCAGGGAAGAAAGGGGATATTTTTTGCATATCAAATGCCAAAAGTCATTTTGATAGTAACAGTTGAAGCCCCTCACTAATAAATGAGTCTGGTGCTATATCAGGTCACTTTTGTTGATGTCATTAGGCTGTAATGACGCTTTATTCCCACCTCAATCAGTACCTATGTGGAATATTCTTCAGTGCATATGTCTTTTGTAGTGAACGGGTTCTTCCTATAGTTTTGTGAGCCTTTTTACAGCTCTTATAAAAACACACGGTAAAGATCACAGAGATCAAATCTTTGCTTCTTCACGTAAACGTATTCCTCACGCCTTAATAATTTAAACTTTCACTGGATCGATAAGACCTGCTATTAAGCTTAATTTGTATATACAGTGTTATTTTCTTTCTGTATATATTGTATTAGCAAACATGCTGTCCTTTAATGTAAGTCAGTCTTGGCATCTGGCTGGATCTTTGCTGTCACATCATTATTTAGGGCATTTGGCTTAAAGGTCTCTGAATCCCAGTAATGTATCACTTAACTGTGTACAGGTGCTGTGTTCTTTATGGTCAAAGGTCATTACAGTGACATGATTAATTGGCAATCTTGTTTATATAAATCACAGTTTCTCCACGCTCTTTGTCACCTTCCCTTTTCTCTTCTTCACCCATCATTAGTGAGCATGTTCCCTTGAGTGATGGTACAGTGCAATCAGCACTTTATTACACTTTCCTCAGTCAGCACATTGCTAGATGATGATATTCTGACCCTTGCGATGTTGTTTGCTGTTAAGGCTTCAGTAAATTCTAGCTCTTGCTGGCTGGACTTGCTCCACAAAATGTTGTTGTTGCTGCTGGTAGTGTTTACTTATTAATGACACAGCATGCAGTATTGTGCAAATATTTCCAATGACTTTATCAATGGAAGGGTATCAGTTATAAACCAATTATCTCTAACTGAATTCTTCAGATGTAGAAATACTAGAAACTGTCATGTGAGCAATCAGTGTATGTTTTTCTATTTATTTCTCATAATTAAACAAAAAACAAATACATTTAATGCCTTAAATTGATTTTAATGAACCCTCAATATTAGCACAACATATGTATAGTAATATATAATCACATTGTGAGCAGGTTTTTTTTTCTGTGCAAACTAACAGCCACAAACAAACAGTAAATGCTTTATAGTCCCCATTAAGGTTCTCAGCTTTATTTTTATTTAGTATAAACAATTTTTTAAACCCTGCTCTGTTCTGCAAGGAATGCGTCCCTGTGCATAATTCCTTTTGTTTAGCCCTTATGTTTACATAATTTGAACATTAAAGTTAGGTATTGTTAGTTTGTGGGTGGCAAAGTAGTGCAGTAATTAGCACTGCCACCTCATAGCAAGAAGGTTCTGAGTTTGAACCTGACGCTCAGCTGATAGCTGATGTCTGCATAAAGTGCTGTATGTGCCTGTGAGTGTGTGTTCAGTTAATTGGTGAATCTAAAATTAGCTGTTTGTGTCTCTGAAAAACATTTGTGAACATAACTTGTGACACAAAGTTTATTCTTGCATTTTATTGAAATGGTATATCTAGCAATAATCATTAGTGTGATCATCACTTTTAATGATAGCATGAAACGATGGTGTCTAGGACGTGGAATTTTTCATGTTTTTCACATTTTCACACTCACACTTTTGTATTTCAGAAACTTAAATTTCAGCTTTGATCTTTTATTTTATGTTGTTTTGTATCTTCAGAGCCATAAACTGTGAATTTCCTTGCTGCTGTATAGCTTTCCTTTTGGCTAAAAGAAACAACTCATCTCTTTGGCACAAGAAATGAATCGTTTTACATTCAGTGACGAGACAAAATGATAGATTTTGTGTACAGAAAAGGCAGTTTATTTATTCTCTTTCATGAATAAACACAGGAGGCAAAGTAGTTTCTTGCTCCTGTTGTCACTTTGTTTACTTTTGGCTCGGTTTGCAAATGAAAAGCCAACCAAATGATTAATGATGGGTCAGTAGTCATTTTTCATCTCTTGATTACTGGAGGTCCCGAAGAGATTTTAGGGTTATTAAATAATCTTTTTCAACCACTTTAGTAAAAAAAATAACATCACGAAATCCCTCCTTGTAGAATTATACCAAACACATTACTTTATTTTTAATTCCTCTGCATAAAAAGTCACTTACGTGCACCTCTGCAAAGCAGTACCTGCTGTAATTTAGACTCCTATGAACATCATCGGTGTGTCTTCCCAACTTGCATTCTGATTTGTTGGCAGGAGGGAGACTAATTTTGTCAGTTTGTGTTATCTGGTGTTTCCTTCCCGGCTTGAACTCTCTCTCCTCCTCTTCCCGTCTTCTGTGATCTGAATGCTATTTTTGTGCTGCCTTTTATAAATAATGAATATTATCAACAGTCTCACTAAAGCTGAATATTCAGCCTTATCTTAAATGTGTCTGATTGCACAGTTTGCGTGGGGGTTTTGCCCTTGTAGACACTGGGTACTGCAGTCTCAGCATGATCAGCGTTTAAAGTATAAGACACACTTTTCCATTAGTTCAGTGAACCCTCTCAGGGGCACACTACCCAAATTACATTGCACTTGGCTTTAGTAGTCTGTAGCCAGGCAAAACCCTTTGATTTTATTTGGAATTTTTTTGTGGCTGTTACAAAAACAAGAAAATGCATTAAAAAATAACAGTTTTGTGGTTTCTTGGTGGCTTCTCCAAGAAAAAACTGTAAAGTTTTCACTACAGCTACCGTCTAATGAAGAAATACTATAGTCATGTTTAAAAACAGGTAGCGATGTGCCTTCAAGTCTGGTGTAGATGGAAGCAGCTGTTTGAGAACTTTACATATCTTTAAATTGTCAGTTTGTATTTGTTTTATTTTTGTATTTTAAAGTTCCCTTTCTTCATAAGTGATTTTATTTTATTAGTTTATTGAAATTTTAGTCACCATACTTATTGTTACAGAAATAAAACTTGTATATTTATATTTTAATGGAGTCTTCTGAAAATGGAAAGTATGGGGAATATTAGGTGTCTGGCCTGGTACAAGCCATTCAGTCCCTGTATAACCATAGTGGGAGCTTGGTGCTCATAATAAGTTGGGTTAGTTTCTGGTGGGTGCTGGACTATGCTAGGGACACCTTTTGTTATGGATTCTGTCACTGATATCTAGGTGTAGCTACATGGTGAAGGGTCTCCACTTTGGTGGGCTCAGGATCCCATCTATGCTTTTTGCAGATGATGTGTTTCTGTTGGCTTCATCGGGTAGTGACCTGCAGCTTGCATTGGATAAGTTCACAGTGTGAAGCGTCTGGAGTGACAATCAGCACCTGAAAGTCTGGCCCGTAGT
Organism: Haplochromis burtoni; assembly: GCF_018398535.1. Taxonomy (NCBI): domain Eukaryota; kingdom Metazoa; phylum Chordata; class Actinopteri; order Cichliformes; family Cichlidae; genus Haplochromis; species Haplochromis burtoni. The sequence goes on from NW_024582373.1 coordinate 3,853,270, forward strand.
TCTCAGCCAGAAGAGGGTGGAGTACCCATTCTGGGTCTGGTAGGCGTTACAGTACTATCCCAGGTGGAGGAGTTTAAGTACAGTATGTTGAGGTCTTGTTCACGATTGAGGGGAGAGTGGAGCATGAGATTGACAGATGGACTGAGACAATATCTGCAGTGATGCAGATGCTGTACTGATCTGTTGTGGTGAAGAGAGAGCTGAGCTAAAAGTGAAGCTATTGATTTACCAGTCAGTACACAGGTCAGAGATCCAAGCAGCGGAAATAAGTTTCCTTCGAAGGGTGGCTAGGCTTTCCCTTAGATATAGGATAAGGAGCTCGGTCATTCGAGAGGGACCGAGCAGAACCACTGCTCCTCCACATTGAAAGAAACCAGTTGAAGTGGTTTAAGCAGCTGACTAGGATACCTCAGGGACGCCATCTCGGTGTTTGGGGCATGTCGTACCAGGAGGAGGCTCCAGGGCAGATCCAGGACTAGCTTTAGAGATTATATCTCTTTGCTCTTCTAGAAACACCTCAATGTTCCCTCCAGATAAGCGGAAAGGTCAAAATGACCTGCTGAAGTTTAATGCAAGCAACACAATGGCGAAAAATTTGTTTAACTTTGAATGTGGTATGGTTGTTGATGTGTGTCAGACAGGTTTGTTTGAGTATTTCATAAAGTGCTGATCTACTGGAATTTTCCCACTGAACTATTTTTAGGATTTACAGAGAATAGTCCAAAAATATGAAACTAACCCATGAGTTTCAGTGTTATGAGTGAAGAATGTTATCTTGATGTCAGAATTGAGCGCAGGATGGCCTTGAGATGATGATGATGATGATGATGCAACCGTGTGATGCTATCGTGTCAATATGGCTCAAAATCTGTGACGAAAGTTTCCAACACCTTGTTGAATCTCCGTAAGGCAGTTTTGAAGACAGAAAGAGTGACCCAACCTTTTACTACCATTGTGTACCTAATAAAGTGGCCAGTGAGTTTAAATAAGTGTTGAGATTAAGGTTACTATGAAAAGTGGTCTTTTCTGTTTATGTGCTGTGTTTATGTGTCAACCTCGGGTTAATGACTTGAGATTGTTTCTTCAATCTGATCGAGAGACTAAAAGACACTGTTTAATTTCATTTTTTTACAACGATGCTGAAGATTCTTTATCTGTGTATCAGGAAAAGAATAATAAAGTAGTTGTTTCAGCTCTTGTTTTGAACTTTAGTTATTTAACAATCGAATACCTAAATCTTTACTTTCACAAAGTACAATCGGACCGTGTCTTTATTGTCAGTTATGTGTTGTTTTCCTTCTTGTTTTAGATCTGAAGTTATATTTTTTTCATTTTTACACACTCCATATAGCAAACAGTTTTATTAGTCCCATAAGCCTTTATTAGTCCCCATCTAAAATCCAATATCCCCTCAGAGTTCAAATGATATTTTATCGAACGTAGAGGTTTAAAACTTAAACAACTTCAGCAAATAGCCATATTTCTGCTCCGTGCTTTGAGCCAGTGCTATTAATGCACGGTCATGAAGAAGTTAAAACCACTTTGAATTGAGTGTTTCAGAGCAAGCATTACAACTTTCAAGTTGCATATTAAAGAATAATATGGAAGCAAGACATAACATCATTAAAAAGGAAAAAAAAAAACCAGAAATCCTTATGCAATGTAAACAGCACACCCATGTTTACCATTCCTGCCAGCCTGTGATCACAGTGCATCAAAGTTTACCAAACAGATCAGAGAGCAAAAACATGCTGGTGAGGCAGCTTTATCTGGACAGTAAGATCACACTGCTAGGAAATTTTTGCATCTTCAAGGCTTTAGTCCATTAACTGCAAATTTCCTTATGCTACTTAACTTTTCCATAAGTTTGTTGACAGATTTTGCAGAAATTTGAAAATAAATGATTACTGGTCAAAGAAGAAATTACTCATCAACTCAGACAATCGTTTTCACAGCACTGCTATTCTCTAAAGCTTTTTCTCTGACCAGCCAACTAATGCTTAAGGCAATATGTCTTGACAGATCATAATTACCACAAGTATTTGATACTTTGACATGAAGTGTTCGGCCATTATTCTTGTAAATGCTCATCAAAAATCAAAGGTGAGGAGAGCTTTTGCATGTATGTCATCTATACTATATGATGTATCTGGAAATAACTTAAAACAGGTTTAGATTGACAGGTTAAAATTATACGTCCGTTGTGGTAACCATAGTCAGTAAGGGATACATAGCTTGAAAAGACAATATAATGCAGCGGTTGCCATTAAAGTATAAAGATGGCGTTTTTTAGTTTGAAATGGCAAACAGTGAGCTGTTCCTGACAAGTTTTTGTATATATCGTAGATAAACTCTCTCTCTGCCATAGAAGCACATGGCAAACAGCAGAGGATTTGATATATTACATGAGTACTTGACAAAATCAAACTTACTTTTCCAATTTTAAAAAAGATGCATATTGTGCTTCTGTGTGTGTGTGTGTGTGTGTGTGTGTGTCTAACTTTTGGAGTACTGAAGAACTAAAAAATAAGTTTTTCTAATAAAACAATTCTGACTAACATATATTTCATTTCTTAGGGCCACGTTGTGAAGTTGACGTTGATGAGTGTGTTTCAAACCCATGCCAGAATAGTGGAAAATGTATTGATGCGCCTAATCGATACAACTGCTTGTGTGCGGGTGGCTTCACAGGGCTCCGCTGTGAGGCCAACATTGATGAATGCATGTCAACGCCTTGCCTTCATGGAAGGTACATATTTTCTCTCCATCATTTAAAACAGAAACACAGCAAATTGTGCAGCAGTAGCATGGAATCATTTATAATTACGCCTCTTGCCAGCGCAGTGAGTGGAGACATATGTCGCATGTTGTAAAGAGCTAATGTAATGCACTTACAGGTTGTCTCAGTGGTGTCTAAATTATAGTCATTAATTCTTTTGAAGGTGAATTACTAATTCATTAGAAAGATTACATCCGTCTCTAAGGGTTCTGTATGGACTATACTGCAAAAGACTTCCACAAATAAATGCTTTTTAGTTCACTTTGCACGCTAGTATAATTTTGATGAATCAATTCTGACCCTGTCTGTTGTGGCTCTCTCAGCTGTGACGATGGAATATATTCATACACCTGTCTTTGTGAATCTGGATGGACCGGCAGCAGATGTGAAACGAACGTCGATGTGAGTTGAGTGTAATTAATAAAGCAGCTGTGCGTTGTAGCGACACGTCAGGAGAATATTGTAAGCTCTGAGGTGGTGTGGCCTTCGGTATCTTTAACTTTATTGACATTCCTACAAGATAAGTGAATTGAACTACCGCGATCATGTGAGCATTGTGCAAATACCCGATAAAAAGGAATTGCTTAGTCTAATGCCTAATTGATCTAAACCACAGCTTTGTGCTGGACCGTAGCGATAAAACATTGAGTTGCTACCAAGGTCTCTGCTGAATCAATAATCTGATCATCTGCATTTTAACTACTAACAATTCATTCTTAATCAAAAGGTTTTTTTTTTTCATTATTTAATCACCCCTCATGAGCTTTACATCGACAAACATGTATTTTATGGTTGCATCTTTTTAAAAAGCTCTTCCTGCCACAGTGTCTCGTTCATGTGAATCTTTGGTATTTTCTCATTGACAGGAATGTGCCAGCAGTCCCTGTCTGAATGGAGGCTCGTGCGTCGATCTCATCGATAAATATGCGTGCTTCTGTCAGGTCGGCTACACGGGGAAAACCTGCGAGGAGGATATAGATGTTTGCGAAGGCGCTACTTTTAATGTCTCGTTGTGTTTTAACGGAGCCACCTGCAGTGATGGTGAAGGATCAAACTTTACATGCAGGTGAGCTTGGTCACTATTTATTTATTTATTTTGAAGTGTTTGATAAAATGACGTTGAAAGGTCGTCCTTGGATGGAGTTATTGAAAGTTGAATGTGCAGCAGCTTTACCCAACTGAATGTTTCACATGCATTGCTTTTAAACTGACATCTAAAACCACCGTACCCAGATTGTAATCGACCATTTGCTAACCCCCTCGAGTGAATTGCACTTGACCTTATTATAGCTATACAACCATATCAAAGCGTGACAGCCCTGGCGAGCTTTGAATTTCTCTGATGATTTGTGTGTGGCGCTACTGAAAGGAGTATTGGACTGTGTGTTTACATACTCTAATGTTACCTTCAATCATTAGTGTCTCTGGCTAACTAGCGCACCATCGAAGCCAGAAAGCTTAAGGGAATGGAGCTTATTGAACCGCTCATGGACAGTGGGCAGCTTCAGCAACAGAGGTTAAATATCTCAAAATATTAAATTACATTTCTGACTCTAAACATCAGCATCACAATTTTGCTGATCTGTGAAAAAAAAAAAAAATTAAAAGTATCTTGTCTCAGAATTATAGCGCTGCATTACATCTGTTCTGCCTCACAGTGCAGCGGTAGAAAATGAATCATTACTTTTTAATTGCAGGCATGTCATCCCTGGAGTGATGAAGTGTATCTGAATACAAGGTGTATGTAGTAAGAGTGTGCCGATTTGACACAGCCGCTCCCTGAATGCCTCGCAGTTAATTACGTTGTCTAACCTTTCGCTGATGTGCTGCTATATGCTCGCTGTCATGATTTATGTGACAATGACAACCACAACTCTACATATGTTGCCGCACTTTCTGAGCGTTATATTGAGGTGCTGAACTGCAAAATGCCTCGCTGCAGCAGTTTTTACGACGCTCCCTTCATTTAAGGTTTATTTGCATATATGTTGCAAGGAGGCAATGCATATCGTGCATTCACAGATAAATGTGCACACTAAGGGCAAAGTTTGTCTATACACCCACTTCTACTTATGCAGAGCCAGGCTGCTTTATTACGAACACGTCTGCTGTATAGAACTGTACAGCTGACCTGTGGGTGTGCAGAATAACATGAAATATTATTCCTAGCCAAATCCATGTGTTAATGACATAAATGTGTTAATGTGTGCAGCGTTCTGTCTTTTTTCCTGAAAGTTGTGCGAAGCTGCGGGTAAATATTAAAGTCAAAGAAATAAGAAACTCTGATGCATCGCCATCTGACCTTAAACTGGTAGGAAAGGCATCTGCGAAAAGGACTGTACCTCTCTTTGCTCAAGGTGTAGCTTATCCTGTGCATTTCACCACCTTAAACAATTACCACATGAAAGTATTTTGCATTTCAATACCCGTAGGCTTATGCAGGTCAGAGCTGTCTGTTTAAAAAAACATTTCAAGAACCAGATTTAATAATTGTCTGTTCCAGCCAAGGCCTTCTTTTGGTGTTAAAAAGCTCGTGTCGGGATTTACTAAACAGATGCAGTGACAATATTTGTAAGAGCTCCATAACAATTTGGAAGGAAAGTATTTAAAAGACTCACACAAACATGATTCATTAAAGTTTATGGCATGCAGTTTACTGCAAATTGCACTAAATTTAATGCCGGCAATAAGAGTGTCTTGTTTTGTGTCTGATTTGACTGTGGTGCTCGTCATTAGGAGTGTAAATTTCTTTGGAGTGTCAAGAGGCAATGGTGTCAGAAGCAGTGGATAATTGCCAGGGATGGACATCAAAAATAGAATGATTCTATTGCGGCTGCCCCTCATTGATCTGAATTGCCAGACTGCTTCAGAAGAGAAACATGAAAAATTTGCCTACATAGTAAGATTTTGGTTTGCAGATGACTTCTTGGGTCGGGTTTTTTTGATCCGCTAATTTCACCTGCAGAACATTACACTCCAATCTAAGCAGTTTTGCTGTTGCGTACTAATGCTAATTTGCCCACCTGAGCAAGTTAATTTGAGTCTTCCACAGTCAATGTTTTGGAAAGTCATAGGATTTAGAGCTTAAAGCTCCAATGTTTTACCACCACATTCACAGCTTTAAGCCATCCACAGGTGTATTTCTGAGAACACCTCCCCACGGCATTTAAAATGAGTTAAAACTTACTATATCACAAAAGTATTAGAAACAAAAAGTGTTCGTCTGAAAGGGAAACCCCTGCAAATATTAAATAAAATCAGCCACAAAAGTAACTCTATCTGCGACTTTTAGTTGTATAATTGTCACTTCCAAAGTTAGCATGTGGATTTGCTACAGTTGTTAGTGCATTTCCAAGCGTATTTTGTTTTTATCTAGGGTTGGGGTGGGGGTTTCCACTTGAATACAAAGGCCTTGATTAGGCTAATACACTGAATGATGGGCTTAAATATTAAATCAGTCATGCAATATTTTTTTGTCCAAAGTACCTCTATTACAGAGGGTTGTTATATTTGCATGCTATGTGCAAAGTGGTAAGCATCACTTGTTCACCTGCTCAGGAAATGGGCTTCAAAACCACTCCATTCTCTCTGTAATGATGGTCATCCAAGAGGTCACGCATTAAACCGTTTGCCCATTTTCTACTGTTACATGATTACATGGACTGGGCTTTATAGACAGCAGTTTGTAACAGAAGAGCCTCGTAAACGCAACATACACTTGTTAGCATCCACTGAAACAGTTTTCAGTGGATGCATAACATTTTCTGTTATCAAATTTTTTCCCAGAGATGTTGAGTGGGTTTGAGGTGTGGCGACTGTGAATTGGGAATCCATGCGAGTCAGCAGACCTTGGGCTTCCTTGGCCCGGGGTAGCTTTGATGCACGATCTAGCTCATTGTTCATCTGGAAAATGACTGCTCTTGTACAAATCTTAAAGCAAGTAGAGATGACAGCCGCAGAATTGAATGTTACCCGTCTTTGCTTGAGGTGTAGCTTATCCTGTGTAATTAGCCAAGTCAAACAACTACCACACCTTCGTATTATCACTTTGAGTATCTGTGGATGTTATGCACTGCAGCGAGTGTTTTGGAATTCTTTAGAAACCAAGCTTACCTCGACCAAGGTTATGTTTTTGTAGCGGGATTACTTGCCTGACATCATACAAGCCTGTCCACTTCTTACACTTCCTCACAACTGACATTCACTCTAACTTGTTTCCATGGGAGAGGGGATTATTTTATTATTATTATCACCAGAGACTGACATATCAGATCAATGAATCTAAACAAATACTATGATGTGCAGCCATTACACACAGTGGTTATGGTGGAGTTTTAGAAGTTGTGCAGTGAAGCAATTTTGAGGACCAAATGAACAACCTATTACATTTTGGTGGAGATCCCGATCAAGGGGTACATCGTGAATCTTTTTTCCTCCTGTTTTGCCCCTGTAATTCTGTTATATAAGCAGCTTGTGAGCAGAAATCTCACTCATCTGTTTTTGGGCCCCCCGACTGCTCGGGGGCCACCAAATGCTGACAAACATTAGATTTGCTAAAACTCCCTAAACAGACCCACTTAGCCAAAACCAGCTGTATCAGGATGTGAGTGTGTTGCAGACTTCTAGTGCGAAATATTGTCATTCTTTTTTACTGTTTCCCTTTTATTATTGTGGAATAAATTGTTATTAATCAACATCTCGGTGCTGGCAAAGGGTCTCCTCTGTCACAGTGAGCTTCTGGGTTTATATAAGAAATTAATGAATACTTGTGGAAAGTCCGGGTTGATTTCATCTAACTATAAACAGCATCTTTGGCAGTCAGGAGTGTGCTTCTTAAAGCAGCCCTATTATGCTCATTTCCAGCATAATGGGCCGTCTAATATGCTGGAAATGGGGTGATTCGTTCTATATAGGGCTTTGGTTATTACTATGATGAGTACAATAGTAGTTTGGTTTATTTCTGTTTCACTGAAATGCACAAAGTTGTATTTTTCTGTTCAAAACTGTAAAATTTTGAAAAAGTTTGATAACTAATAACAAAAGCAGTTCTAGGATACAGCGTGTCAAACCCACAAGCAGGAAGTGACAGCACTGTGAGACAGCCTCACAGGTTTTAAAGTATGATGTTTTCTTAGCTGTCCACCAGGTTTCACGGGGGATTTCTGTGAAGTGGATGTTAACGAATGTTGCTCAGCTCCCTGCCACAACGGAGCAGTTTGCCAAGATCTTATTAATAGCTACATCTGCCACTGCAGGCCAGGTGAGTCACTCAGATATCCTGTGAATTTCTCAAATCTTTTTTTTTTTAAATGAGGCAACCAAAGCATTTTTTTTCCCTTTTGTAAGACCTTTTGCAGGCAACCTTTGTAGCTCATGAGCAAGATTACTAAACTACGGCCTTAAATAAGACGTCATGTTTTAAAGTGAACTAAAAGCTAAAAGCCTTTTTTTCTGATAGGTGCTAGAGTCCAGTTTACTACATGAAAACCACCTTAATACTTCTAAAATGCACATATTTGATTAAAAGAGACTGCACAAACTGCCACTTAAGGTTACCCTACTGCCTACATAGTTTCTGTACCTCAAAGCCATTCAAAAGTCATCTCCTTTTTCTCCAGGGAGAAATTTGTAGTCATACAGTACTGAAAAAGACAGTGATAAAAAGACGATACTGCCTTGGCTCATTAAAATGTATGTGGCATCTTACTCTTTAGTGAAAGCCTTTTCTTGTCTATGTATGTGTGTGAACCCAAAAAGAAGCAAATCAATGTAAGAGAATCTGATTGATATTCACTTCAGAGGGTGGAAGTGGGAGAGCCTGGGCTCACCACGGCACTCTGTGGGCTTTTGTTCTTGGCAGGTTGGACAGGCCTTCACTGTGAGGATGACATTAATGAGTGCCTTCCACAGCCCTGCAACCAGGGGATATGCATTCAGAATGATCCAGGCTATGGCTACACCTGTTTCTGTCGTCCTGGATTTGTGGTGAGGCTCTCCACCTTATCCTTTCTATACGTTGTGGTGTTTCTCTTTTTTTTCCCCATTAAAAAGCTACCATCCTGCACCTTCAGCTCTTGAATCCTTTTACCACTTAGATGTCTTTATTGTTTATGCTCTAATCATTTTTCTCTGCATTTTCAATGCAGGAAAAGTAAATGCTTTTTTAAAATGCACCACTTTATGTATTTTGTAACTGCTACACTGTATGGGCAACTTGAATCCTATAAAATAACCTGACTTTGTTGGTTTATTACTAGCATTTGTTTTTAGTTTAAACCGTCTTGTTTTTATTACATAATAGCACTGTCTTTTATTATTTAAGCTGTAAACATTACATTCCACTTAGTATCTCCACATCTCCACATACACAGGGGAGTAACTGTGAGCACAACTATGATGATTGCCTGCTGAATCCGTGTCCAGAAGCATTTTCCTGTGTAGATGGCATCAACAAGGTCAGCTGCCTGCCTCCTGTTATGGATCCTGTTCCCTTGGCGACTGCAGTCGAGAACATCACTCGCGGCTCCACACCCAGAGTGCCGATGCCGACACTCTTCCCGGCACCAGCAGCTGAGGGGTCCACAGGTATGGACGGCTCTGTGCATTCATGTGAGGACATGCGGCGGCGGGAGTCAGTGAAGATGTAGAATTTATAATACTCCTCCTCATGTCAGAGAGAAGTGTATTTTCCAGTCTGCTACATTTATATGACAGCTCTAATTACAAGCTACTTTTCAGATAAAGATTTTACATAAACATAAGACACAGTAAGTTTATGAAAAATGCATCGCGAAAGAGCAAGCCAGTGGTTTCTTATGCGTTTTAGATAGTAGGAGTTGTTGATACTTCCCTCACATAGCTGCATGTAAATTCATCCTTAAGGATACAACATGAAAGTCTAAAAACTGAAATGTATAATTCTGTTATTCATTTAAAAGGAAAAAAAGCTGCATTTTCTTCTTTCCTGTCCTATTAATTGTATCGCAACCCCTCTCATTTGTCATGTGACCCTGACTCGAGTGAGTGGAAACTGCAGAACAGTCTTAACCTCTTAACATATACACTCACCAGCCACTTCATTAGGTACTGCCTTCAGAATTGCCTTCATTCTTCACGGCTTCAACAAAGTGCTGGAAACTTTCCTTAGAGATTTTGCTCCATATTCCCACGATAGCATAACACAGTTGCTGCAGATTTGTCAACTACTCATCCTTGATGTGAATCTACCACATCCCAAAGATGCTTTGTTGGATTGAGATCTGGTGACTGTCGAGGCCATTTGAGCACAGTGAACTCAATATCATCTTCAAGATACCAGATGTGCACACTTATGATCGGAAAGGGATGGACATGGTTTGGAATATACTCGGATAGTCTGAGACATTTAAAAAATGTTCAGTTGGTATTAAGGGGGTGAAAATTACATTACAACACTACCAGCCTGAACCGTTGAGGACCGGATGGATACATTTTTTCATGTTGTTTACAGCAAATTCTGACTCTACCATCCGAATGTCACAGCCCAAATCGAGACTTATCAAACCATGCAATCTTCTGTTGTCCAAATGGGCAATGCCAGTGGGAATAACAGCCTCAGTTTCCTGTTTTTTGCTGTCAGGAGTAGCACCCATTGTGGTCTATTGCTGTTTCAAGGTTTGAGGTGTTGAGGTGCATTCAGAGATGTTTTTCTGCATACCGTGGTTGAGTTACTGTCACCTTCCTATCAGCTTGAAGCAATCTTTCTATTCATTTTTCTTTGACCTCTGGCATCAACAAGTCATTTTCACATACAGAACTATTCCTCACTGGATGTGTTTTCTTTTTCAGACCATTTTCTGTAAATCCTAGAGATGATTGGGCAGAAACATCCCAGTAGATCAGCAGTCTCTGACTTATACCAGCCCATCTGGCATCAATAATCATGTCACATTTGACTTAACTAAAATTGCCTTTCTTCCCTATTCTGATGCTCAGTCAGAATAGGGTCGTCAGCAGGTCGTCTATACATATATACATGCCTAAATGCACTGAGCGCTGCCATATGGTTGGTTGGTTAGTTATTTGTGTTAACAAGCAGTTGAACAGATCTAGCTAAGAAAGTGACCGGTGAGTATATAATAAAGTGATTCAATGTAGAAACGTATTATCTCAGTAGAGTGGAAGGAGCTGCTGAACATTTAAATCATTTCTTATTTTTACATGTGATCTTATCTGCAGGCCTTAGTTATAGTGAAGTAATTTGACACTGCCATATTGCTTTTTAAAATAAAAGTAAAATATCTGAGTACTCCTCTGGGCTCTGATGGATGAAGATGGATGCTGCAGTATCCTAATAATCTTCAAATGCAGTTTAGTTGTTTGTGAAAGGCTATAAACATTTAGTTTCCTTTATTGCTTCTGTTCAAATTGGTTTCTAATCTTCTGACTTTTTGGTCCTAATGGTAGGATTTTTATTTATTTATTTATTTTTAGGATGGTTCTACGTACTTTTCTTGTGGCTCTTTTCATAAAAAGAACCTCAACTCCATATGATCATGAGTTTTATTGTATTATTTTATATTTAGAGCTCAATGCACAGACTCAGATATTACGCTATGGAATCTTAATGGCAGTTCTACTCAAATATGGCAGTGTATCAACTTAAATTAGCACTTCTCAATCGAGTCATAGCTCCCATTACTATGCTATTACTTCCATTAACGTTATGTCTTTTGAAAAGTGACATTAAATTATTTAAAATGATAAACCATTACAGCAATTAATTTGTACTGATGGTTGGTTTTCTGACAAATTACAAATCTATCCTTCCCTTGTCCTTCCTACCAAACACAAGCTTTGCCAGTTTCCAATGCAGGGAGACTCCCACTAAGCTGGCACTCCAAATGTGATTTTTAGAGTCTTTGGAACATAGCAGGCGATGATATATTTGGTTTGATTTAGAGCTTGTTATACTTTGTGCAGCTGTGGTGGAAAAATAAATCCTGCTGAAATCTAGTTCCGCATTTGCCACTGAAGTACCCTTTCTATTTTTATTTGAGAACAGTCATTTCAAAGAGTAACAAGTCCAATCATTATTTCGGGCTATATCCTTTAACACTCAAATGATCGACACAGAACACAATGTGATATATATTGTTGGTATTGGATTCAGTCATCTATGTGAGGGGAGGAATTCGGAACACTGGGCAGATTGTCACTCTGTGACAGATGAGGTCTGTCTCCCTTTGAAACTGTTCACAGAACTGTAAAACACACCTATTGAACACAGACAAGCTTGAACCAATTCAGTGCGGCACTCTGAAAATCACTGTGGGCCAAACATAATGGAGTCCTCCCTGCCGCACCTGATCCAGCCCTCGTCCCGTGCGTTAGTTTGGAAGGGGTTAAATGTAAACACCAATCAGCGGTGGAGAAAAAACCAACCCGACCACCTCTTTTACATGCGATACGTGCATAATGAAGGTAAATAAGTTTTAAAGTAAGGGGACCCAGAAACTCACGAGTTTATCTAACTAGGTCACCATCTAAACACATGCAGTGCCCTTGGTGATGCTTGAAATAGACTCAGACAGTGCTCCTTTAAACTTAAAGCTACTCCCCAAACCTCTCAAATATATGAAATCAATGGGAATTTAAATATAGAGTGGATAGTGAATTTCCGGTAAATTAAACAACCTATTAATATTGCCAGTAGATAAATATATTCATCTTTATTTTGATTTAGTTCAGTTTCAAAGCAGTACTAGCAACAAAAAATGAGTAAACCTCCCAGAATGAGGTGATTGTCTTCAGGGTTTTATTTATTTATTTATATGTTTTCCCCCTCTCGCTCCACGTGCAATGATGAGCTCCACAGTATTTATTCTCTACAGTGTGAGAACTGATGAGAATCTAGAAAGGACACTGCTGGTGGAGGGAGGCTTACTGCCGCTAAGCCACGATTTGGTTGACTTTCCTTGAAGTGATCACTACAGCACAGGTGAGGCTGTTATCTTTTCCTGCCACATGTAGCAAAACTGAAATTACTCAAGTTCCTCAAAATCAACTTGATGAGTGAAAAGTTAATCACTTCAAACATGCAGTGCCTGTCTCGAGGCAGTCACCTTGTTAATCTTCCTTTTAACGCACATGCATTTGTTCTCAGTGCCACGCGTTTATGTTTTGTTTTTTGGGTTGTTTTTTCTTTTTTCTCAGTTTCTTTGTAATTTAGATGACGGTGCATGGTAAGTACGCCTATAACTATTCTGATATATTCAGTGACACAGCTTTGCCAGTGAGTCATATTGACACTCACAAGATATGCAGAGTTATGAATATTCATGGAGGAAAGGCTCAGTAAGATGAAAAAGGCAGTGTCTGAATTTATCATTTCAACTCTAGTTTATGGCCTCTGCTTCTGTACAGTAACTGTCAGTGCAGTGCATTGGTGTAATTGTATCTGTTATTTTTAAAACCAGACAACACAGATATAATTAGACACTACATTTAAAAACGCATTATATTTAGGAATTATTCTCTACAGGATTCATTTATTGTCTACAGTGTAAATATATTCAGTTAAGTCTTCTTGTATTAGGTATATTGAATATAAGATATTTTCAGCCAGTTTTCCCAAGTACACAATGACCTTTTTTGTTCCCTCAGGGCTCTGAAATTGCAGAGGTCCTGGAATGATCCTCAGCAGTATTATATCTCTGTCCTGTGACAAGTTCAATCAGTCAGTCTATTACTTTAGCCAATAAATCAGGGACCAAACAGGACTTATATCCTGCCTTTTTTAAATAAATGGGACATTAAGTCTATATCAATTAATTCTCACCGCCCAGAGTCTATCCTCCTATTAAGTGATCTTAAGTTCACATTTACTCCAAATATATTTTCCTGGTTGAATATCTCCTGCTTTAACCTGTCTGGCTTCCACCTACACTTTGTGCTGCAACATGGCGCTCCACCACTCTATGTTACATTAAATATGACTCATACCAATTTTCTAACCTCCTTTATGGTCATGTATTAAGACGGGCCCTAATTAAATCTGATCTCAGAGATTTGTATCAACCAATATTCCCAGAAGTGGCAAACTGCTTGGTCAGCAGTAATGTTAACTGTGTTTGTTTTTTTTTTTTAAAAAGAGAAACCTAGTGGTGCATTATCAGGATATGAAAGTGAGAAAATATAAGATAGTTTGCATTGTGTACATTTACTATTTAGATTTAGCATGACTGGTTACTTGAGGCATTCGCATTAAAAACCCCAAAAAACATCTGGTATGAGAGTGTAAGGTAGTGGTAAAAACAGGAGACCTTTGAAGGAAAAGACTGAAGCTAACTGCTAATGAGGCGTGATACTGCCTCCTGGCAGCAGCCTCAGACTGCATCAAAGACTACATCAGACTAAACAAGGCTTTAAAATTAATGAATAGCTTTGTCTCTGAGGGGTAATTTTCCATCATCAGCATTGGCAAACCCTATTGTCAGGAATGAAGCAGTAGACAGCACCGCATTGTTGCTGCATGCATTTATCCTCATTAATTCACACACCGCAGTAGGTCTGTTCCTTATAATTCCTACTTTATGTTATCGTGTGTTTTTCCTCAGGGTATTGGCCATACTTCTCTTGAAAGAAAATGGAGGTATTTAGGTTAGCTTGTTTGCCAAATGTCCTAAGGGGCAAGCTGTCAGATCAAAGGATGTCTGGCCTATTAGGACTTGACGTCTAACAAATATTGATAAAGGTCTCACTTGCAACTGCCCGATTAATCATTGCAACAACTTTAAAGGAGTGTCTGATTGCTCTGGTTTAAAATTTTATATGTATAATATTTTTCTTAAACTAAGATGAGAGCCAATAGAGTATGAGACAGGTGCATCCAGTAACGCCTTTCATTTTAACAGGCTCTCGGCTTTGACTTTTCTGCAACAAATTCCAATATTTCCTTCAAATGAGAAATATATTGAGCATGAGCACCCTAATGCTTTTCTCCAATTGCAGTCTCAGTCAGTCTTTTAAAGTTGTCAGCGTCACTACCCCCAATAAGCTTGCGGGCAGTGGAACTTTTACTGAAATACCCCATAATTGCCCATTCTCATGGATGATATAAGCCAAGTTATTCCACTATAAAATGAGGCATGTAATAAACTTGTATGAATATGTTCATTTCAGCCAAGACTCCTTTTTCACCTAATCTAGTGCCATTTGCATGCTTCACAGCTTTTTGGCAAATAAGACTATTTATAGTATGAGTGTACAGTGAGCGAAAGAGAAAATATTTGAAGAGTCCTTAAAGTCTTTTCATCTGCTTTCAAAATAGTAATTATTCACTTTTTGCATCTTTTTTGACTGTCCTCTCATCTCTTTGCAAAGATTGCATCTACATTCGTGAAGCAACATAGGCAGAAAAAACAGGAAGTCCATAGTAGAAGTGGCGCAACCACTTGCCCTGCTCAGGTGTCACATTCTTGAATCTTTAAAATTGTTAAGGGCCTTTTCTTTATCCTACTCCATGCACTAAACCTCCCTGTAGAGGAACCAAATGAAAATCCTCTTTTCAGGGATCAGTCGAGATTCTCAGTGGAATTTACAGGAAACTTCAGTCCTTTACCTTTTCCTCCCAATTGATCTGTCTTTCTTTTTTATGTCCTAGATTCAAGCTACCTTCATTATTTTGGGAATTCATACCTGGAGTTTCCAGGTATTGACCTCAGCACTCTCAACAACATAACTGTGAGATTTCAAACCACTGTGGCCCAAGGAACTATACTATATGTGGACCAAGGACCTGTTAACGGTGATTTCTTTTTCATGAAACTCTTCATCCTCGATGGAATCTTACAGGTAGGTTAAATTTATTGTGTATGACAATATTCAAGTTGTGTATTGTCTGAATGAGTATATTTTGTCATTTTTGCTCTCGAAAGACAAATATTCTGTAATGAAATAAAAAGCCCATGAAGCTCCCTATTAATGTTTCAGTATGCTTTTTGCTGTAATGAAGAGGAAGAGGTTACATGGATTACTACATTAAATCATGTTAATGATGGCACAGTTCACATTGTAAATATCAGGTATGTATTCTATCTTTTTATCAAGTCTTAGATTGTAGAGATCTACATAAGCGCTTTGAGGGTCTCGAAAAGCGCTACATAAATGCAGTCTAGTATTATTATTATTATCTATCTGTGTTTCCCTCTACCCTTTATGAAGCAATTTTATATATATATGTATATATATATATATATATATATATATGTCTGAATATGTTGATTGATTGAACCTTAAATATACTGAAAGAAACTTGAATACACAGTATGAAATTAAAGTCTGGGTGTATTCAGTGAAATTCAAATACATTAAATGAAAGTCTGAATACATTGAATGAAACTTGAATGTACTGGGTGAAACACTATATATAATGAAAGTCTGAATGTATTGAAAGCTGATGTTACAGAGGCTTTTGCCCCTTTTGTGTTGTGTTTTAAATATGTAATATAATAGCATATAAAGCAGCATTTCTTAGTCCTGAAGACAACACTACAGAAAATGAATATAGTATCCAAACTATGCCAGTAACATGTTTCAGTTTTGTGCTACAGATGAAGAAATTTTGTCACTCATTATCAGTGTTGGTCAAGTTACTTGAAAAAAGTAATCAGTAACTAATTACTGATTACTTCCCCAAAAAAGTAATCC